>NC_057798.1:717621408-717932633 GCF_018294505.1 Triticum aestivum | reverse complement strand
ATTTCTTTCATAGACATGTTTGGCACATGTGGGTCACCTTGTACAAGAAAATTGTGGTGATTTGGAAGTGGTGGAAAAATTCACCTTTTTTCAAAAACTGGCTTAAGTTAAGACCAAATGGTCCCTCCAGAATGCGGGCATTTTTTTGACCACCTCTAAATCACCTCAATTTTGGCACACATGATCTCTTGCACAAACAATGCTAGGTTTCCAAGGCTTTGTATTTTTTTCAATTTTCTTGAATTTATAATGCCCTCTAGACTGACTGCTGAAAACATCGTTCTATGCCTCAAGGGGGCATTGTAAAATAAATTTTTTCAAAAATTTCTTTCATAGACATGTTTGGCACATGTGGGTCACCATGTACAAGAAAATTGTGGTTATTTGGAGGAGGTGATTTGGGTGATTTGGAGGAGGTGGTGAGCAATGTCAGTTCGAAAACTCTAGAGATACTTCCTCAACCAATGATGCGACCCAAGGACCTTCATGCAAAAACCAGGCACCTGCATGCAAGAGTCAGGGACCTGCATGTGAATAGTGATTCATCAAGGCCTTGACAGCTGCTGGCACAGCGGTTGCCGCCCGATTTGCATGTAGCGAAGATGAACGTGCATGGAGGTTTCTCAAATATTTCCAAGCACACCCTACTGGGCCCCACTTATTTAATAAATACGTCAGTCATTAATGATCTCTAAATGAAGAATATGCATGATGATTATGAATATGCATGAAAACCATAGTAAGGGTGAAGAATCATATTCATCCTACAATGAGGACCAACGCTTGCTAAAATCACCTCGATGAAGGTATTTAAGCAGGTAAAGGAGCTGGTCGAGGGGCGAGGTGGGACTATTTTTAGTTACACGAGAACAACGCGCGAGATCGTACGTGACGTGGGCCGTCCGGAGCTGCAACCTCGGATGGGCCGGTGTTTGGGTCGATGTAGGAAAACGGCCTGCCATGCATGAGCCATGCAGACAGTGGGATCGCGCGGGAGATCCGTCTGGCGGCCGTGCGTGCATAAATACATCACAAAAATTATTCTACTCGAAAATAACAAGTGCTCCATGCTAGCCCTTATTCCTATTTGAAATGCATCATCATTCTTAAAGTTGGACATCAAATGATACACACATAAAATGAAAACGAAAGATGTCGAACTAATACAGTAACATGGCAATACAACCGCACTTCACTAAATTACTATCACGATGAAATAGAATGTAAAGACCACGTCACACAAAGCTGAATGGCACACGACTTTCTCTGGCTCATCGTCAGTTCATGCTGTATGTAGACATCACAGTTCAGCCTCGAGGTCCTACACAGAAGAATAGAATAAATCACATGGACATCAATTATGAGTAAAACACATGCAAAAAATAAATATGAATATATTTCGTACCTCTAGCAATTTAGTGCACTTACGTCGATTGTGACCAGGATTCTTGCAATAGCCACAGATATTCTGTGATCTTGACTTCTTTGTCTTTGCCTGCAGCCTTTTCTTCGGTGCACCTCGGCCTGGCACATGCACGGGATCCAGAACCTTATCAACTTTCTCCGAGTGCGGCATCAACGGGCCAAACCTAATGTTGTTATGCTGAGCATTAGTTGACTCCTTGCTGTCAGCTTGTTCAAAACTTGATTGCTTGTCATGATGTTGTGCTTGCAAAAGCATCTTTAGACGGTGATAGTCCTCATCAGAGTGGCATGCCTTGAAACTTGCGGCGTGACTACAATTCCGCAACTCGTGGTACCTCTGCAGGCTTACCGAATAGTCATACATCTAATTTTTTCTGGTAGGTGTGTATGCTCATTTTGCATTCATAGTCCACCTAGTGGGAATGCAACAATTGGGCAGAATTATTTGTTTTAAAATCCCCAATATGTAAAAAATGTGGGAACATGGTGTGCCTGCGCATTCCAGCTTACGGCAATAACAACTCCCCCTGTGCAAAAGACCTCCTTGCTCTTCAATGCGCACTCCAAACTTTTTATCCATTCTTTCCTGCTTGGACACAACATAAGTGGAACCTTCTGATCCATCTAGTATCTCTCTGATCTGACATTTGTTGACAGCATCTATGCTCCATAAGACCATCTTAAAGACACTAGGTGTGAAAACTGTTGCGGCGTGTTTCTCAAGCGGCGAAGCATTTTCCTCTGTAAATGGAACGGACTGCAAGGCTTCGACGTCTTGGAGAGCTTCGTTAATCCGTCGCGACGCAAGGCAACACTCATAGTGCTCTAGCATTTCAAATAACGACATCTTACCCTCAAGATGCGTATGTAGCACAGAGTTCAAGCTCTCACTCCTCTGATTGCTGCTCAATCCTAGGAAACAACGCCCCTCAAGATATGGAGCACACCACAACTTTCTCATCTGATACATCTGATGCAGCCAAGACTCCTCACTGGTTACTTTATTCCGTTGTAAGAATTGTATCCATTCTATCTCATGCTCTTCAATGGAAGAAGTATCATAAATGAAAGATCTGAATTCCTCCTTTACGTCATCATCATGCAAATGGTGTACAATGTTCTGCTGAATGTGCCATATACATAGTCTATGGTTTGAGTCTGGCCAGACCACCCTGATTGCTCTCTGCATTGCAAGGTCCCCATCTGTGATCACAGATATCGGATGCTTCTGTGCCATGTAACCAGAAAAGGTCTGCAACATCCACTCGTATGCCTGGCTTGTTTCATGAGAAATTATACCACAGCCAAAAATGACAATGCTCCGGTGGTGATTCAACCCGACAAACGGCACGAATGGCAAATTGTATTTGTTGGTTCTGTGTGTGCTATCGAAAACAATGACGCTCCGAAAGCCTCATAGTCAAGTCGCGATTGACTATCAGCCCAGAACAGTCCCTTCAGATGGCCATGCTCGTCTACCAAGTACTTGAAGAAAAAATCCACATCTCGCTCTCGCCTCGCCATCATGTGCATGATCACCATATTAGCATCACCGGCGCTGATTGTCTCTTGCTTATTAGCATGGTAGAAATTATAAATGTCCCTCTTTATGCATCCAACCTTATCAAATCCACTGTATTGAAAGCACAAAATATCCATAATACGGTATTTGCGGATCCCACATTTTTCCATGTCCGCAATGTCCGTTTTCTGCTCATCGCTAATTCGTCTGTGCGAACGCAGCAGACAAGAAAGATCCTGTGGGGCTAGAGGATGGTCGTGCTCATCGATGAAATCCTTGACAAACCACCGACCGGTTTCCTCCTGTCTCGTAATGACCAATTTAGCATTACACCCAACACGAGTTAAACTTCGTGGCCTCCTCTTTCTATCTTCCATCTTTCTTTTCATGTGCTTCTCTTCGCGAAACCCTTGACGACTACACACAATTTTCCTTAAAATTATGTATTCGTTGGATCCATCCCACTCAACGTAGCTTTTCCTCACACTAAAACCTTTTTCAAGAGCATATTTGTTGTAGAATTCATAGCCTTCAGCCTCACTATCAAACATCTTGCTGACAACATTTAGATACTCGAACATACTCTCATCACTTGCATACGCCATGTCTTCCTGCATATGACATGTGAGGGAAACCAATCATCAACATCTTTCTGTTTATCAATGTTGCAGGTGTAAAATAGCTCATAGGCAAAGACAAGTGCATGGAAGACTTTGCTCGTTTGACATGTGAGAGAAACCAATTATCAATGTCCAACAAGTAGTATCTCATCTTCCTTTAAACTATATTTCATGCACTATGCAAACCTAAAGTGATGATGACTTTAATAAACTAAATTAAGTCAACTATGGAACCAGTATCTCATCTTCCTTTAGTATATCTCATCTCAAACGTCAAGTATGTCACTTTTTTTTCTGTGGTGCCAAAGGAAGTAAGCAATGCCCTCAACATCTTAGTTAAACTAACATGATGCGATTAGCTCAAGAGAAACTATGCCACGATGAAGCTTTTCATTCGTTGTTCTAGTCCGTACAAATCTCGCATACTGCTAAATTACCCGGATCTTGTGGGGTTGAGGTTGTACTGCATGCACGGTGGAGGGGTGCAACGGCCAAGAGAACAAGCAGAACGCCAAGCCGGATTCATACCTTAATGATGGTACGCGCGAAGAGATGGGATCGCCCGCCGCCGTCGCCGCCTATTCAGCCGGCGCAGATCCGGGCTTCTTCTTCTTCGGTGACGGCGTGGGGGGCTGGGGACGGAGAAGGACGAGGATGATGAATTTATTCCTCTCACCAGGCAGGTCGAGGACGGAGAAGGTCAGGAGCGGCGAGCGGCGACGAATACATCGGAGGAGGATTCTGAACTGGATCGAGTAGACATGGATCTGGTCCTCAGGTGATCGGTTCAAGAAAAGATATTTCCCCCTGAACCATTATGCCCTTATCGCAATTAACATATTAAATTTAATCAATTAAAATTCCCCGCAAGATCGGACGGCTAATAAAAATCAGACGTGATCAGACATGTAAGTACTGCTAAGTACTCCGAGTACTAACCCAATCACCGTAAAACAGCTCTACATTTGAATAACGAAACTGTTCGGCACACGATATTTGATGGCCGATTTCCGCACGACCAGGAATCTACGGCCGTTGCCCTTTAACTCACATGCATGTGCGGCTGGATTTTCACTGTCGTGCATGAATCGTGCGAGTTTTGTTGTCTGTATAGCACTGTTCTTTGAATAAACATCTAGTAGCATCTGATGCTTTGATCGATTTTGTACATTTTGTTGGATCTTCACTTGGATGTAAACATTTGAAAGAGTCACGCATGCATGTAAACAGTAAGCGTTATATAAATTTTGTTTCTAAGGCTCCAATGGTGCTCACTAGGTCCAAGGAATCGCTGCAGCGCAGGTCCGAGTTCCTCATCTCTGAGTGGGGTGGGAACCGGCATACATTGCTCATCGGCCGGCACTGCTCACTTTCAGCCTGAAGGGCCGGCTAAGAGCCTGACACTATGTTGTAAAGTTTCTTAAGGAAAATGGATTGCTAGGTCGCAACCGGGATTAATATTCCGCAGTAAGATAACCAAGAAGGAATTTGTGGAGAAGTTCATATGCCCTCACGAGGAAGGTGACTTCTTTAATACAGTCATGGTCAGCGAGAAGGTATTTATGGAAAGGTTCATATGCCCTCACAAGGAAGCTGCACCTCATCTTGCTGAAGACAATGCAACCGCTTGCAGAGGAGAAGTGCCTGCCAGATTCAGTTTTACATGAATCAAGACCGGTATGAGAATGGGTATGTTCATAATGTCAGTGTAAATCAGTAGCGAAGAAAATATCACACTGCTATGAACTTGTTCTTCCTCGTGTCATATTAGCACACATATTTGAACTAAGAGAGTGAGACTAGGGCATCCTATAAATTATTTGAAGTATTGATGAGTAGTATTTCTGCACACTCTGTATCTTTTTGTTCTGAAATGGCCATTGCAGTTTTCAATGCAATCTTCCACCTATCTTTCCATGAAAGAATGTTCTCATTTTGGCCATGAAGAGGATAGGAACTTAGGAATTCCCACACTTTCTTTTCGATTAAAATTTTGGACTTCTTTTCCGCAGGAAACAATTTTGGATTTGTTGTTGGCCGCAGTGTGCTGATCACTGCCAAGGATACAGTTTTGATCTAGTTTGTTGGTTGCTTTCTCTAGTTCTAAGCTGAAAACCTCCGTTCTTCCTGTAGTAGTTTTGTTTATAGATATTGACTACTGTTAAAGAAGTGTTTACTAGTTTTTTGTATTAGTTTATTTGGTTACTTGTCTCGTGTATTTTTGGATGGACTACTGGCTGATTCTTTTCTTGGGGCATCTGATCTCGAAACTGGATAGTTTAGTAGGGGCTAGTAGCATTTCTGTTGATTGCCAATTTGTATATCACTACGTAGCAGATATTTCAAGTGCCCTGGTATTCGTACTAGAGAAGCAAATCGACGCTTGTATGGTATGGTGCTGAAAAGCAGAGGGCTTTCTTTCTTCCAGGTGAAAATGTGCTGAAACTGGATGTACATGGTGTTTTTCTTTCTTCTTCCAGGAAACAAGAGGAAACATGGCGGCTATGGCTTTGCTGTGCTATACATGATTCTGAAGGCCCTGAAGCTTCAGAGACAAGTATGCCTTGATGATGTCTCTATTCTGAATTTTGCAAGTTAAGTAACCCTTCTAGTATTGTACTGTAGATTTCAATAAACTAGTAGCATCTGGTGCTTTAATCCATTTGTACATTTTGTTGGATCTTCACTTGGATGTAAACAATTTGAATGAGCCACTTATGCATGTAACAGTAAGCGTTATGTAATTTTAGTCTGAACTCTGAATTTGTAACAGAGCTGAGCGTTAGCTCTGAATCTTTCAGCCTCCTTGTGTGAACTCTGAAACTTATTATACCCAATTCAGGTGTGAAGCTATAGTAGTTGTTCAAAACATCCGTCGGGAACCAAGTTAACTTGAATCAAAGCTGAAGTTGGCTAACTTTTATGTATGATTCAGAGTTATTATGTCAGACTCTTCAGGGTCACAACAGTTTTATCTATATATTCCCTTGTCACAGCGGCATCTGTATGATACGAGTTCTTATGTTTCCAGATCATCAGGACCGGGCTTAACTAATTATGTTGAGAAATCACTTTCTTATGTCAGAATACACCAGTGGTTAGAGGATTTTTAGCGAAAAGCTATTGTGTCATTTTCATAAATGTCCAATTTAGTCTATTAGAATGGGCATATTTTCATACAGGTAACTCAAGTGGAAAGCGACATTTAGTAGCAGTATCTAACAATCTATTGTATCATCCTAATTTTTGGAATTTGTTTGTGCAACATTTTTCTCTAGACATGGTGTGTGCAGATCTGACACATAAAATAAGAGGAAGAATTTTAGGGTGACATTTTGGTGATGAGGAAGAATACTAGTAACACTAGTGGGCAATGGCATGGATCTTAAGAAAGCAATCTCTCTTCCGTGATTTATTCATTTTCATCTGTTCTCTAGATAACTGTTTTAATTCCGGACATAATTCAGAGGTGGTAACTCTATATACTGTCGGCACCTTGCATATACTCCCTCTGTCCCAACTTTACACTAACGCTAGTACAAAGTTGAGACACTTATTTTGGGACGGAGGGAGTATACTAGATAGATAGATGTATCGTGATTTCTGTGAATCGTTCTTTCTTTGCACATTACAAAAAGGGTTAATTAGATAAATGTCACTCCAATTATGGCGATTCATTAAAATGCCACTGTAATTTTCAAACTTTGAAAAATGCAACTGCAATTTTTGCAACTTTGAAAAACGCCACTGCATACTTCGAAAAATGCCACTGAAAATAGCATGAAATGGCGTTTTTTAAAGTTTGAAAATTGCAGTAGTTTTTCTCGGAATTGCCAAATTTGGAGTGGCATTTACCAAATTAACCCGTGCAAGAAATCTTGTACAATGGTATGTAACTAGAGTACATTCTATTGGTCTTGGTCGCATATGCACGCTTTATTTTCCCAGCCAAGTGGACCTCCATAGTTGGATTGCTTCTACAAGATGTTTAATATCAAATACAGATGACAGCTGTGATTTTACAATCTTTCATCTGAAGATGGCCTAGCTTGATGAGGGTAGAAGATATGAACGGAGCGCTGTTACAGCAAGCCAGTTTTGGGCTATCTCTTGTGAGAATCTATGAGACTAGAAGGATACGCGCGCTTTGCCGCGCTGTTTTTTGCATGGCGTCATACTTTTTTATGTGCTCCATCGTGCTGCATCTAAAACATGGATATCACATAAGAAATATAAATTTCTATCTTAAAGATCTTTCTTCTATTATAGAAATATTACATCACTCCTAGGACTTCGTATACTTGACTGTAAAAGAAGAGCATAAACGTTGTCAAAGCATATCCTTCCTTTTCAAGGCAGATAAACTTGACGCATTTCAAAAGATTAGTGTGTAAAGGCGTTCTCACATTTATCATATTATTCTAGCACCCAAACAGCATATATCTGCAGTTGTAGCTCTAGCTTAACCATTTCGTCTGAGCTTCCAGGTGTAGTCTGCCAAATTGTGTTGATGTCTGGAGACTCTTTGGTTGATATACTGTACCTATGATCCAAGGAGAATATGCATACGACATGATACACTTTATCAGCAAGATATGTTTGTTATGAAGCTAAATTTCTGTATAACGGAAACAACAGCTTCCAAAGGATTAGTATATGGCACATGAAATTCTGTATTCCATTAGCATTTGCAACTCGAAAGCACTGTAATGTAACAGAAGCTAATAGTTGAAACAACAAGGTAAAGATTTCTCCGTGGGAACACTCGATAGCCTTTCTTTTGAACCCCCCAAAAAATAAACATATCAGTCTAGCACATGCCCAACACAGCGTATCCTACAGTACACTTGACTCTGGCTATACTGAGTGTTGATTGAGAAACCCAAAACAGGAGGATAAATTTCCATCAGGCTAAAATAAAATCTATGGCTCCATTCTTTCACCTGACAAGATATAGAAATAGAATCACAAGCTGGATGATGGTTGTGATGAGAGTGTTACAAAATTCAAGGTTGTAGAATCATACCAAAGAAAAGGAAAGACCAAGACATAAACATAACTGTGTAGTTCCATTGCCTCAGCAATGGCTGACTTTGAAACATAGTTATCTATTACGAAATCTTTGTGACACCTGCAGAAATGCAAGTGCAGAAATCGCGACTGAAATTCCAAACTGGATCATGCAAAATCACTCAGTGGAAAGCTAGAACGGCTCGAGAAGCAATCTATAAGCAACATCACCCAATATATTAGAAAGGGAATAAAATAATTAATTCAAGCATGGTTGTACTGCTATTATTTGAAGCAATATTTGTGCCCCTTGACTTTTGTAATACTGCTTTAAGGTACATGTAGGTAGTAAGTAAAAGAAAATAATTTAACCTAACAGATGCCAGTATCATGAATGATTGTCATAGGTCTAGCACAGTACAACACCTTGCAAAAATGTTAATGAAAAATAGAATAAACTGAAACACGAACAAAAGGTTTTCTTTTGTGTCTCTAGTCCTTCAAACTTTTACTCACAGTTTATGTTTGTTAGCTTAGATATTGATTCGTGTATTAACAATACAGCTGCAGAAGATTGGATAAACATAATTTTGTTGGGAGGGAAAGATGTCTAAATACATCATGTTGCCGCCTAGCATATGATTGCAAGAACAATTTTATGTTATACCCCTTGATACTTTTCACATCTAAGACCGTATTACCAATAATTGACTGGTTGACTATGCACTTACTTGTATTCTAGAACCACCTATCGAACTTACCACTGAAGATTCACAGAATGATGGCTGCATTTTACCTTCTATGAAAGTGTTTCTCTATTACGTCCATTTCAATACCTCGGGTATGTACATCTTCCACACAATTTCAATCTATTTTTGTTTGTAATGGAAAAAATAACAAAAGCCTAAACTTAATCAACAACAGACAAAAAAAGAAACAACATCCCTGAAATCGTTGAATCCTGACTTCCTGATGAAGTGGAAGAGGAAGAACATAGTAGAAGGGGATTGTCATGGATGTGAAGCGCACCAGGGCAGCCGGCTGCCATGTCAGAGAAAAGTGCAGCAGCCAACAAGCTTGAACCCCGGCTGCAACATATCATCTCCGAATGAAGTAATCAACCTATGCATGCAACAAATTCCAACAAAAAATAGAGGATTGCTACTGAGGAGCAAAGCTTAACCTGAAGATGAAAGCCACAAAATAGACGGGCTCATAGATGGGCTAGACTGGCATTGTGGCTGCAGCGAAGATGGCACTGTCACGAAGGCCCTGGGTTGCAAGCAGGGCAGGAATGATGCGGTTGCCCGCCAAACACCAAAACAGGCACCAGCAACTTTCACAGCCATCGCGGCTGCCCGCCACATGTCGCTAGCAGTACTGCGGGACAAAGCGGCAGCCACCACTGACACACCAGCCAGCTGAATTTCACCGATTGCAGCAATAAAGTATGCAATGAATATCGAAGCATAGCAGAATACTCCTTCAGATAAACTACAGTTTAGATGGAGCACAGCAGAATATAAATCTTTATATGAGCATAGCAGAATACATATCTTCATAATACACATTAGACAGGAGACAACACATATGTTATGAGATATTCAATACCCGATCTGATAATGCCCTCAATACTAAGAACACCACATACATGAGCACTAATCACACATTAATCTTCAAAATTCATAGGAGAATTAGGGTGAAACATGATTCCCATTCAGCAAACTCAACAGGCTACAATGTGCAGCTGCTTGGTTTCTTACTACCTGTTGTTTTACTTGAACTATTCCTGTCAGTGTTACGTGCTGGTTCTAGCTTTCTTGGAGGACTTGGCTAGGTTCAAAATGGAAATAGGGGATTTGTCAGTGACATGAATAAGAACGGGTTAATACAACTCAAAGAAAGAGATAGACATGTCGTGGAATTGTCACGTCAGATGTCCTCGTGAAAGGACTTAGTTGTGGAGCCATCGCAACTAGGAAGCTTGAAGGGGTTAATCGGGACAAAGGACATGAGAGGGTTTTATACTAGTTTGGCCCCTTACGGTGAAGGTAAGGCCTACGTCTAGTTGGGTTGGTATTGATGTTTCGATGACCAGGGAGCGAGATACGCTATGCCCGGTTCTCGATGATTTGTTTCTTGCCCTCAGCCGCCAGCGGGTCGTCCCCTTATATACACGGGTGGACACCCTGCGGCTTACAGAGTCCCTACCGGCTTATAAACAATGTTCGGCTCGGTGACTAGTTAAGTCTACCTTATGATACAAGTAATATTATTATGGCGGTTTACTACAACGGGCCTTAAGCCCTCTATGAACCGCCATCTTCATGCTTTGGTCTTAGGCCATCTCTCTGGTAAGTCTTCTTTGCGTAACCTGGCCCCTCCTGGGCGGCTTACTCAAATAGTTATATCCCCAACATTAGGCCCCAGATTGATTTGAACCTGTTCATGTCAATCTTAAAGTACCTCATGGAACTGTCCTTAGTCTTTTGTCTTGCATGAATGTTTTAACCCGCCGTGACGTCATCATATGGATCCGGGTTAAGTCTCCGTGACGTCATCTTCAATAAAATTTATTTTTACTCTGTCATATCTTCCAACGGATCTTTGCCTTTACTGACCATCCCGAGAATCGAGGCGTCGGGGCCGCTGGATAATGATGTTTTGGTCTCCTCGTTTCTCGCGCCATCTCGGTCAGTCTTCCTTTATAAATAGAGCGACCTAGGTCTTTCACTCTTCCTTCTTTCAGTCGTCCTCTTCCTCTTGCTTCCTCTCGAGCTCCGCCGCCGCCGCCGTCGAACCCCTCGTCTTCACCGACTCGGGCCGCTGCATCAACCTGACTCTGACCAGAGATCGACGGCGAACCTCCGCAGCTCGTCCGCATCCGTGAGTTCCTCTCCTTCCCTTTCTCATATCTGCATTAGGACTTTGTCGAGTTCGTCGGCGTTCATCACCGCCCGACGCAAACCCTCGCTAGTTCTTACCTCCAATTCCCTGTTTAGATCGTAAAAACTACGTAGAACTGCTGCGGTACTTGTTTGTGTTGATCTTGCATAGAAATAGATCTCGTTTCCCTTGTTTGGAAACCCTCTTCGAGTGTATGAACTTCTCTACCCTGTTTTTAGGTCTAGAAAATTTTCTTTTCAGAGCAATATTTTGATCCAGAGTAATAACGGTCATCTGTGAAACTTGTTTTTATCACCCGGAAAACTTCTTCTGGTAAATGCCCTTAAACACAACAGTTGAGGTGTCCGGCTTAAATAAATGACACAGAACCTTAATTGCTCCTCGTGACCTGAAGAATTTTGAATTGTGCTTGATACTTGTAGCGGCTTAAATATTGTTGCACAGTCATCCTTATATCATTAGGCCCCTCCTTAAGCTGCCACCTTGAATAATTAGGATTTTCCTCCCTGGTTAAAATTGAACCGGATCTTCTTATTTTATCATAGGCCAACTGTTGTCATGGCTCCTAAGGCGGCCAAGGCCCCTGTAACCTGCAATTGGGTCCCATCCATAGTTACCAAGAGTAAACTGGCTGAGTTCGTGAAATCCGGCCATCTGCCAAAAAGGGAGGTTATGTCTTATCGTGTGCCTGACCCGTCTGAAGAGAAGCCTCATCCCAAAGACGGGGAGGTGATAGTTTTTACGGATCACATGAGCCGGGGATTTGCCCCTCCCGGCTCAAAATTCTTCAGGGAAGTTTTGAATTTCTTTGACCTTAGACCTCAAGACATCAGACCCAATTCCGTGTCAAATATTTGCAATTTCCAAGTCTTCTGCGAGGTGTACATGGGAGAGGAGCCAAGCCTGCTATTGTTCAGGGAACTTTTCTATATGAACCGGCAAAATGAACGTGCCAATGGGCCCAGTCTTGAGCTTGGCGGCATCTCAATCCAACGACGGAGAGACTGCCTTTTTCCTTATGCTGAGCTGCCGAGTCACCCAAAATCTTGGAACCAAACGTGGTTCTACTGTCAGGACACTTCTCCGGATGATGAGAAGCCTCTGCCCGGCTTTCGCGCCCTGTGCCTTGAATCCAACCATCCGTTACCAGACAAACTGACGGCCGTTGAACGGTTGCCTCTCAATCCCACCATCAAAAAGATCAAAGCTCTCTTGGGAAACGGTTTAAACGGCATCGATCTGGTCCAAGTCTGGGTCACTTGGCGAGTACTTCCATTAAGCCGCCGTTCTGGCTTAATGTGTACTTATACAGGCGAAAAGGATGACCCGTTACGCCATAGTCCTGACGACTTACCAGATGACGTGGTGGATGCTACGACCCAGTCGCTGCTGAAGGAGGGCACTATGACAAGCAATGCCTTCGGCTTACTTCCCTTTTGCAAGAATAACCCGGCCCCTGTAGTAAGTTATCAATCATAATAAATACTTATTGCTATATTACAACTTTTTTGGTACTCATAATTCCTTATCCTTTTCCACAGGCCGATGATAACTTCTGGAAAGCCAAATATGACCATGAGGCTGCCAAACAAGCCAGGACGACCAAGAAAGCCGAAAGAAAAGCCGCCAAGACGGGAACCTCAAAGAAGAAGAAACCTAGTGCCTCCGACTTACTCAGATTGGAGGACAGTTCTTCGGATGATGAAGAGGTAATCTTAAATTATTATTTTTAAACTTCCCTTGTCATTACCTGTCTGACATTCTATCCCTTTAGGAGGATACAGGAAAGAGTCGAGCAGCCAATGAAGAGGTAACTATAGTCTCCTCCGACTCAGAGCCTTTGCCAAAGCAAAAGATCCGAAGGGTGACCCGGAAAGTAAGATTTTCACATGCTCTTGCTTATCAAGATCCTCAATTTCTTTTGAAGCAACAACAGCTTGAGAGCCGGAGGCAGACCCGGAACAACAAGGATGCGGAACTCTCCTTCGGCTTACCTGACGTAACCAGGAAGCGTTGAACTGAGGTTATCTCCGCTTTACGTTCTGTTTTACCTTTAGCGGGCTTAATTCGCCATCCTCTCAATTCGTCTGACTCCAATTATCATGATACCTCTCCTTCTTCCGGTGAATCCATGCAGTCAAACATGCCGGCTTTCAAAACTGCTCCCGGGTAATGTAACCTTATGCACTTTTTACTTTACCCATGCTTGCGTATTCATCCTTCTGCTTTTGTTAACAGTATGCATGTGAAGCCTAGTAAACGGGCAAAGAAGAATAAGCCGTCCGAAGAACCGGTCGTGGCTGAACCGGTGATTAATGCGTCTGCTCCAGACAGCTCTACCCATCAGCCGCCGCCTGATCTGGCTTCTGATATTCCAATGCCAACCTCTGATCCGCCTGCCGAAGATACTCTCAACACAAGTGACCCGGAGACTCCTAGCCCGGTCAAAAAAATGAACCGGAATTTGAGATTGTGAGGTCTCAGTTTGTTGAACCAGGGCCTACCATCCTTGCCAAATGTACCGCCAAGGAAGAATTTGCCCAACGCCGAAAAGCCAAGCAAGACATTACTGATTATACTCACTTAAGCATTGGTGATATAGTCTCGGGCTATCTGAATCAAGTGCATAATAGTCGTGACCTGGAAATTGACATGGTAAAACAAATACAGCACAAATCCGAGGTATAACTTATACTTTTTACCTGAGTCTTACATACTGTACCATCCCCCAAGTCTATCGCTTATGAATAAATATGTTGTAGACTTAGAAATCTGCTTGACTTATTAATTAAACCGGTTCAAAGAGAATATATTAAACCTGGTTATAACATGATAGTTGTAAATTTTGCAATATACATTAGTCCCCAAGTGTCAAGTATCTTTACTTGTAAGGTGCTTGAGACTTAATATGTGTGACCCGGTAGGATAAGGTTAAAATTCTTCAGCATACATTAGCCCCCAAGTGCCAAGTATCTTTACTTGTAAGGTGCTTGGGACTTGAATGTTACCTTACTATAATCCTTACCATAACCTGGTGTCAATGCAGGCTGCCATAAGTCAGTTTGAATCAGAGCTTGCTGTCCTGAAGAGTCGTCTGGAAACTCAAGAACTTGAGACTCGGAAGGCTAACTCCAAATTTGAATTTAGTGTCTCTGAAAATGAGAAGCTAAAGAAGAATTTTGAGTCGGAGAAGAAAACTTGGGCTGATGAGAAGGCTTCCCTGGTGACTCGGGCCGAAACAGCAGAAGCATCTCTTGCAGAAGCAACAACCGAGCTATCCAACTTAAAACAGCAGCTATCTCAAATGGTCTCAGCCATCTTCGTAAGTTATCGTGCAAAAATTCCAACCTTGTAACCTTACAATGACTATTGTAATAATTACTTCCGGCTGACTGTTACACTTGTGCACATACAGGCCCCAGGAGTACCAACCTAAAGCAAAACATGCTGATCAAGCTTAAAACAGTTTACACCTTAGTGGAACAGCTATACTCCAGGTCACAACGTGCCTTGGCCGTTGTAGCCTTATCAACTCCACATCCCGCCTTCTGCAAGACGTATTGAAGAGCCTCGCTTTTCTTCCTCAATGGATCCAAGACTTAAGGCGGGCATCCTCAAGAGCCGGAGCCGTAGCCTCATTGAGCCGGGCTAAAGCATGGCTCCCAGAAATAGACCCGGCCGATCTTGCCCTTGGATACCCAAGTCTGAAGGAGGACGGCACTGCATTTGACGACCATGACTTCACCGCCTGTGTCAAAGCCATACGTCCTGTGGCAACCCTTATTGGAAACGACACTGATCTTAGCAAGTATGCACCGGCTTATGACAGTGAAAACCGAAGAATTCCAAACGCCCCATATGATCAAATCAGCCTGATCCCTCCAATTCGTAAGCATACTTTTGCCCCTGAAGTGGACCCAGCCGGTTTAATAGATGATGAAACTGAGTTTGAAGCTTTGAGCGGCATTAACTGGGCCTCGTCAACTTTCTAGGACAAAACAGCCGACGGAGAAGTGGAGAAGGATAACCCGGAGGCTTCAAGCCCGCCGAAGGAGTGAATCGCCAGATGTTTTGCAAAAAACAATGCTTCATTTATTCAGACTCGGGGAGTCTTGTAATAGGGTAGAAAAACCTCTCAACTTTGTCATGCCTTCGCACATGTTTATGGCGCTTAATACTTTCATAAGCCGCCATTGCTATATATTTCCAGCTTATGTTGATCGTTTGCCTCCCTGATGTTAAATTTGCTTGTCTTATCCTGCACATGAAACAAACCAAAGCTCCCTTGGCGGTTTATCACACCAGGTGTCACATAAAGTATTTGTAACCCGGAAACGAACCAAAGACACCCTACACAGGCCGGTTTACGACTATACTTTGCTAAGCATAAATATAATAGCATGTCTGCGATCCTTTGATAACCTTTCCTGCTGATTTGATGCTCACCTGGTACTTAACAACCTGGTGTGACCAATATTAAACCGGAAAGACAAAAAACATCTCATAATGTTTTCCCAAGTTCTCAGGATAATCAAAATAATTTACAGGCTTCTGATTCGAATACGATCAGTAAACCGTTCCAAAGGGGTTAAGCTAAGATTCGGATACGATCATATAGCCCCCAGTGGATTGGCGATGCCGATCAAGTGGGTATCGACATCTATGTTCTCTTTGGTTCGAATATGACCTATGTTTGAACAGGAAGCCCCCAAGTGACCATGAGATTTTTTTTAATGACGCTGATTCGTATACGATCCACGTCAGACCCAAAGGGGTTAAGCTATGATTTAAATATGATCAAGAAGCCCCCAAGTGGGTTTGGCAGTATGCCGATCAAGCGGGTATCGACAGCTATGTTCTCTTTGGTTCGGATACGACCTATGTTTGAACAGGAAGCCCCCAAGTGATCATGGCTAGATCCAGATATGATCATACGCCGGACCAAAGGTAAAGCCGGATTCAGATATGATCCGCTCCTTGTTGGTTGTTTCCACCATCTGACAAAAAGACATATAAACTTTTGAGGGTGAAAAAGGACAGAGGTCCTGCTTTATGACTTTATATAATATATACATTGTCAAAAAATATATACATCTTACGAGCTGATGGCTTAAGTATAGTAAGGCCAAAGATGGGCTATATTCCACGGCCGGCGGGTCTCCTCCTCCGACTTACGTGAGTGTTTGTGCTCTCAAATATCAATGAGGTAGTATGACCCATTGTTCAGATTCTTGCTGACCACAAAGGGTCCTTCCCAAGGAGGGGATAGCTTGTGCATATTGGACTGATCCTGGATGAGCCGGAGCACTAAGTCGCCTTCCTGAAATGTTCTGCTTCTGACCCGGCGGCTGTGATAGCGACAAAGGTCTTGCTGGTAAATCGCTGAGCGGGCTATTGCCAAGTCCCGCTCCTCATCCAACAAGTCAAGTGCCTCCTGTCGAGCTTTTTCATTATCAGCCTCAACATAAGCCGCCACCCGGGGCGAGTCGTGCCGAATGTCACTTGGCAGACCTGCCTCTGCTCCATAAACCATGAAAAAAGGTGTATAACCCGTGGACCTGTTAGGCGTAGTGTTGATGCTCCACAGCATAGAGGGTAACTATTCCACCCAACAACCCGGAGTCCGCTGTAAGGGGACCAAGAGACGTGGTTTGATACCCCTTAAGATCTCCTAATTTGCTCTTTCTGCTTGACCATTGGATTGAGGGTGAGCAACAGCCGAAACGTCAAGCCGGATATGCTCTTGTTGACAGAACTCTTCCATTGCACCCTTGGAGAGATTAGTGCCATTATCAGTTATGACGCTATGTGAAAAACCAAAACGAAAGATCACCTTTTTGATGAACTGAACTGTTGTGGCTGCATCACACTGACTGACCGGCTCTGCCTCAATCCACGTTGTAAATTTATCCACTACCACCAGGAGGTGTGTTTTTTTGTCCTTAGACCTCTTGAAGGGTCCCACCATGTTAAGCCCCCAGACCGCGAACGGCCAAGTAATTGGAATCATCCTCAACTCTTGAGCCGGCACATGAGCTCGTCGTGAGAATTTTTGACATCCATCACATTTGCTAACAAGATTCTCCGCATCAGCATGAGCCGTCAGCCAGTAAAAACCATGACGGAAGGCCTTGGCCACCAGGGATTTTGAGCCGGCATGGTGACCACAATCGCCTTCATGGATCTCTTGAAGTATCTCTTGACCCTCTGCTGGTGACACACAACGCTGGAACGCCCCTGTGACACTGAGGTGATGTAACTCTCCATTAACAATTGTCATGGATTTGGACCGCCTGACAATTTTTCTTGCCAAGGTCTCGTCCTCAGTCAGCTCTCCCGGGTCATATAAGCCAAGTATGGCAATGTCCAATCTGGGATGACATGAAGTGCGGCCACCAACTGTGCCTCCGGGTCTGGCACTACAAGCTCTTCCTCTGTAGGTACCTTGACAGAAGGATTATGCAGAACATCAAGAAAGGTGTTAGGTGGCACCGGCTTACGCTGAGAGCCCAACCGGCTTAACGCATCAGCCGCCTCATTCTTCCTTCTATCAATGTGCTCCACCTGATACCCTTTGAAGTACCCAGCTACAGCATCTACTTCACGACGATAAGCCGCCATAAGAGGATCCTTAGAATCCCACGTGCCTGAGACCTGTTGAGCCACGAGGTCTGAGTCGCCCAAGCACCTTACCCGGCTTAAGTTCATCTCCTTAGCCATCCGGAGACCATGGAGCAAGGCCTCGTATTCAGCTGCATTGTTAGTACAGGGAAACATGAGCCGGAGCACATAACGAAATTTGTCACCTCGAGGGGAAGTTAAAACAACTCCAGCCCCTGATCCTTCTAACTGCCTGGACCCATCAAAGTGAATAATTCAATATGTATTGTCCGGCTTCTCCTCAGGTGCCTGCAACTCTGTCCAATCATTGATAAAGTCCACCAAGGCCTGAGATTTGATGGCAGTACGGGGCATATACTTCAAATCATAAGGCCCAAGCTCAATAGCCCACTTGGCGATTCGTCCTGTGGCCTCCCTGTTCTGAATGATGTCTCCCAAAGGAGCTGAACTTACTACCGTTATAGGATGACTCTGGAAGTATTGCTTCAGCTTCCGGTTTGCCATGAACACACCATAAACAAGCTTCTGCCAATGTGGATACATTTTCGTAGACTCAATGAGCACCTCGCTGATGTAGTAAACCGGCCGTTGAATCGGATGCTCCTTGCCTGCTTCCTTACGCTCCACCACGATGGCAACACTGACGGCCCACGAGTTAGCAGCCACATATAACAATACCGGCTCTCTATCAATGGGAGCCACGAGAACCGGTGGCTCAGACAACTGTCTCTTTAAATCTTCAAAGGCAGTGTTAGCAGCATCGCTCCAGACAAAAGTGTTTGTTTTCTTCATCATCTAATATAGCGGTAAGGCCTTCTCCCCTAACCGGCTTATGAACCGGCTTAAAGCAGCAACACGTCCCGCCAGGCGCTGAGCATCATTGATACACGCCGATTTAGCCAGAGAGGTAATCACCGTGATCTTCTCCGGATTAGCTTCAATGCCTCTGTTTGACACCAGAAAACCCAAGAGCTTGCCTGCAGGTACACCAAACACACACTTGGCCGGGTTAAGCATCATCTTATAAAACCGGAGATTGTCAAAGGTCTTTCTCAAGTCGGATATTAAGGTTTCCTTTTCTCTGGATTTCACCACGATGTCATCCACATAAGCATGAACATTACGCCCAATCTGATCGTGCAAACAGTTCTGCACACATCACTGATAAGTCGCCTGGGCACTCTTGAGTCCAAACGGCATAGATACATAACAGAAGGCCCCAAACGGAGTGATGAAAGCTGTCTTCTCCTGGTCCTTAACTGCCATCTTGATCTGATGATAACCGGAATAAACATCCAAGAAGCTCAAACGTTCACAACCCACCATAGCATCAATGATTTGATCAATACGGGGGAGAGCAAAGGGATCAGCCGGACAAGCCTTGTTTAAGTCCGTGTAATCCACACACATCCGCCAAGTTCGGTTCTTCTTGAGCACCAACACCGGGTTAGCCAACCACTCCGGATGAAAAACTTCAACAATAAACCCGGCCGCTAAGAGTCGGGCAACCTCCTCTCCAATAGCTTTCCGTCTCTCTTCATTGAACCGTCGGAGAAACTACCTGACCGGCTTATACTTCGGATCAATATTGAGAGTGTGCTCAGCGAGTTCCCTCGGTACACCCGGCATGTCAGAAGGTTTCCATGCAAAGATGTCCTGGTTCTCACGGATGAATTCGATGAGCGCGCTTTCCTATTTCGGATCCAAATTGGCACTGATACTGAACTGCTTAGAGGAATCCCCCGGGGTAAAGTCAACAAGCTTTGTCTCAGCGGCCGATTTAAACTTCAACGCCGGGTCATGCTCGGTAGTTGGTTTCTTGAGGGAGGTCATATCCGCCGGGTCAACATTGTCTTGATAGAATTTGAGTTCCTCCGCGGCACAGGCAGTCTCAGCATAAGCCGCGTCGCCTTCTTCACATTCCAAGGCCACCTTTCGACTCCCATGCACAGTGATGGTGCCCTTGTAACCCAGCATCTTGAGATGTAAGTAAACGTAACACGGCCGTGCCACGAACTTAGCATAAGCCGGTCGCCCAAACAGAGCGTGATATGGACTCCTGATTTTGACCACTTAAAACGTCAACTTCTCAGCCCTGGAGTCATACTCATCTCCAAAGGCCACCTCTAATTCAATCTTGCCAACTGGGTAAGCCGACTTGCCTAGAACCACCCCGTGGAAAACAGTATTGGATGTTCTCAGATTCTTCTTAGTCAACCCCATGCGCTGGAAAGTATCATAATAGAGGATATTGATGCTGCTACCTCCGTCCATGAGTACCTTAGTGAATTTATATCCACCAACCTGAGGCGCTACCACCAAGGGTAACTGACCCGGATTATCGACTCGTGGAGGGTGATCCTCTCTGCTCCATATGATGGGTTGCTCTGACCATCTCAAATAACGAGGAACTGCCGGCTGAACCGAATTTACAGCCCTCTTATGAACCTTCTGGTCACGTTTGCATAAGCTAGTGGTAAACACATGGTAGTGCCCACCACTCAACTGTTTTGGCTGGCTCTGATAACCCGACTGATGCTGCTGTCCCCCTAACCAGATTGCTACTGATTATTTCCACTCTGCTGTCCCTGAAAACCAGAATTTGAACCGCCGCTCGGGCCATGAAAGCCGCCAGCCCCTGAACCACCGCCAGATCCATGACTACCATCAAAGGTATTGGAATTTTTAAACGCCTTCATGATCGCGCAATCTTTCCACAGGTGCGTAGCGCGGTGCTCCCGAGTGCCGTGTTTCGGGCAGGGCTCATTGAGTAGCTGCTCAAGAGACGGACCTGACCCTCCGGATCGAGCCCACTTACCCTTACGTCTCTGATTGTTACCCCGGATTACCTTCCGCCTTATGCTTATTGCCGCTTTGATTCACCGGGTTGTGTTGTTGACCCTTTCCATTGCCGTTCCTTTTTCCCTTCCCTGTCTTCTCATCGTCAGACGCGGGATCCTTGGTACTATCAGAATCGGCATATTTGACTAAAGCCGCCATCAGCATACCCATATCTCTACAGTCACGCTTAAGGCGCCCCAATTTCTGCCTCAGCGGCTCAAAGCTGCAATTTTTCTCTAACATGAGGACTGCAGAGCCGGCATCCATCTTATCAGATGAATGAATGATCTCCTTGACCCGGCATACCCAATGGGTGGTGGATTCGCCCTCCCCCTGCTTACAATTCGTCAAGTCCACGATTGACATAGATTGCTTATAGGTGTCCTTGAAGTTCTGGATAAAACGGGCTTTTAACTCCTCCCACGAACCAATGGAATTGGGCGGTAAACTTTTTAACCAAGACCGGGCCATTCCATCTAACATCATGGTGAAATATTTAGCCATCGCCGCATCACTGACTTCCAATAGCTCCATGGCCATCTCATAACTCTCAATCCAGGCTCCAGGTTGTAAGGCGGCTGTGTAATTCGGCACCTTTCGGGGTCCCTTGAAGTCCTTGGGTAGGCGCACGTTGCGCAAAGCCGATATCAAACAAGGAACACCACCGGTTCTGGTGGCTACTCCCATCTCAGTAGAAGTCGTTGGATACTCTGGAATATCCTGATGTGCCGCCTGTTGAGCCGCCCGCTCGTTCTCCTAACGTACTCGGTCTTGCACCGGGTTATAGCCACCATGTTGGTCACGGCGTTGAGCCTTGCTTGACAAAGCTTTAGATTCCATGTGCCTGCTGTAACTCGGGCTCCGGTTCTGACGAGGCGGTGCTAACCAAGGCGGAGGAGTTGAATGAATCATATCCCGACTATAAGAATAGGTCTCTTGCTGAGCCAGGGCCGTCTGAACAAGTTCCCTGATCCTCCGAGTCTCCACCGCTGTTGGATCATCACCATCTACTGGAAGAGCCGCCAGTCGCGCTGATGCTGCGATTAAATTCTCCATAGGGTTGGAAAAGTGACCCTCTGGTATCGGCACATAACACGGTGGTGCCATGCTCACATGAGGAGGTGGCATCTCTCGACGCTGAGCCGGTCCTCCTGCTCTGGATGTCATGAACTGAATGGCGTCTGGCGGGTTACTTGGGCCGGCTCCGGGTGTAGCGAAAAGAACCCGAGGGTCTTAATTCAGAGGTAACCGGGATTGGGTCTTCTGGTGTCTCCTCCTCATTACCTCATTGGACGCGTTTAAGCTCATCGTGAGCTGGTACGCTTCTGACTGCAACTGTTGTGCCTGGGCGTCGAGAGCCGCCCGCTCCGTAGCTAGTCTAGTATCCTCAGCTGCCAAGGCCTCCTTGGCCTGAGCTATCTCCTCACGTACCCGTGCCACCTCCGCGTCATGCTCATCTTTGTTTGGAGGGATAACTGTGGCGGTTAACAGGGCCGTACGCTTGTCCATGAGGTCTATCAGCACTTGAGCCGGCGGGCGCACAGGGCCTCCTGCCCCGGCCGCTCCTATCCAGGACATAATTGCAGTAGCGGCCATAGAATTTTGACCGGGTTGAGTCCCAGCCATGAAGACTCCTGCCCAATTCGACGACCCACAGGGGTCCGGAATACTGAAGCCATCGGAACAGCCCCTGAGCACACCGTCTTGAACTTGATACAGAGAATCTGTTGAACCGGCGGACGAATCACTGTCAGAGTGGACGGCCGTCTCACCACCATCTTCGGGTCCTTCAGAAAGCTCTTCTCCGTGGACGCAACCCACAAAGACACGCTTCATGCCGGGTTGAGCTCGGGCGGGTTTCGCACGCTGAGCCGTCCCGACGAGGTCGGTGCAGTTGTCTGGCTCAGGCCCCGGCTCACCAATCCGGCTGATGAAGATGTGGATCCCTCCGAAGGGGACTCGGTACCCGTACTCAATTGAGCCGGCGTCGGGGCCCCAGCCTTCGTCATCGATGTAGATCTTGCCGCGACGACTCTTGGTCATCCGGCCCACTACTTATCCCTTGATCCCTTCGAAGTTGCCCTTCAAGAACTCTAACCTTGTGGTCGTGGGTTCGAGCCCCACGGTGGGCGCCAACTGTCGTGGAATTGTCACGTCAGATGTCCTCGTGAAAGGACTTAGTTGTGGAGCCATCGCAACTAGGAAGCTTTAAGGGGTTAATCGGGACAAAGGACACGAGAGGGTTTTATACTAGTTCGGCCCCTTACGGTGAAGGTAAGGCCTACGTCTAGTTGGGTTGGTATTGATGTTTCAATGACAAGGGAGCGAGATACGCTATCCTCGGTTCTCGATGATTTGTTTCTTGCCCTCAGCCACCAGCGGGTCGTCCCCTTATATACACGGGTGGACGCCCTGCGGCTTAAAGAGTCCCGGCCGGCATATAAACAATGTCCGGCTCGGTGACTAGTTAAGTCTACCTTATGATACAAGTAATATTATTATGGCGGTTTACTACAACGGGCCTTAAGTCGCCTGTGGGCCTTAAGCCCTCTATGAACCGCCATCTTCATGCTTTGGTCTTGGGCCTTCTCTCTGGTAAGTCTTCTTTGCGTAACCCGGCCCCTCCTGGGCGGCTTACTCAAATAGTTATATCCCCAACAAGACATGTGAGAGCTTCGATGTGCAAAATTTGGGGCTATTACAGGTGGTTTGTATACCATAGTTTTCTTCTTTTTGGAAGTGAAGAAAAAAGGGGTAAAGTTAGAGATAAATCAACACAATTTAGGCACCCTAACAGAGTATAACACCATATACATGCTCATATCACCAAATTTGGGACCATTAGCATTGTTAATCTGAACAAGTCATCCGTCATGCTAAATTTTCTGTCTGGTTACATACATAGAATAAGTTGTAAAAAATATATAATTCAGCCCAACTTCTTTTTAGCAAACCTACATTCCTTCCTAATAATATTTATTTGCAAGTTGCAGGGTGTCACAAAGCAAATGAATATATTCCATCAGAAGTTAGTTTCTTGGTGCATATATAGCAGAGCATGTGAATAATTCCATAATTCTGATGGGAGTACCTTGGTGAGGATCTTGATAGGGCTTTCACTCACACTCCCTCCCTTCGGAATTACTTGTCTCCAAAATGAATGTATCTAGAACTAAAATACATGTAGATACATCCATTTCCGCGACAAGTAATTTCGAACGGAGGAAGTAGTTGTAGCCACTTCCTCTTGGAACCCTTCGTCCTTAGGAAGATCTTGATGGTGAGGACGCAGGCCTTGCGGAACCGAACGACAGTTCTAGTGTTCGAGGGAGGCGGCAGAGGAAGAATGTTTTCAGCTTCTGAGGGAGATGTTTGACAAACGGCAGGCCCAACGATGTGGCAGCTGCCACCGCTGCCGCCGCATATGAGGGAGTCGGTGGAGAAAGATGGCACTGCCGCCGCTGACTGTATTATCGGAGCCATCGAGTAGGTACGCTCACGCTGCTGTGGGCTGCAGCTGCAGCTTGCAGGTGGGCGAAGAGAGTCGAGATGGTGGCATCGTCGTGGGAATGTTATCCATCGGGAGCAGGGATGGTCATGGGGTACGCGCACACAAGCCCGTGGAGCACGCCAGCGACGACCCTGCACGTCTCCCCCAATCCTTATGGCCACATAGATTATCATCCTCAATCGCCCCGGCACGGTCAGAGAGGAGAGGAAGTGGTGGAGGGGCTTGCGGTGAGGATGCCACCGGCGACACACGCAAGGAAAGAGGGGAGAGGAGGCACCGTGACACATGGACGACCTTCATGCCGGAGTTGAGCAGGCGGCGGCACAGATTTGATCTAGACATGTCTAGAGAGAAGAGGATAAGGAACAAGCAATGCGGGGAGTACCGCTTTGATCCAGATTGAACCGACGTCCCCTTTTTTTAGAAATCAACCGACGTTCAGGAGTCAGCGCTGACCAGCGGGGTCCACGATCGCCCACGCGCACTCACCAACCTCAATGCACCGTAACGCTCCAATTCCTGGGAGCTTAGAGCATGCTTGGATCCAAGGGACTTTTTTAGTCTGACTAAAACTAGTCTCTTTTAGAGGCTAAAGTTCCAATCACCCCTGACTAAAGAGAGGCTAGAACTAGTCTTGAGACTAAAAAAATTTAGTCAGGGGAACCCTACTAAAATGTGGATTAGTCCTCTCTCTCCTCATTTAACTACTCTCCTTTAACACATGCGAGTTCTGGATTGGAGGATTTGGAGGATAATAAATGCTCATTAACTCGATTTTAGTCTATTTAGTATTTATATCCAAGCATGGGTGAGACTAGCAAGTTTTAGTCACACTACTTTTAGTCATGAGACTAAAACGTATCCAAGCACCCTCTTAGTATCTGGATCGATTAATAACATTGGCTGCACACACACTCATGAGCCCTAAAGTTATGGATCCTAGGAATATGGAAAACTTGAATCTGAATGTGGCTTGTACGTAGCATCAAAGATATAAACCAGAATCTGAATGAGCAGGTTCATGTCGTAGATTCTCTGAAGCTCCTGCTCGAGCTAAATGATTAGTTTGGTTTTAGGGTTGCGTGGGGCATAGCCTCCACATATCTCATATATATAAGACCAACAATACAAAGTTAGGTTACAATATGACAGGTACAAGACCGTTTCCAACACACCTCCTCAATCTGAACTACTACTACATACAAGGTTCGGATTGGACCGGAAACATTCTAACATCTGTTGTGTGGCCGGTTTAGTAAATACATCAGCCAGTTGGTCATTAGTCAAGATAAACCTGACATCTAAAACACCAGAAGCAATGCGCTCACGCACAAAGTGAAAATCTATCTCTATGTGCTTGGTTCTTGCGTGAAAGACTGGATTTGCCGTTAGGTATGTAGCCCCAAGATTATCACACCATAGAATGGCGGTACGCTGCTTGAAGACCCCAAGCTCCTTGGGTAAGGTCTCCATCTAGATTGCTTCAACTGCTCCATTAGCTAAAGCTTTATACTCTGCCTCCGTACTCGATCTAGAGACAGTTGGCTGTTTCTTGGAACTCCATGAGACAAGATTTGATCCAACAAACACAGCAAAACCACTAGTGGAACGGCGGTCATCAATGCACCCAGCCCAATCAGCATCCGTGAAAATACTGACACCAGTGGAAGGAGATGTACGAATCCTCAATCCCGTACTCAAAGTCCCTTTGACATAACGCAATATACGCTTGACAGCTTCCCCATGCTCATTAGTCGGCTGTGATAAATACCGGCAAACCTTGTTGACTGCAAAGGACAGGTCAGGACGAGTGAGCGTTAAATACTGAAGTCCTCCAACAATGCTGCGATATCGAGTGGCATCCTCAACACCCAAGGGAGTGCCGACCTCAGGAGCCAGATGCTCAGTGGCAGATAATGATGTAGAGGTAGGCCTACAATTCTCCATACTCACACGATGAAGAAGATCAAATGCATACTTTCGTTGAGTCAGCGTCATGCCCCCTGAATTGTAGGATGCTTCAAGCCCCAAGAAATACTGGAGAGAACCAAGATCCTTGATGGGAAAATTGTTGGAGAGGGATCTCACCAGACGGTTAACTGCAGCCGGAGTGGAGCCAGCAATGACAATGTCATCAACATACACAAGCATGTATATCTGGACGCCATGCGCAGCAAAGATGAATAGAGATGCGTCCGCCTTGGACGAAACAAAACCAACCTGAAGAAGTCGAGCACTGAGGCGAGCATACCAAGCACGCGGTGACTGTTTGAGACCATAAAGAGCCTGTTGCAACTTGCACACATGCAAAGAAAACCGAGCATCTTCAAAACCTGGTGGTTGCTGCATATAAACATTCTCAGAAAGAAAGCCATGAAGAAATGCATTGCTGACATCAATTCGCCTCAAACTCCATCCTCAGGAAACAACAAGCGAAAGGACCAAATGAATAGTAGTCGGCTTTACCACGGGACTGAAAGTATCACCATAGTCAAGACCTTGCTGTTGAGTAAAACCACAAGCAACGAAGTGAGCCTTGTGCTTGTCAACAGACCCATCAGCGTGTTGCTTCATCTTGAAAACCCATTTACTGCCAACAATGTTAACGCCAGGGGGTCGAGGAAAAGAGACCCATATGCCATTTTGACGAAGCGCTGCAAACTCAGCAGCCATAGCATCACGCCAGGCTGGCAGACGGAGGGCATCATGATGTGACACCGGTGTCGCAAAGAAGGCATGACAAAGAGGATTATACCGCACCGTCCCATTAGTAAATTCCTTCTCACGACGAGTAGCATCACGGGTACGAGTCACCATGGGATGAGGGTGCTCGAGGGGCGGAGGCGTATGCGAGGATGGCGGCGGTGCTGGACTTGGCGATGGTGTCACAGGAGCCGGCTCATGGGACGACGAGGCACACAGGGAACCGGCCGCGACACCAGGCGCTGGTGAAGCCGATTCGCGGACTGGCGAGGCGCAGATGGAGCCAGCTGCAGCACCAGGCGGCGCAGGCCCAGCATGCTGAAAAGGATCGAGAAGAGGTGTCTAGAGGGGGGTGATTAGACACTAAGTGCCAAAAGTTGTGTTTTGAATTTCTTTAAGTTTAAGTGGAGTTTTGGCACAAGTTTAACAATCACAATACAATCAAGCAAGCATGCAAAGAGTATATGAGCAGCGGAAAGTAAAGCATGCAACATGCAAGAATGTAAAGGGAAGGGTTTCGAGAATTCAAATGCAATTGGATACATGGATATTTTTGTCGTGGTTCCGATAGGTGGTGCTATCATACATCCACGTTGATGGAGACTTCAACCCATGAAGGGTAACGGCTGCGTGAGTCCACGGAGGGCTCCACCCAAGAAGGGTCCACGAAGAAGCAACCTTTGTCTATCCCACCATGGCCGTCACCCACGAAGGACTTGCCTCACTAGCGGTAGATCTTCATGAAGTACGCGATCTTCTTGCCCTTACAAACTCTTTGGTTTAACTCCACAATCTTGTCGGAGGCTCCCAAGTGACACCTAGCCAATCTAGGAGACACCACTCTCCAAGAAGTAACAAATGGTGTGTTGATGATGAGCTCCTTGCTCTTGTGCTTCAAATGATAGTCTCCCCAACACTCAACTCTCTCTCACAGGATTTGGATTTGGTGGAAAGAAGATTTGAGTGGAAAGCAACTTGGGGAAGGCTAGAGATCAAGATTCATATGGTAGGAATGGAATATCTTGGTCTCAACACATGAGTAGGTGGTTCTCTCTCAGAAAATGTAAGTTGGAAGTGTAGGTTCGTTCTGATGGCTTTCTCTACAAATGAAGAGGAGGTGGAGGGGTATATATAGCCTCCACACAAAAACTAACCATTACACACAACTTGCCAATCTCGGTGGGACCGAATTGAGAAACTCAGTCAGACCGATTCAGCAAATCTAGTGACCGTTAGGATTTTCGGTGGGACCGACATGCAACTCGGTAGGACCAATATGGTTAGGGTTAGGGCATAACGTAATCTCGGTGAGACCAATTACACAAACTTGGTGGGACCGACTTTGGTAATAAGCTAACCAGAGAGTTGGTCGGGTAAACTCGGTGGGACCAGTTCACACATTTCGGTGAGACCGAAATGTTACAGAAGGGAACCAGAGAGTTTACATTGCAATCTCGGTAGGACCGGTTACACAAACTCGGTGAGACCGATTTTGGTAATGGACATACAGAGATATTGCAATCCCATCTCGGTGAGACCGAGATCCCTATCGGTGAGACCGATTTGCCTAGAGTTTGTGGCAGTGGCTATGACATCTGAACTCGGTGGCGCCGAATAGAAAGAATCGGTGGGGTCGAGTTTGACTTTTGGTTTAGGTCATATGTGGATGTGAGAAAGTAGTTGAGGGTTTTGGAGCATATCACTAAGCACTTTGAGCAAGAGCCTCATTAAGCAACACCTCATCCCTTCTTGATAGTATTGGCTTTTCCTATAGACTCAATGTGACCTTGGATCACTAAAATATAAAATGTAGAGTCTTGTGCTTGAAGCTTGAGCCAATCCTTTGTCCTTAGCATCTTGAAGGGGTTCCACATCCTTTAGTCCATGCCACTTCATTGTTGAACTTATTTGAAACATACTGGGTAAAAGTGTTAGTCCAACAAGAGATATGTTGACATTAATTACCAAAACCACCTAGGGAGCACTTGTGCTTTCACATGCACAGGCGGGACCCCCGCCTGGGAAGCCGGGCCGCCTTGCACGTCGATCTGCATGGCTTGTACGTCGACCGTGGCCGAGCGCGGAGCATCACGGGAGGGTGAATCCTGCACAGGAGAAACGCTGGCTAGGCCAGAAGGATTAGTAGCCAAGTAGGTTAGGTCATAATTACGCACATGAGCACTCGTAGCCGGTTCTGTGGATGGAAAAGAAATAGCCTCGTCAAGTGTAGATACATCGACAGTGACACCGGGAGTAGCAAACGGAAAAACAAACTCGTCAAAGATAACGTCACACAAGATGTATATACGACCCGTAGATTGATCAAGACACTTGTACCCCTTATGCATAGGACTATATCCAAGAAAAACACACATCTTGGACCGAAATTCTAGTTTGTGTGAGTTATACTTCCGCAAACTAGGCCAACAAGCGCACCCGAAAGTACGAAGAAAAGAATAGTTGGGTGGAATTTTCAGAAGACAATGAATAGGAGTATCTTGACCAAGCACGGGGGTGGGCATGCGGTTAATTAGGTAACACGCAGTTAGAAAAGCTTCATCCCAATAACGTAAAGGGAGAGACGAGTGAGCCAACAAAGCAAGACCAGTTTCAACCAAGTGTCGGTGTTTGCGCTCGGAAATGCCGTTCTGTTGGGAGGTGTGAGGGCAAGAGACTCGGTGAGAGATGCCCGTACGAAGAAAATAACGGTGCAACTTATGGTATTCACCACCCCAGTCAGATTGGACAGCTTTAAGCTTAGCATCCAAAAGGCGCTCAACATGTGCTTGAAAAGCATAGAACACCTGTTCAACATCAGACTTATGTTTTAGTAGATAGATCCAGCAAAACCGGGAGTAGTCATCAATAAAACTCACATAATACTTGTACCCCCCAGAGGAAGCACGAGCATGGCCCCAAACATCAGTATGAACTAATTCAAGAGGCATAGTAGACACACGAGCAGAAGAAGTATAAGATAGTTGACGACTTTTACCACATTGACAAGCATCACAAACTAAAGCATAAGTATCTGAGGTTGAACACTCGAGATCATTATTCCTAACAATGGAACTGATGACATTTTTGGACGGATGACCGAGACACTGATGCCACTGAGATGAGGGGACACGGACGCTGGACGACGCTTGACGCTCGGACAGATGCGAGGCTCGTCCGAGTGGAAGAGGGTAGAGCCCTCCTTTGCTTCTACCTCGAAGAAGAATTCTCCTGGTGGCTTTGTCCTTAACAAGGAAAAAATATTTATGAAATTCAATGAAGATACGATTATCCGACACAAGACGATAGACTGATAGAAGATGTTGGCTAATATTTGGAACATGTAAAATATTGTTCAGGCAAAAAGAAGAACTGACTAAAGTCGAGTGCCCAATATGCGAAATAGACAAACCTGAGCCGTTGGCCACCTGAACCTGATCATGGCCGCCGTAGCGCTCGCGGAACTGAAGACGCTCTAGGTCACTAGTCAGGTGATCCGTGGTGCCGGAGTCCAGAACCCAGTGCGTGGAGTTGTTGGAGGAGGTCGATGCATTATATGCCGAGCGACCATTGCCGCTGGAGTAGTCTGAATCGAAGCGCTTCTTGCAGGTATCAGCTTCGTGACCCCAATTCTTGCAAATCTGGCACCTCGGGCGCGAGCGACTATTGCCGTTGAGGCCGTTGCCGCCTCCTCCACCGCCGTTGTTATGACGGTTGTTTTGGCCGCCGTGCTGGTAGCCCTGCCCCTGTTGCTGCGGGTAGCCTTCAGCGAGGCGGACGTCGGCGGCGCGACCAGTGTCAGGTGCTCGAGGACGGTTGACGGGGGCAGGAGCACCGGACCGTGCCATGGCGTTGGCCGACAAGGTCCACTCCTCATCGTCGGCCTGCTGCGACAGCTGCAACGCGTCATAGTTGAGAACCATGGAGTAGAACTCAGCCATCGCGACCGGGGTGACCACGACGCTGAGCGAAGCCGCGATTGGGTTGAAGGCCTTGCCCAATCCGGTGAGCATGAAGTCGATGATCTCGTCATCACGAGGGGGATCCAGCGGAGGCCATGGCGTCGGCAAGAGCCTCACCTTGTGCATGTACTCGCTGGCAGTCATGTCGTTCTTCTTCAGCGACTGAATCTGTCGCCAGATGTGCCGAACCCCGGCACGGTTCTGCGCGCTGAACATGGCGTGGATGGAGGTCCACGCGGCAGCATCGGACTTGCAGCTGATCAGCTGAGACGCAATGTCCTCCGTCATGGAGGAGAGGAGCATCCCGAGGACCTTCTGGTCCTGCGTCCACCATGTTGCATACGCAGGGTTCGCCACAGTGGTGGCTGCATCACCCGCCCCCTGGGAGATGGTTGTGGGCGGGGCAGCGACGGGGCCGTCGAGGTAGCCATGGAGAGAGGCACCGGAGAGATGCGTCACGGTGAGGGTTCGCCATAGCGGGAAGTTGCCGCGATCCAGTCGTACGCCAAGGGAGGGCGCGATGGACGGGACTGGCGTCGTCGCGACCGGAGGCGTCACCACAGGGCCGATAATGGCCAGCTGCATCGCTGCAGAAGAGGACCCGGACGCTATCGATCGAGGAACGGTGGCGAACAGCTTCGCGAGACCGGGCGGCGACACGAGATCGGGGTGGCGGCGCGGCTTTGAGGAGAGGCGACGGCGCGATTGGAAAAGAGGCTCTGTTACCAAGTTTGGTTTTAGGGTTGCGTGGGGCATAGCCTCCACATATACATATACATATATATATATATACACATATACATATACATATATGTATATATATGTATATATATATATATATGTATATATATATATATATATATGACAAGTACAAGACCGTTTCCAACATGATTTGCTTCAGATCTTGGTTCTCGAGTTTGAACTTCTAAAAAAATGGTAATCAGAGACGCAACATGACAGGATGTTATCAGTTGACACAAGGGGTGGAACTACTATTGGACATTGATTGCACGAAATTCACAATTGGGTCGACCTTGCTGCAAAAACACATTCTAAAATCTTCATACGACCGCCGGAAGAGTGATGCTGGAAAAAATATCGCACGCCATACATACTAGTAGCAAGTAACTAGGTATAAACTATGTTTGAAATATGGCTTTGATGCTTGCATCCCTACCACTTTGTGGCCACATCAACGCTCAATCTCCGTCTGGTACGACATGTGATTAGGGTCCTTTTATGTTTTTGAAATCACAACGAGAAAGAAAAAAACATTAATTTTTAGGAGAAAAAATCAATCATGTAAGGTTCTTCTTTAGAAACACGTGATCATCAGTTTTTTTTTCTTAAACATCATCTAAGGCCCTTTTTAGAAACTCAAGATCATCTTGATTTTTTTGGAGGGCTTGCAAGATCATCTAGATGAGTCACTTTGTTTTCCCTTTTTCTAGAAGAAGTCACTTTGTTTTCCCTTTTGCTGAGGGGTATAACTATGCTTTATTGGTCATGAAGTAGTATACAAAAAACATCATGGGGATGGATGAACCATAGATGTCAGCCCTGATCAAGAGTGTTTGAAAACTTAGCCAAACTATCTGCATCGGTGTTTGATGTCCGCCTTCAAAAGTAAATTTACAATTAATTAAACTAGCTCGCTGCTTAATCTCGCTAATGATACAACCATAAGTGCTACTAGACCCTCTTTCAGTGTCGTTCACCACCTGCTTTGAATCGAAGGCAATTATAACATTTTGAATCATCAAGTCTTCTGCCAGAGCCAAAGCTTCTCTGCATGCCATCGCCTCGAGTGTGGCTACATCGATGATTCCCCGGACAACAAGAGAGGAGCTGGCCGAATATCGTCCATCATCATCTCGGCACACTGCAAATGCCTCTCCTCTCAACTTGGACTTTGCCACGCTTGCATCGACGTTGATTTTTGCGTAATCTGGCTTGGATAATTACCCAATTCTGCAATCAAAACAGAGCACATATGAAAATATACACCTTTTAAATTTTTTTGCACTTATTGATTCTGGATTTTGAAGAATACGCCATGCATGTTTAGCTAGGAGATCCAAATTAAGAAGTTCAAAATCAGCCCAGATGTGTCGCCGTTGTTCTTCTAATCTCATCCGGCGCCCTTGTCTCCTTCTCTGTTGTCATCTTCAGTTCTGATATGAACATTTCAATGAACTCGTGAGTGGCCGAAGGACTTTGAAAAATTTCTTTGTGTATCACTTTCCTCCGCGTCCACCATATGGTCCATAAGTGATCTATAGCTTAACAAATACCTCGTGTGATAATGAATCAATCATCGGGAACCGCCTAACTCAGCATTTGGTTGATTCGCCGCTGCCTGGCACTTGGTTGAGTTGTTTTCCCGGGGTGGTTCTTTTTTTTTTAAGGGCATTTGAGCGGATCCAAATGTGTCTCTTTAGCCTAACTCAGCCCAGCCCAGCCCATCCAAGGCTCCTCAACGGTGGAGCAGACACCGCAGCACCAACGCGAACCCTCACCACTCTCTCCGTCTCGCACCATCCCCTCGCCGCCGGCGCCGCCGCCGCCGCCATGCTCCGGCTCCGTCGCGGCGTCCTCGCCCAGGTCCTCTCGTCTCTCTCCGCCTCTTCCGTACCCCCTCTCCACCGCCTCATCTCCGCCGCGGCGCCCGCCATCTCCCCAAACCCTAGCTTCGCCGTGGAGGAGTACCTCGTCTCCACCTGCGGCCTCACCCGACCACAGGCCCTCAAGGCCTCCGCCAAGCTCTCCCACCTCAAGTCCCCCGCAAATCCCGACGTCGTGCTTGCCTTCCTCGCCGACCTCGGCCTCTCCGACGCCGATGTCGCCGCCCTCGTCGCCAAGGACCCGCAGATCCTCTGCGCCAGCGTGGAGAGAACCCTGGCGCCCGTCGTCGCCGGGCTCTCTGGCCTCGGCTTATCGCGTTCCGACATCGCGCGCCTCGCCTCGCTCTCCCGTAGCAGCTTCCGCTATAGATCCATCGTCTCCAAGCTGCAGTACTACATGCCTCTCTTTGGGTCCTTTGAGAATCTCCTCCGAGCCCTCAAGAGGAACTTCTACCTTCACTCGGCTGACCTCGATGATGTGGTCAAGCCCAACGTCGCGTTGCTGCGGGAGTGCGGGCTAGGTGCTTGTGATATTGCCAAGCTATGCATCAGTAAACCATGGCTTCTCGCCGCCAACCTGGAGCGTGTCCAGGCGATGGTGGAATGCGCTGAAAACATAGGTGTGCCCCGTGCCTCTGGAATGTTCAGGCATGCGCTGCACGCTGTTGCATTTCTCAGCGAGGACAAGATCGCAGCCAGGGTGAACTACTTGAAGAACACCTTCAGGTGGACGGATGCTGAGGTAGGCATGGCTGTTTCTAAGTATCCAACGGTGCTGAATAGGACTAAGGAGTTTCTGCAGAGAAGGTCAGAGTTCCTGATCTCTGATTTGGGGTTGGAACCGGCATACATTGCTCATCGCCCGCTAATGCTCGCATACAGCCTGGAGGGGAGGCTAAGGCCCCGATACTACGTTGTAACTTTTCTTAAGGAGAATGGATTGCTAGATCATGGTCGAGATTACTATTATGCAGTTAAGATGACTGAGAAGGTATTCATGAAGAAGTTCATATGCCCTCACAAGGACGCTGCACCATACCTTGCTGAAGACTATGTAGCAGCTTGCAGAGGGGAATTGCCGCCTAGATTCAGATTTACATGAAGCAAGGAAAGGCTATGGAAATTGGTAACTGTGTATGTCATGACAGACTTTTCACTATTCTTAGTAAGCTGGCAATTCACATTAGTGTATTCTGCCTAAACAGACACTCCCTCCATCTGGTAATACTTGTCGGAGAAATGGATGTATCTAGACGTATTTTAGTTCTAAATACATCCATTTTTATTCATTTTTGCGACAAGTATTTCCGGACGGAGGGAGTATTAGTTTTCTGCTGTACTATGTCTTCCACATGCTGGTTTGGTCGTTGCTAATACCTAATGAATTGATAGTTTAATTCATGAACACCTTGGTGTTGATGTTATGATGTTTGTCGTTAAGTAGACATGAAAGCATCACCTCCAATCCCTCAAAATGAGAGTACATGAATATATTTGTGTTTCCAACCTCCAATCCTGCAAGGAAAACCCTATGTATCCATACATACTAGGACTGAACTCTTTCTTTTATTTGTGCCGTTCCTGTCCGCACACAAACACATGTTATGGTTGAGGTGATAGGGCTATTCGCTCTTCATCTGGTAGCACAAGGAAAAAGACCTGGGAAGCACAGGAGGTGATAATGGTTCTTGTAGCATGACTAGGTTTAATTCCGTTACATGCATGGTACAACATATCAGTCGAATTCCAGAGGGCTTGATCCTTGCCTCCTTTGTACATACAATCTATATACAGCTTTGCCTTAAAGGGCTCATCAGTAACATCAGTTGCCCTTTCTGGGGTTCTCTGTGACCTGTTTGCACTGTCTGAAACAAAGAGGAAAGATACCCGTCACAGTCATAATTCTTTCATTAGACTCAGTTCTCGTGATTACCTGATCCCATTCATTCTTTCAGGTAGCAGTCGCCGGTTATTTTAAAAGCTTGTCTACCAGGGACCGTGTGTCTAATTCTGTATGCCAACTAGAGAAGACATGTCACACATAGGTTGTACTTGTCGAATAGGTGACATTTACCTGGAAATATTGTTTGAATCTAATCCACCCAAACTCAAAGTCTTCAAGTTAATGAATTTAGACGTTGCTTTCTTTCTAGTAGGAAAAGATATGCTGACATTAGTTTCAGGTGCAGGCCGCCTAAACGAGGCAGAAGACTGGTCTCGCTTCGGGGCACACTGCAGACGCATAGGTAATTTAAGCCTGAAATTGCTCACTTTAAGCCTGAAGGGCTGGCTAAGACCCCGATACTATGTTGTTAAGTTTCTTAAGGAAAATGGATTGCTAGGTTGCAGCCGGGATTACTATTACACAGTCAAGGTGACCGGGAAGGAATCTATGGAGAAGTTCATATGCCCTCACAAGGAAGCTGCACCACACCTCACTGAAGATTATGCGGCAGCCTGGAAAGGTGAAGTGCCGACTAGATTCAGATTTGCCTGAACCAAGACTGGTCTCGGAGGACTAACTTTAAACCCCTCTTTCCAATGAAATGAAGCGCAAGCCCCCTTTGCGTTTTCTCGATTTTTTTTTCCTAACTGCATATGGAGAACAAAATTTTCACTCTCCGTATTAGGCTATTCATTCCTGATTCAGTGTTGTTGGCTGCTATCTATAATCTATTGTATGTCTGTTAGACTGTTACATGCTCATTTGGCAGTGCTAATTCAGGATGACACTGATATTTATTTAGGGGAGATGAAACTGATAATTTGGTTTGTGAGTCTTGGTGTGTTCATTATGCCATTTAGTAGACAAGAAAGCATTGCATTGCTGTGAACTTGTCCTTTGTCATTTCATATTGACATGCATATTGGAACTAAGAGAGTGAGATCATTGCATCCTACAACTGTTTTGAAGTATCGGTGAGTAATATTGCTGCACACTCTTTATCTTTACATTCTCAAATGACCATCACAGTTTTCAATGCAATCCTCAATCTATCTTTCCATGAAAGAATGTTCTCACTCTGGCCACGAAGATGATAAAAAATCTCAAACTTCCCTTCAGATGAAAATTTTGGACTAATTTTTCCGTGGGAAACAATTTTGGATTTGTTGATGGCCAGTTGGCCGCAGTTTGTTGATCACTGCAGAGGATGCAATTTTGTTCTAGTTTGTTGGTTTCTTGCCATAGCTCTTCTAAGCTGAAAATCTTCATCCTTCCTGTAGTAGCTTTGTTTATAAGATATTAACTGTTCTGAAAGCATGCCATTCTTTACTACTCCCTCTCTCTCAGTTTACAGGGCGTGCGCGTAACCCTAGGTCGTCAATTTGACCAACCTAGTACAAGTCATATATTACAAAAAATATACCAATATAAACTTCAGATGTTCTATTTTCAAATGGTATAATTTTTGTGTTATATAGTTTATATTATGGTGATAAAATTGGCCGCTGCAGCCAAACTACCACTAGTGAAAACCACAAGTGCCAAAATACCACTATGAAAAACCAAAGTGCCAAAATAGCACTCACTTGAAAATTTTCATGCCAAGATACCACTATGAGCTAACTGAGACTAACAGATGAGTAAAAATACTACTTTGCCCTTTTACTGTGCGCTTGTGGCTGGACAAGGGAAAGGGGCCGGCGCCGATGGAATCCACCAGCAAGAGGCATGTCTCCCTCCTCCGCATTGTCAGGCGCAGCCGCACCACCGAGCTCGCCGCCGCCCGGCCGCACCTCGACTTTGCCACCTGCTCTGCGCGCCACCTCCGGGCTCCGGCCGCCACCACCGCTGATGCTGCCTCAGCCCTGTTGGCCGTTCTGCCTCGCACTCGCACCATCAGCAGCTATAGCAAGCGGCGGTGGCGTCGTGCAACCACATGACGCACTTAGCTTATGGCAAGCAACAACAAGCAGCACACACGCATAGTATCGAGCAAGATCCAGCGGCCGCGGCGGTAGCATACTCCACGCGCGGTTCCGGAGCAAGGAGGTGACACGGCGTCATCCGCAGTGAGGTGGCGATGGGTTGGATGTGGGGAGGAGCTGGGTGGGCATGGCGTCACGCACGACATGGTGGGCGCCTGGGCGGTGCTGCGTGCGCTGCAAAGTGGCGGCTCCATGTCGCTGGGAACGGCGTGGAACAGGGCGGCCGGCTTGCCGTGGCTAGAGCTCGGGCCGACGAAACAATTTCCGGCCACTTTGACCAGTACAAGCCCCATGGCCACGGCAGCAGCGCACACGCTTAGAGATAGGATGAAGGGTACTTTTGGCAAGGTAGAAAAAACTGACAGCTCCATCCACCGTTGACTAACAGAATATGTTTGACAATAGACGGTAGTGCTATCTTGGTATGAAAAACCTGAACTTGAGTGCTATTTTGGCACTTCGGTTTTCCATAGTGGTATTTTGGCACTTGTGGTTTCCACCAATGGTATTGTGGCTATTCTCTCATTGATGATGCCCTGAAGCTTCAGTGACATCTTCTGTTGGCATGAGTTTTATTCAGGTAAGCTCCTACTTTTCTCTTTCTGAAGTCTTGCAATTTAAGTAATCCTTCTAGTATTGTACTACAGATTTGGATAAACTAGTAGCATTTGGTGCTTTAATCAATTTTGTACTTTTCGTTGGATCTTCACTTGGATGTAAACAATTTGAACTGAGTCATGCATGCATGTAAACAGTAAGCGTTATGTATATTTTGTACTCTGAACTCTGAATTTGATTTAGAGCTGAACGTTAGCCCTGAATCTTTCAGACTTCATGTGTGAACTCTGAAACTTATCATGCCCAAGTCAAGTGTGAAGCTACATAGTAAGTGTGTGTTTAAAAATCTTTCAGGAGCCAAGTTAACTCTGAAAAACAGAGATCTTACAACAAATTTTTTTTAACAGTGCCTTTCAACAGTGGCATGTTTCATATTTGGCTGCAGAACCTAATAATATGGCCAAGTTCTACGTGTGATTTGCTTCGACGCTTCTGAGCCACAACTATTTTATCAGTATTTTGTATTATCATAGCGGCATCTGTATGACACGAGCTCTTACGTTTTCTGAACATTGGGACTGGGCTTAACTAATTATGTTGAGAAATCACTTACCTTAAACTACATCAGTGATTAGAGGATTTTGAGCGAAAAGCTCTTGTGTCTTCTTCATAAATGTCTAATTTAGTATATTAAAATGTGCATATTTTCGTACAGGTTCATTGCCTTTAGTATATTAAAATGTGCATATTTTTTGTACAGGTTCACTAGAAGTATATGAGGCACGTGATGAAATACAAGTGCAAATGCTATCTGATTTGCACCATTCTTATTTCTGGAATCTATTTCTCCAACATTTATGCATATTCGTTTAGAGTAGATAAATAATCCCACTAGTGAACTTATTACATGAAGGCAATGTGCTGACAGTTGATGATAAGTTACGGCTCTTGAAATACTCCCGAAAATTATATCAATTATCTCTATGGAGCAGAGATGAAAAAACTCACAGAAGAGGCATGATGAGCACGACGAGACCACCACAATCGTCAGGATGACCAGGAGAAGAGCATCAACTGGGGGATGTAGTACTGGTAATTTTGTTTCCAGAGCAAACTCAGCAAGGTTGTATACCAACTCAACTTTACACGAAAAGCTTTGCCTTATAATCAGAGATTCATCCAGGGATTGGTCATGGCTATAAATTGATGAGTCTAATAAACAGGGGCTGGGTTGAACATGGACAGGTATGGTGCCACGGACGGGGATTCAGTTCAACTAAATAAATAATCAGAGAGAAGAGCAAGCACAAGATAGTCCAAACTACAACCACATCAAAGTCCTCTTTCGTTCCTTTGGTTATTGCTAGGTCCTGATGAAACTGATACTTTTGTTCCTTGATGGCAGTATGGCACGGATTTGAACGTTTTCATCCCCATCTCATGGTGGCACCACATGTTGGAATGGAGAAATTATGAGATCAAGCAATTATTCAATGCATTAAAAATGCTAATATTTCAGTTTACTAGGTGGTTTCCTGCAAGAATTCTAGTATTTTCACTGAGCAGACCATGAAGTTATTATTTCTCGGCTGTCCATGCAAATGTTTAAATTGGCGTAGCTTTCCTCATCAGTATTAAAAAACCTTATAGACAAACGTGCCCTTTGTAGTTAACAAGCTACTACTAACTTGGAATCCATAGTAGTTAGTTAATTTTGTTTGCAAAACTTCTGACTGATGGACATGCTGGTCCGGTGGCACTGCGGCAGTACCAGCCAACCATGTACAACTTTGTAGTCAAAGCAAAGTGATGGTTGTGTACGATGATGTTTTACATAGCAATTAGATGCTGTGTGTGTGTGTGCTCTCTGCTAATAAAAATAATGTTTATTGTGCTCCATGATTAAATGATTGCCTTCTTGTCCCGTAAATATCCTTAAACAAGTTACTGTTCTGTACAAACTGCTCCTCTTGTTTTCCTTGATTCTAATTTCCTAGGTGAAAATCTCTCACCAGTCTGTGTTCTTGTTAAAGGAGACGGAGACACACTGTTACATGATCAGAGCATAAAAACACCTGATACATTGTTTTTCCAGGTATTCGAGCTTACTGCAGATCATGTGAGCTGCTGCTGGATCTGTTTATATTCACCTGAACCCTAGTGGCCTGCAATGCCTTGAGCAAAAGTTGGAATTTCAGTACAGATCGATCCTGAGCCGACACATTTATACATGACCCTGAAGCTTATGAGAAAGTTAGTTGATCAACAGCATCGTAAGTGGTTTCAAAGTACCGGGGGAGGGGAAGCCGGGAAGGAAAGGGGGGGGGGGGGGGGGGGAGGTGATTTCCCAGACATGAGCACAATAAAGGGAGGCGTGTAGAAATTTGGCCTGTGAAGAAAGCATCAAAGCTCCACATTTAACGGAAGAGCAGAGAGAGAGAGAGGGAAGTATATATTTGGAAGTATGTTTCTGATCCAGGCTTTTATCGTGCGCCTAAGATTCAGTCTGCTTAGCCATTGGCAGTGGCATTTATGCTGAGCAAGCATTTGTGTTTCTGTTACTTGCAAAGTTGTGATCATCCTGTGATTTTGCAAGATTATCTTCAACATCGGTGGTCGTTCTGGAGCTGTTTTTACTGCTTGTAAATAAGATTTTCGATATGTGCTAAAGAAGAGGTACCGGATATATATTCAACATTTGTCTGAGCATTTTTTTATCTCTTTCTGACGATAAAAACAAGGCCTAGCGATTTATTGATTGATCCCTGAAACCAAGCTTTACACTAGTTAAACGCGAACATATTGGTCCCTGTTACTTGTAAAGTTGTTAAATTTCTTACTTTCGATGTAATATTTTTATTTCAATCAGAGCTGAAGTTGTTACCTCTGAATCTTTTAGACTTGATGGGGGAACTCTCAAACTTATTACCCCATGTATATATAGGTTGTGTTAATTAAGTCGGATCGTGATGTGGACATAGCATGTACAGATACAACCAAAAATATTGCCTTCATTTACAATAATCAGGTGATTTCTATTAATAATTATATTAACTATTATTTTGTTTATCCGAATAGAAATACGACACAATCTTTTATTTTGTGCAGAATTAATAGAGAATTGTACAAGCCACGTGTAAAGATGCGAGATGGACATACAAAAAATATGTGCACGCGTACATGAAAAATAAAACCATTAGAAATGAAGGGATGCATGCTTAATGAGAGAGGCTCACTTAGTTGGAAGATGGAGATGCATGCACGTTAAACTCAGCAGAAGTATCACTCATTGCATGCAATCCCTACCAGACCATTCATCAAGTCCAAGTGCACAAGACCACAAGACAAATCAGCCATGTACGTGGGGTGCCAGAACCTTTGGTATGCCACGAGTGCAACATTGGGCCAATAAATCAATTCGGCTAGGCCGTGCTGTGGAGGCCTCTGTACGGGCCGGCTCCTGCATAATCCACGGCACCCACGATTGCATCAGGAGTCTACGTTCGGCGGCCATCTCAGCTAATAAATAGTTAGCTCGTTGTTAGGGTTAGACCGGGGGTTTTATTGTATTGTCTAACTTTCGCTACAATTCGCATCTACGAGACGTATAGGACTACCACCTTGTCAGATCCACAGTGGAACCCCAATTTTTCATCTAGTTCGTGTACACAATTTATCATCCGCAATTTCAGTTGCAATTCACCTTTGTTCTTGCTGGTTCTTCGGTTGCTTGCAGGAACTCGAACCTCGTTGTTCAGGTTGATCGTGCCTACGGCAAGGCCAATAACCATCGGAGATTGGTTTAGCGATTGTTGAGGCGTATCGTCGGGTATGGTATAGCCGGATCGTCAAGGTCAAAATCCACCAAATCGATAGTTATCCCCACTCTCATCGAAAGATCGGGCCGTCGTCACATCAGATCGGAGGGAGTATGATGCTATCAGCTATCAAAGGAGTGTACATAACTAATGTCTATTATCAATCAATTTGTTGCGCTATAAGTTTTCTACACTAACACTAAATCAGAGTTGGAAATTAACAGCAAAATTGTCAGAGTATGTGTGTGTGACCTACCTAGCCGGCGACGAAATTGAAGGACCACGCATGCCACTGCCATCAAACAGAAGAGAGGACCTCCAAGGGGGAAGCAGCGAGAGTGACATCGACGCCTGCTCCAGCTAGGTTGGAACTTGGGTTCTCACCTGGAGAACTCAGCATCCAAAAGACGAGGGAGGTGAAGGGGCTCCACAGTAACGCCTCCAAGGAGGGCAACGACGTCCGAGGACACCACCGTCATCGGCATCGTTCGAATTCGGTGCTAGGAATTCACCTCGAGCTCACCAAGCCCATCGTTCTTGAATCATACCCGCAGCAGCAGTGGTTGGCGCATGAAGAGACATGAACTACATTGCTTGTGCCAAGCTCACAAATTAATATATGAATCTGCCATGGTAGTTTTTGTTAATAATTTTATGTTTGCAATGTTTATTCTATTTTTCCATGACAATTTTCATACAAAGGATGTCATTTTTAATCAAAACACCACGGAAACTTTACATATCCATTTGCCATGGAATTTTTGTTCATAATTTTTGTGTTAATTTACATACTCGGCAATCTTTTCACACAAAACACATGACAATTTTAATTGGAATACCATGTCAAAATTTAATACAAATCTGCAATGGCATAGGTGTGTTTGCCATGACAACTAGAAGCTTATGTTGCCATGTTTTTGTTTTTGTTAAATTTTGTATGTGTGTTTTGCCATGGCAACTAGAAGCTTATGTTGCCATGACAACAACATTTGTGTCGTGTTTTTTTGCCCAATCTATCTGAAGAATGTTGCCATGGCAATTACAAATTTGTTTGCAAACATGAAAAATTTCATCTTCTAATTTTGTTTTGCCATGGCAAAACATATGATCTCTTGCCATGTTTGTGATCTCACACGGCAAATTCAGGGGTAACATCTATTTATATTATGCTAATCCCATATAACATGGTAGTTGTTGCTTACGTCTCTTGCAAAATTTTGCCTTGCGTCCATGAAAAATATAGTCTATGCAATATGGCGTTTTTTTAACTAATCATTCTAAATACCTAAACTTAGTATGGGGTGCGACAATTTTGATGACTAAGCTATGTTTGATATTAGGTCTACTTTTTGGAGTAAATTGCAAAAACCACCACATTAGGGGACACTAAAACAGAAAACCACCACCTTTCATTTTTTTTAAAAACCACCACGTTTGAGCTGACAGATTTCAAAAAACACTGATCGCACGGTTTGGCGCGTCTGAGTGAAAAACTGACCGGTTGGGCCCACTATCAGGCGCCACATGGACAGGGGGAGACGGCGCCTGTGACACGCGCCGTTAGACGGCGTCGCACATGACCTAACGAGCCGGCCCGACCCAGCCATTTCCCCCAGATTGCATCTAGTCGTCCTAGCTCACTTCCCGCATGGCGACCGACGGCGGCGGCGGCTGCGTTGACGACGGAGGCGCATCCAGTGACGGTAGGGACGACCGCGACCTCGCCATCGCCGATGCTAGTGGCCACCAGGCTCCCTGGTACGTTTGGCGCCTCTCGATCCGCCGGCGTCGGCGGAGATGAGCGCGGTGAGGATTGCAACATCTTCAAGTCTGATGACATTGAGGCACGTGCGGCCGCCAAACTGGCCCAGGTCTGGAAGGCCAATCCAGGGCGGAGCCACCACTTCACATCCGGCCACGGCGGCGTGGAGTGAGTGTTTTCCAAAATTCTCATTTTGATTATGCCAGTGTAGTTGAACAATTTGAGTGATTATGCTACTGTAGTTGCACACTTTGAGTGATTTTGCTAGTGTAGCTAGACTCTTTCCTCTGTATGAATCTCAATTTAAGAATTAGGGTTTGAATCTCATTTTCAATAGTTGAACAGAATAATTGTGATGAAGTGAATGTACCGTTAAGTGAATATGACCTTATTTGTGGATAACTGAATTTAGTTGTAACTTAGCTCAGTTGTGTTTACATAGCTCAGTTTTAACTTAATTGTGGATAACTGAATTTAGTTTGAACTTAGCTTAGCTCAGTTAGTTTTAACTTAGCTTAATTTGAAGGAAATATGCCCTAGAGGCAATAATAAAGTTATTATTTATTTCCTTATTTCATGATAAATATTTATTATTCATGCTAGAATTGTATTAACCGGAAACATAATACATGTGTGAATACATAGACAAACATAGTGCCACTAGTATGCCTCTACTTGACTAGCTCGTTAATCAAAGATTGTTAAGTTCCATAACCATAGACATGAGTTGTCATTCGATTAACGAGATCACATCATTAGGAGAATGATGTGATTGACTTGACCCATTTCATTAGCTTAGCACATGATCGTTTAGTATGTTGCTATTGCTTTCTTTATGACTTATACATGTTCCTATGACTACGAGATTATGCTGAATGAAATATGCCCTAGAGGCAATAATAAAGTTATTATTTATTTCCTTATATCATGATAAATGTTTATTATTCATGCTAGAATTGTATTAACCGGAAACATAATACATGTGTGAATACATAGACAAACATAGTGTCACTAGTATGCCTCTACTTGACTAGCTTGTTGATCAAAGGTGGTTATGTTTCCTAACCATAGACATGTGTTGTCATTTGATTAACGGGATCACATCATTAGGAGAATGATGTGATTGACATGACCCATTCCGTTAGCCTAGCACTTGATCGTTTAGTATATTGCTATTGCTTTCTTCATGACTTATACATGTTCCTGTAACTATGAGATTATGCAACTCCCGTTTACCGGAGGAACACTTTGGGTGCTACCAAACGTCACAACATAACTGGGTGATTATAAAGGAGTACTACAGGTGTCTCCAAAGGTACATGTTGGGTTGGCGTATTTCGAGATTAGGTTTTGTCACTCCGATTGTCGGAGAGGTATCTCTGGGCCCTCTCGGTAATGCACATCACTATAAGCCTTGCAAGCAATGTGACTAATGAGTTAGTTGCAGGACGATGCATTATGTAACGAGAAAAAAGACTTGCCAGTAACGAGATTGAACTAGGTATTGGATACCGACGATCGAATCTCGGGCAAGTAACATACCGATGACAAAGGGAACAACGTATGTTGTTATGCGGTTTGACCGATAAAGATCTTCGTAGAATATGTAGGAGCCAATATGAGCATCCAGGTTCCGCTATTGGTTATTGACCAAGAATAGTTCTAGGTCATGTCTACATAGTTCTTGAACCCGTAGGGTCCGCACGCTTAAGGTTTCGATGACAATTATATTATGAGTTTATGAGTTTTTATGTACCAAAGGAGTTCGGAGTCCCGGATGAGATCGGGGACATGACGAGGAGTCTCGAAATGGTTGAGACGTAAAGATCGATATATTGGACGACTATATTCGGACTTCGGAAAGGTTCCGAATGATTCGGGTATTTTTCGGAGTACCGGAGAGTTACGGGAATTCGCCAGGGAGTATATGGGCCTTATTGGGCCATACGGGAATAGAAGAGAGAGGCCGAAAGGAAGGAGGCGCGCAGCCCCCCTCTGGTCCGAATTGGACAAGGGGTGTGGCCCCCTTTTCCTTCCTCCTCTCCCCCTCTTTCCCCCTTCTCCTACTCCAACAAGGAAGGAGGGAGTCCTACTCCCGGTGGGAGTAGGACTCCCCTTGGCGTGCCCCTCCTAGGCCGGCCGCCCCCTCCCCCCTTGCTCCTTTATATACGGGGGCAGGGGGGCACCTCTAGGAACAACACAAGTTGATCTACGGATCGTTCCTTAGCCGTGTGCGGTGCCCCTCTCCACGGTATTCCACCTCGATCATATCGTCGCGGAGTTTAGGCGAAGCCCTGCGCCAGTAGAACATCATCATCGTCACCACGCCGTCGTGCTGACGGAACTCATCCCCGAAGTTTTGCTGGATCAGAGCCCGGGGATCGTCATCGAGCTGAACGTGTGCTGAACTAGGAGGTGCCGTACGTTCGGTGCTTGGATCGGTCGGATCGTGAAGACGTACAACTACATCAACCGCGTTGTGCTAACGCTTCCGCTTACGGTCTACGAGGGTACGTGGACAACACTCTCCCCTCTCGTTGCTATGTCATCACCATGATCTTGCGTGTACGTAGGAATTTTTTTGAAATTACTACGTTCCCCAACAGTGGCATCCGAGCCTAGGTTTTATGCGTTGATTTTATATGCACGAGTAGAACACAAGTAAGTTGTGGGCGATACAAGTCATACTGCTTACCAGCATGTCATACTTTGGTTCAGCGGTATTGTTGGATGAAGCGGCCCGGATCGACATTACGCGTACGCTTACGCGAGACTGGTTTTACCGCCGTGCTTTGCACAGAGGTGACTAGCGGGTGTCTGTTTCTCCAACTTTAGTTGAACCGAGTGTGGCTACGCTCGGTCCTTGCGAAGGTTAAAACAACACCAACTTGACGAACTATCGTTGTGGTTTTGATGCGTAGGTAAGAACGGTTCTTGCTAAAGCCCGTAGCAGCCACATAAAACTTGCAACAACAAAGTAGAGGACGTCTAACTTGTTTTTGCAGGGCATGTTGTGATGTGATATGGTCAAGACGTGATGAGATATAAGTTGTTGTATGAGATGGTCATGTTTTGTTGAAGTTATCGGCAACTGGCAGAAGCCCTATGGTTGTCTCTTTGTTGCATAAGATGCAAGCGCCAAATAATTGCTTTACTTTATCGCTATGCGATAGCAATAGTTGCAAGAGCAATAGTTGGTGAGACGACCATGTGACGACACATTGATCAAGATGATGAAGATCATGGTGTCGTGCCGGCAACGATAGAGATCATGACAGTACTTTGGAGATGGAGATCAAAGGCGCAAGATGATCATGGCCATATCATGTCACATATTTTGATTGCATATGATGTTCATCTGTTATACATCTTATTCTGTTTTGTTTGATGGTAGCATTTTAAGATGATCTCTCACTAATTATCAAGAAGTGTTCTCCCTGAGTATGCACCGTTGTGAAAGTTCTTCGTGCTGAGACACCACGTGATGATCGGTGTGATAGGCTCTACGTTCAAATACAACGGGTGCAAAACAGTTGCACACGCAGAATACTCAGGTTAAACTTGACGAGCCTAGCATATACAGATATGGCCTCGGAACACGGAGACCGAAAGGTCGAGCGTGAATCATATAGTAGATATGATCAACATATTGATGTTCACCGTTGAAACTACTCCATCTCAAGTGACGATCGGACATGGTGTAGTTGATATGGATCACGTAATCACTTAGAGGATTAGAGGGATGTCTATCTAAGTGGGAGTTGTCAACTAATATGATTAATTGAACTTAAATTTATCATGAACTTAGTCCTGGTAGTATTTTGCAAATTATGTTGTAGATCAATAGCTTGCGTTGTTGCTTTCATATGTTTATTTTGATATGTTCCTAGAGAAAATTGTGTTGAAAGATGTTAGTAGCAATGATGCGGAATGGATCCGTGATCTGAGGTTTATCCTCATTGCTGCAAGAAGAATTATGTCCTTAATGCACCGCTAGGTGACAGACCTATTGCAGGAGCAGACGCAGACGTTATGAACGTTTGGCTAGCTCAATATGATGACTACTTGATAGTTTAGTGCACCATGCTTAATGGCTTAGAATCGGGACTTCAAAGATGTTTTGAACGTCATGGACCATATGAGATGTTCCAGGAATTGAAGTTAATATTTCAAGCAAATACCCGAGTTGAGAGATATGAAGTCTCCAACAAGTTCTATAGCTAAAAGATGGAGGAGAATCGCTCAACTAGTGAGCATGTGCTCAGATTGTATGGGTACTACAATCGCTTGAATCAAGTGGGAGTTAATCTTCCAGATAAGATAGTGATTGATAGAATTCTCTAGTCACCATCACCAAGTTAGTAGAACTTCATGATGAACTATAGTATGCAAAGGATGACGAAAACGATTCCCGAGCTCTTCGTGATGTTGAAATCGACGAAGGTAGAAATCAAGAAAGAGCATCAAGTGTTGATGATTGACAAGACCACTAGTTTCAAGAGAATGGCAAAGGGAAAGAAAGGGAACTTCAAGTAGAATGACAAGCAAGTTGTCACTCCCGCGAAGGAGCCCAAAGATGAACATAAAATCTGAAACTGAGTGCTTCTACTGCAAAGGAAATGGTCACTGGAAGTGGAACTACTCCAAATATTTGGTGGATAAGAAGGATGGCAAAGTGAACAAGGGTATATTTGATATATAGGTTATTGATGTGTGCTTTAGTAGTGTTTATAGTAGCCCCTGAGTATTTGATACTTGTTCGGTTGCTAATATTAGTAACTCGAAACAGGAGTTACAGAATAAACAAAGACTAGTTGAAGGGGAAGTGACGATGAGTGTTGGAAGTAGTTCCAAGATTGATATGATCATCATCGCACACTCCCTATACTTTCGGGATTAGTGTTGAAACTAAATAAGTGTTATTTAGTGTTTGCGTTGAGCATGAATATGATTTGATCATGTTTATTGCAATACGGTTATTCATTTAAGTAAGAGAATAAATTGTTGTTCTGTTTACATGAATAAAACCTTATATGCTTACACACCCAATGAAAATGGTTCGTTGGATCTCGATTGTAGTGATACACATATTCATAATATTGAAACCAAAAGATGCAAAGTTAATAATGATAGTGCAACTTATTTGTGGCACTGCAGTTTAGGTCATATTGGTGTAAAGCGCATGAAGAAACTCCATGTTGATGGGATTTTGGAATCACTTGATTATGAATCACTTGATGCTTGTGAACCATGCCTTATGGGCAAGATGACTAAAGACTCTGTTCTCCGGAACAATAGAGTGAGCAACTGACTTATTGGAAATAATACATACTGATGTATGCGATCCGATGAGTGTTGAGGCTCGCGGCAAGTATCATTATTTTTCTGACCTTCACAGATGATTTGAGCAGATATGGGTATATCTACTTAATGAAACGTAAGTCTGAAACGTTTGAAAAGTTCAAAGAATTTCAGAGTGAAGTTGAAAATCATCGTAACAAGAAAATAAAATTTCTACGATCTGATCGTGGAGGAGAATATTTGAGTTACGAGTTTGGTCTACATTTGAAACAATGCGGAATAGTTTCGCAACTCACGCCACCCGGAACACCACAGCGTAATGGTGTGTCCGAATGTCATAACCGTACTTTATTGGATATTGTACAATCTATGATGTTTCTTACCGATTTACCACTATCGTTTTGGGGTCATGCAATAAAGACAGCTGCATTCACGTTAAAAAGGGGCACCACCTAAGTCCGTTGAGACGACACAATATGAACTGTGGTTTGGCAAGAAACCAAAGTTGTCGTTTCTTAAAGTTTGGGGTTGCGATGCTTATGTGAAAAAGTTTCATCTTGATAAGCTCAAACCCAAATCGGAGAAATGTGTCTTCATAGGATACCCAAAGGAGAAAGTTGGGTACACCTTCTATCACAGATCCGAAGGCAAGACATTCGTTGCTAAGAATGGATCCTTTCTAGAGAAGGAGTTTCTCTCGAAAGAAGTGAGTGGGAGGAAAGTAGAACTTGATAAGGTAATTGTACCTTCTCCCTTATTGGAAAGTAGTTCATCACAGAAATCTGTTCCTGTGACTACTACACCAATTAGTGAGGAAGCTAATGATGATGATCATGTAACTTCAGATCAAGTTACTACCGAACCTCGTAGGTCAACCAGAGTGAGATCCGCACCAGAGTGGTACGGTAATCCCATTCTGGAGGTCATGTTACTTGACCATGATGAACCTACGAACTATGAGGAAGCGATGATGAGCCCAGATTCCGCAAAATGGTTTGAGGCCATGAAATCTGAGATATGAACCATGTATGAGAACAAAGTATGGACTTTGATGCATTTGCCCGATGATCGGCAAACCATAGAAAATAAATGAATCTTCAAGAGGAAGACGGACGTTGATAGTAGTGTTACTATCTACAAAGCTAGACTTGTCAAAAAAGGTTCTTGACAAAGTTCAAGGTGTTGACTACGATGAAATTTTCTCACTCGTAGCGATGCTTAAGTCTGTCCAAATCATGTTAGCAATTGCCGCATTTTTATGAAATCTGGCAAATGGATAAACAAAACTACATTCCTTAATGGACTTAAAGAAGAGTTGTATATGATGCAACCAGAAGGTTTTGTCAATCCTAAAAGTGCTAACAAATTGTGCAAGCTCCAGCGATCCATCTATGGACTGGTGCAAGCATCTCGGAGTTGGAATATATGCTTTGATGAGTTAATCAAAGCATATGGTTTTATATAGACTTTTGAAGAAGCCTGTATTTACAAGAAAGTGAGTGGGAGCTCTGTAGCATTTCTAATATTATATGTGGATGACATATTGTTAATTGGAAATGATATGGAAATTCTGGATAGCATGAAAGGATACTTGAATAAGAGTTTTTCAAAGCAAGACCTCGGTGAAGCTGCTTACACATTGAGCATCAAGATCTATATAGATAGATCAAGACGCTTGATAAGATTTTTCAATGAGTACATACCTTGATAAATTTTTGAAATAGTTTAAAATGGAACAGTCAAAGAAGGAGTTCTTGCCTGTGTTATAAGGTGTGAAGTTGGGTAAGACTCAAGACTCGACCGTTGCAGAAAATAGAAAGAGAATGAAAAGTCATTCCCTATGCCTCAGTCATAGGTTCTATAAAGTATGCTATGCTATGAACCAGACCTATTGTATACCTTGCTCTGAGTTTGGCAAAGGAATACAATTTTGATCTAATAGTAGATCACTGGACAACGGTCAAGAATATCCTTAGTGAGGACTAAAGAAATATTTCTCGATTATGGAGGTGATAAAAGAGCCCGTCGTAAAGAGTTACAACAGTGCAAGCTTTTACACCGATCCAGATGACTATAAGTCTCAATCTGGATACATATTGAAAGTGGGAGCAATTAGCTATAGTAGCTCCGTGCAGAGCATTGTAGACATAGAATATTTGCAAAATACATGCGGCTCTGAATGTGACAGAACCGTTGACTAAGCTTCTATCACGAGCAAAACATGATCATACCTTTGTACTCTTTGGGTGTTAATCACATAGCAATGTGAACTAGATTATTGACTCTGGTAAACCCTTTGGGTGTTGGTCACATGAAGATGTGAACTATGGGTATTACTCACATATAAATGTGAATATTGGTGTAAAATCACATGGTGATGTTAACTAGATTATTGACTCTAGTGCAAGTGGGAGACTGAAGGAAATATGCCCTAGAGGCAATAATAAAGTTATTATTTATTTCTTTATATCATGATAAATGTTTATTATTCATGCTAGAATTGTATTAACCGGAAACATAATACATGTGTGAATACATAGACAAACATAGTGTCACTAGTATGCCTCTACTTGACTAGCTTGTTGATCAAAGATGGTTATGTTTCCTAACCATAGACATGTGTTGTCATTTGATTAACGGGATCACATCATTAGGAGAATGATGTGATTTACATGACCCATTCCGTTAGCCTAGCACTTGATCGTTTAGTATATTGCTATTGCTTTCTTCATGACTTATACATGTTCCTGTAACTATGAGATTATGCAACTCCTGTTTACCGGAGGAACACTTTGGGTGCTACCAAACGTCACAACGTAACTGGGTGATTATAAAGGAGTACTACAGGTGTCTCCAAAGGTACATGTTGGGTTGGCGTATTTCGAGATTAGGTTTTGTCACTCCGATTGTCGGAGAGGTAGCTCTGGGCCCTCTCGGTAATGCACATTACTATAAGCCTTGCAAGCAATGTGACTAATGAGTTAGTTGCAGGATGATGCATTATGTAACGAGAAAAGAGACTTGCCGGTAACGAGATTGAACTAGGTATTGGATACCGACGATCGAATCTCGGGCAAGTAACATACCGATGACAAAGAGAACAACGTATGTTGTTATGCGGTTTGACCGATAAAGATCTTCGTAGAATATGTAGGAGCCAATATGAGCATCCAGGTTCCGCTATTGGTTATTGACCAAGAATAGTTCTAGGTCATGTCTACATAGTTCTCGAACCCATAGGGTCCGCACGCTTAAGGTTTCGATGACAGTTATATTATGAGTTTATGAGTTTTGATGTACCGAAGGAGTTCGGAGTCCCGGATGAGATCGGGGACATGACAAGGAGTCTCGAAATGGTCGATACATAAAGATCGATATATAGGACGACTATATTCGGACTTCGGAAAGGTTCCGAGTGATTCGGGTATTTTTCGGAGTACCGGAGAGTTGCGGGAATTCGCCGGGGAGTATATGGGCCTTATTGGGCCATACGGGAATAGAAGAGCGAGGCCGAAGGGAAGGAGGCGCGCAGCCCCCCTCTGGTCCGAATTGGACAAGGGGTGCGGCCCCCTTTTCCTTCCTCCTCTCCCCCTCTTTCCCCCTTCTCCTACTCCAACAAGGAAGGAGGGAGTCCTACTCCCGATGGGAGTAGGACTCCCCTTGGCGCGCCCCTCCTAGGCCGGCCGCCCCCTCCCCCCTTGCTCCTTTATATACGGGGGCAGGGGGGCACCTCTAGGAACAACACAAGTTGATCTACGGATCGTTCCTTAGCCGTGTGCGGTGCCCCCCTCCACCATATTCCACCTCGGTCATATCATCGCGGAGTTTAGGCGAAGCCCTGCGCCGGTAGAACATCATCATCGTCACCACGCCGTCGTGCTGACGGAACTCATCCCCGAAGTTTTGCTGGATTGGAGCCCGGGGATTGTCATCGAGCTGAACGTGTGCTGAACTCGGAGGTGCCGTACGTTCGGTGCTTGGATCGGTCGGATCATGAAGACGTACGACTACAACAACCACGTTGTGCTAACGCTTCCGCTTACGGTCTACGAGGGTACGTGGACAACACTCTCCCCTCTCGTTGCTATGTCATCACCATGATCTTGCGTGTACGTAGGAATTTTTTTGAAATTACTACGTTCCCCAACATATGCAACTCCCGTTTACCGGAGGAACACCTTGTGTGCTACCAAACGTCACAATGTAACTGTGTGATTATAAAGGTGCTCTACAGGTGTCTCCGAAGGTACTTGTTGAGTTGGCGTATTTCGAGATTAGGATTTGTCACTCCGATTGTCGGAGAGGTATCTCTGGGCCCTCTCGGTAATGCACAACACTATAAGCCTTGCAAGCAATGTGACTAATGAGTTAGTTGCGGGATGATGCTTTACGTAACGAGTAAAGAGACTTGCCGGTAACGAGATTGAACTAGGTATTGAGATACCGACGATCGAATCTCGGGCAAGTAACATACCAATGACAAAGGGAACAACGTATGTTGTTATGCGGTTTGACCGATAAAGATCTTCGTAGAATATGTGGGAGCCAATATGAGCATCCAGGTTCCGCTATTGGTTATTGACCGGAGACATGTCTCATTCATGTCTACACAGTTCTCGAACCCGTAGGGTCCACACGCTTAAAGTTTGGTGACGATCGGTATTAGGAGTTTTTGTCTTTTGATGTACCGAAGGTAGTTCGGAGTCCCGGATATGATCACGGACATGATGAGGAGTCTCAAAATGGTCGAAACGTAAAGATCGATATATTGGACAACTATGTTTGGACACTGGAAAGGTTCCGGGAGGTTTCGGGCATTTACCGGAGTACCGGGGGTTACCGGAACCCCCCGAGGAAGCTATTGGGCCTTATGGGCCTTAGTGGAGAAGAGAGAGGACAGCCAGAAGGTGGCGCACGGCCCCCCTTGCCCTAGTTCGAATTGGACAAGGGAAGGGGGCGGCGGCCCCCCTCTCCTTCCTTCTCTCCACGTCCTCCTTCCCCCCTTCTCCCTCTTGGAATAGGAAAGGGGGGGGGGGCAAACCTACTTGGAGTAAGATTGCCCCCCCTTGGGCGCGCCTCTCCCTTGGCCGGCCCACTCCTCCTCCCCCCTTTATATACGAAGGAGGGGGGCACCCCATAGACACAACAATTGATCTCTTGATCTCTTAGCCATGTGCGGTGCCCCCCTCCACCATATTCCACCTCGATCATATCGTAGTGGTGCTTAGGTGAAGCCCTGCATCGGTAGCAACATCATCACCGTCATCATGCCGTCGTGCTGAAGAAACTCTCCCGTGAAGCTCTGATGGATCGGAGTTTGTGGGACGTCATCGAGCTGAACGTGTGCTGAACTCAGAGGTGCCGTACTTTCGGTACTTGGATCGGTCGAATCGTGAAGACGTACGACTACATCAACCGCATTGTGCTAACGCTTCCCCTTTCGGTCTACGAGGGTACGTGGACACAGTCTCCCCATGATCTTGTGTGTGCGTAGGATTTTTTTTTGAAATTACTACGTGTCCTAACAGTGGCATCAGAGCCAGGTTTATGCGTAGATGTTATATGCACGAGTAGAACACAAGTGAGTTGTGGGCGATACAAGTCATACTCTTACCAACATGTCATACTTTGGTTTGGCGGTATTGTTGGATGAAGCGCCCGGACCGACATTACGCGTACGCTTACGCGAGACTGGTTCTACCGGCGTTCTTTGCACATAGGTGGCTGGCGGGTGTCAGTTTCTCCAACTTTAGTTGAACCGAGTGTGGCTACGCCCGGTCCTTGAGAAGGTTAAAACATCACTAACTTGACAAAATATCGTTGTGGTTTTGATGCGTAGGTAAGAACGGTTCTTGCTCAGCCCGTACCAGCCACGTAACTTGCAACAACAAAGTAGAGGACGTCTAACTTGTTTTTGCAGGGCATGTTATGATGTGATATGGTCAAGACATGATGCTAAATTTTATTGTATGAGATGATCATTTTTGTAATAGAGTTATCGGCAACTGGCAGGAGCCATATGGTTGTCGCTTTACTGTATGCAATGCAATCGCCCTGTAAATTGCTTTACTTTATCACTAAGCGGTAGCAATAGTCGTAGAAGCAATAGTTGGCGAGACGATAACGATGCTACGATGGAGATCAAGGTGTCGCGCCGGTGACGATGGTGATCATGACGGTGCTTCGGAGATGGAGATCACAAGCACAAGATGATGATGGCCATATCATATCACTTATATTGATTGCATGTGATGTTTATCCTTTATGCATTTTATTTTGCTTTGATTGACGGTAGCATTATAAGATGATCTCTCACTAAATTTCAAGATAAAAAGTGTTCTCCCTGAGTATGCACCGTTGCCAAAGTTCATCGTGCCGAGACACTACGTGATGATCAGGTGTGATAAGCTCTACGTTCATCTACAACGGGTGCAAGCCAGTTTTGCACACGCAGAATACTCGGGTTAAACTTGACAAGCCTAGCATATGCAGATATGGCCTCGGAACACTAGAGACTGAAAGGTCGAGCGTGAATCATATAGTAGATATGATCAACATAATGATGTTCACCATTGAAAACTACTCCATCTCGCATGATGATCGGACATGGTTTAGTTGATTCGGATCACATGATCACTTAGATGATTAGAGGGATGTCTATCTAAGTGGGAGTTCTTAAGTAATATGATTAATTGAACTTTAATTTATCATGAAATTAGTCCTGATAGTTTTTTGCAAATTATCTTGTAGATCAATAGCCCGCGTTGTTGCTTCCCTATGTTTATTTTTTATATGTTCCTAGAGAAAAACTATGTTGAAAAATGTTAGTAGCAATGATGCGGATTGGATCCGTGATCTAAGGATTATCCTCATTGCTGCACAGAAGAATTATGTCCTTGATGCACCGCTAGGTGACAGACCTATTGCAGGAGCAGATGCAGACGTTATGAACGTTTGACAAAGCTCGGTATGATGACTACTTGATAGTTTAGTGCACCATGCTTTATGTCTTAGAACCGGGACTTCAAAATGTTTTGAACGCCACGGAGCATTAAGATGTTCCAAGAGTTGAAATTGGTATTTCATATTCATTCCCGGGTTGAAAGGTATGAGACCTTTGACAAGTACTTTGCCTACAAGATGGAGGAGAATAGCTCAGCTAGTGAGCATGTGCTCAGAATGTCTGAGTACTACATTCACTTGAATCAAGTGGGAGTTAATCTTCCAGATAAGATAGTGATTGACAAAGTTCTCTAGTCACTATTACCAAGTTACTAGAACTTCATGATGAACTATAATATGCGAGGGATAACAGAAACGATTCCCAAGCTCTTCGTGATGCTGAAATCAACGAAGGTAGAAATCAAGAAAAGCATCAAGTGTTGATGGTTGACAAGATCACTAGTTCCAAGAAAAGGGTAAAGGGAAGAAGGGGAACTTCAAGAAGAATAGCAAGCAAGTTGCTGCTCCAATGAAGAAGCCCAAAGCTAGACCCAAGCCTGGAACTGAGTGCTTCTACTGCAAAGGGAATGGTCACTTGGAAGCGGAACTACCCCAAACATTTGGCGGGTAAGAAGGATGACAAAGTAAACAAAGGTATATTTCATATACAGATTATTGATGTGTACTTTACTAGTGTTCATAGTAACCCCTCGGTATTCGATACAAGTTCAGTTGCTAAGAGTAGTAACTCGAAACGGGAGTTGCAGAATGAACATAGACTAGTTAAGGGTGAAGTGACGATGTGTGTTGGAAGTGGTTCCAAGATTGATATGATCATCGTCACACACTCCCTATACTTTCGGGATTAGTGTTGAACCTAAATAAGTGTTATTTGGTGTTTGAGTTGAGCATGAATATGATTTGATCATGTTTATTTCAATACGGTTATTCATTTAAGTTAGAGAATAATTGTTGTTCTGTTTACATGAATAAAACCTTCTATGGTCATACACCCAATGAAAATGGTTTGTTGGATCTCAATTATAGTGATACACATATTCATAATATTGAAGCCAAAAGATGAAAAGTTAATATTGATAGTGCAACTTATTTGTGGCATTGCCGTTTAGGTCATATTGGTGTAAAGCACATGAAGAAACTCCATGCTGATGGGACTTTGGAATCACTTGATGCTTGCGAACCATGCCTTATGGGCAAGATGACTAAGACTCCGTTCTCCGGAACAATGGAGCGAGCAACTGACTTACTGGAAATAATACATACTGATGTATGCGATCCGATGAGTGTTGAGGCTCGCGGTGGGTATCGTTATTCTTTAACCTCCGCAGATGATTTGAGCAGATATGGGTATATCTACTTGATGAAACATAAATCTGAAACATTTGAAAAGTTCAAAGAATTTCAGAGTGAAGTGGAAAATCATCGCAATAGGAAAATAAAGTTTCTACGATCTGATCGTGGAGGAGAGTATTTGAGTTACGAGTTTGGTCTTCATTTGGAACAATGTGGAATAGTTTCACAAACTCATGCCACCTGGAACACCATAGCATAATGGTGTGTCCGAATGTCATAATCGTACTTTATTGGATATAGTGCAATCTATGATGTCTCTTACCAATTACCACTATCATTTTGGGGTTATGCATTAGAGACAACTGCATTCACGTTAAAAAGGGAACCATCAAAATCCATTGATATGACACCTTATGAACTGTGGTTTGGCAAGACACCAAAGTTGTCGTTTCTTAAAGTTTGGGGCTGCGATGCTTATGTGTAAAAGTTTCAACCTGATAAGCTCGAACCCAAATCGGAGAAATGTGTCTTCCTAGGATACCCAAAGGAGACAGTTGGGTACACCTTCTATCACAGATCCGAAGGCAAGACATTCGTTGCTTAGAATGGATCCTTTCTAGAGAAGGGTTTTTCTCTCGAAAGAAGTGAGTGAGAGGAAAGTAGAACTTGATAAGGTAATTGTACCTTCTCCCGAATTGGAAAATAGTTAATCACAGAAATCAGTTCCAGCGATTCCTACACCAATTAGTGAGGAAGCTAATGATGATGATCATGAAACCTCAGATTAAGTTACTACAGAACCTCGTAGGTCTTCCAAAGTATAGTCCGCACCAGAGTGGTACGGTAATCCTGTTCTGGAAGTCATGTTTCTAGACCATGATGAACTTACGAACTATGAGGAAGTGATGATTAGCCCATATTCCGCGAAATGGCTTGAAGGCCATGAAATCTGAGATAGGATCCATGTATGAGAACAAAGTGTGGACTTTGGTGGACTTGCTCGATGATCGGCAAGCCATAGAAAATAAATGGATCTTCAATAGGAAGACGGACACTGATAGTAGTGTAACTATCTACAAAGCTAGACTTGTTGAAAAAGGTTTTTGACAAAGTTCAAGGTGTTGACTACGATGAGATTTTCTCACTCGTAGTGTCGGTATCAAAACCGGCGGATCTCGGGTAGGGGGTCCCGAACTGTGCGTCTAGGAGGATGGTAACAGGAGACAAGGGACACGATGTTTTACCCAGGTTCGGGCCCTCTTGATGGAGGTAAAACCCTACGTCCTGCTTGATTGATATTGATGATGTGGGTATTACAAGAGTAGATCTACCACGAGATCAAGGAGGCTAAACCCTAGAAGCTAGCCTATGGTATGATTGTTGTTCGTCCTATGGACTAAAGCCATCCGGTTTATATAGACACCGGAGAGGGCTAGGGTTACACAGAGTCGGTTACAATGGTAGGAGATCTACATATCCGTATTGCCAAGCTTGCCTTCCACGCCAAGGAAAGTCCCATCCGGACACGGGACGAAGTCTTCAATCTTGTATCTTCATAGTCTTGGAGTCCGGCCGATGATGATAGTTCGGCTATCCGGACACCCCCTAGTCCAGGACTCCCTCAGTAGACCCTGAACCAGGCTTCAATGACGACGAGTCCGGCGCGCATATTGTCTTCGGCGTTGCAAGGCGGGTTCCTTCTCCAAATAATTTATAGAAGATTGTGAACACTAGGATAGTGTCCGACTTTGCAAAATAAATTCCACATACCACCGTAGAGAGAATAATATTTACACAAGTTCAATCTACTGACGTATTTTGTGGCGTGACGTCACACCACTACCAAGCCTTTACTCGAATTGTTTTTATTGTACCACCTCAGCGTGTTTAGCGAAGCGGTTTCCTTGGCACGTCTTGTCGAAGCAGAGATTGTGTTCCCTTATTTCGGGATTGCCATCAATACGGACGTGAGTGACCCAACCGCGCCATTGATTGTGGCGCTTGGGAGATAAGCGAGTTTTATCAGGCCGGTGGGGACGCATGTTTTCGTCCGCCCATATAAGGGGATAAAGATCCAACCCTTTTACCTACGCCTTCTTCCTCCTTGGCTTATCCATCTCCGTGAACTCGAGCTCCAGCGCCCAAGTCCGCACATCTCACCCCAACCTTCTCCAACTATGTCCGGAGTGGGAGGCAAGTGGATGGCCTCCTCCGTTACGGAGGGGCACATCCAGAAGCTGTGCAGCGCCGGATATCTGTCCAGCGACATCACGCACCGGCTCCCCGATGAGGGAGAGCTCATCCCCACCCCCAGGCCCCATGAGAGGGTAGTATTTCTTTCCCATTTCCTCCGTGGACTGGGCTTTCCACTCCATCCCTTTGTCCGGGGGCTCATGTTCTACTACGGCCTAGATTCCCATGATCTGGCCCCGAATTTCATCCTCAACATCTCGGCGTTTATCATCGTGTGTGAGGCCTTCCTCTGCATCCAGCCCCACTTCGACTTGTGGCTGAAGACCTTCAGTGTCAAGCCGAAGGTTGTGAAGGGCAGCCAAGCGGAGTGCGGAGGCGCCATGGTGGGCAAGATGCCCAACGTTACTTGGCTCGAGGGCACCTTCGTGGAAACCATTAAGGGGTGGCAATCGGGGTGGTTTTACATCACCGAGCCGCGTGACCCTGAATGGGCAGCGGCCCCCGAATTCAGATCTGGCATCCCCATACGGCTCATCTCCTAGAAAGAGAGTGGCCGGACATGGGGTGATTCGGAGGAGCTGACCGGACTTCAAGCCTGCATCCAAAAGCTAGTGAACAAGAAGCTCAAGCTTGTGAACGTAGTCCAGGTCATGCTCATCCGCCGGATTCTCCCGTGCCAACAACGAGACTTCAATATGTGGGTGTTTGATCCGGCGCAACACCAGACTTTGAGCGGGCTCTTCGAAACTATGGACGAAGAGGCCTGGAGGGTGCTGTTTAAGGGCGCTGAGGCTCCCGCATCCGCTACCGAAGATCGCGGATTTAGCTCGCAGCGTCTGGCTAGCGAGGTAAGCGATTTTGCCCTTTACGGTACACTTCTTTTCCATAGTTTGACTCTATGCGGGATCTAAACTCCCCCTCCTTTGACAGGATTGGCTGAAGAAGGCTGAACAGACTATCTGTCCGGCCCCATTGCTAGAGGACCCAGCGGACGCCCGCTTAATGGGGCTGCTGGCTCCGGCACCCCACGTGGTGCCGGAGAAGAAGGCCAAGAAGAAGGCCACGGGCACTCGGAAGAGTTCCCGTTTTCAGGTGTCATCGGATGATGACTCCGAGGCAGACTCCTCCCACAAAGGTGAGGAGGAGAAGAAGAAGGCCTCTCCCCCAGCGGGAGGAGGGAAGAAAAGGAAGGCTTCCCCAACGAGGAAGGCCGAAGGGTCCAAGAAGGGAAGGACTCTTCCCCCGGACTGTTCTGCCAACGCTGGTGATGACGAAGAGGATTAGCCTCCAAGGGCCAAGCCCCTGGCGAGGTCGTAAGTATCCGGACTCCTGAATAACTTCATGGTTTTTCTTTTCGCCACATAGTGTCTTTCTAATGCCGCATACAACCCTGCAGTCCGCCCAAGGATGATCTTCCCGCTTCGTCGAGCGGGTCCTTGGGTGCGTCGGATATGGATTCTCTTCCGACCGCCTCCACCCCCCGTGATGCGGACGATGCCGAGGTGGGATTCCAGGAAGGGACCCACCAGGAGGAGGAGGCCCCGGAAGTGCCGTAGGGCAACCTTCCGGACTTTGCACCGGACTCCACCCCGGAACCTGTAGTGGCTCCGGAATCCGGCGGGCGGCCCCTTCGTAAGAAGGGCGAGACCGTGACGCCGGCGGCCTCCGTCCAACCGGAGGCGCCGAATAGCTTGCTGGAGGCGCTCAATGGCGCCTCCATCGAAGAGGAACACCGCACTGTTACGAGTGCGGTGATTCAGAAGGTTCAGATCGCCAAGAGCGGGCTGACCGAAGCCTGCAGCAGCCTTCTAACAGGCTTTGAGGTAAGAATTTTGATATATGTAAAATAGTACCGCATTGACAGTAGCCCCTGATGCTCGGTTCAGTATTCGGAAAGAAAAGCCGGACTGAGGATCTAAAAAGATATACGCAGGAGTCATATAAAAAATATGTCAATATGGGATTGCAGGCTGTGCTGCTGACCTCTGCCGCACTGACTGCGGAGGTCAATACTTTGAAGCAAAGCCTCGAGCGGTCCAAGAGCGAGCTCGGCCGTGCCAAGAAGCAACTCGAGGACAAGGAAGGTGAGTAACACCTTATTAAAATTGTACCTTACAGAAAAGGATTTGGTTACAAGAAGAATGACAAGGATAACATGGGTATTGCAGGGGCCACGAACGAGGTGGCGACCCTGAAGGAGGCGGTGTCCGTGGCCGAACGTAATGCGGCCGCGGAGCGCACCGAGCGAGCGAAGCAGGAGGCGCGGGTGACGGAGGTACAGCAAGAGCTCCAGGCTCTCGTGGAAAAACATGAGAGTTTGGAGCGTGACTCGAAGACTCGAGAGTCCGAGCTTGCAACGGCTCTTGAGAGTGCCAAAGACGCTAAGGCCGAAGCCTACAAGGCCCTCCAGGAAGTCGAGGCGTTGAAGAAAATAGCGGTGGGTAAGGCATTTTTCATGCAAAGTAAGCATGTGAGTGTGAATTACCTATCACTTACCCGAATTCGGAGCTTTCCAGGAGCGTTCGCAGATCTGCCCTGCAGCGTGTCCGATGCTGCCGCTTTCTATAGGGCCGAGGAGGGGAGCTCGACGGAGAAGGTCTTCTGGTCTCAGTATGCTGAGGCCGGACATCCGGTGCCCCTTAGCGACCAGCTGAAGCAGCTGGTCGAGCTCCACAAGGTGGCCGAACAGGCCATGAAGGGCCTCATAGTTCGGCTGTGGCCTAAGGAGGCCATGCCTGGGAGCTACTTCGGCCTGGTGCGGCGGCTGGTGGATGCGTGTCCATGGGTTGAAGTCATCAAGCACTCCGCCTGCATTGAAGGTGCCCGTCGGGCCCTTGCCCGCGCAAAGGTGCACTGGGGCAAGATGGATGCTCAGAAGCTTGTGACGGACGCGCCACCGCTGGGCAAGGAGTATCGCACGCCCGAGATGTATTATAAGAGTGTCCTGAAGGGTGGCCGCATTATTGCGGGTGAGTGCTCCAAAGATATAATATTTGAGTAGACTCGCATTTTGTTATCCTGTGCGCTGAAAACTTTGTTCATATGCGCTAAGCAACGCTTGTTAATTTAAAATATTACCTTCTGTGCGGCTGTTTATCAAATCTGAGAGATGGCAAGTCGTCGGCTTCAGCCCCCATGCCACGAGTGCTGGGGTGTTCGGGATAAATTTGAGCACTCTTGTTCCCATTTTTGGGTCCATCTAGGGAGGCGCTCAACACAACGAACAAGGCAACCGGACTTATAATGCTTGAACACTCTCACTTAGCCATAGAATTCTATAATTTTAAATTTCGGCGAAGCCCCTAGTGTTCGGAAGGCCGAATTTGGGGCGCTATCCACGCCTGGGCCGGACAAAGCCGGCTCCTCGCTCTAAGCGGCATAAGTCTTTAGGGACTCGCAAAAAACCTCTCGAACAGCGACCGGCTCTCGCCTCATCATGACGGTCAGTTTTAGCTTTCTCCACTGAGGTGCTCGCCCAGCTCAACTGGGGCGCAATCGCAGTGGTTCTCCCAGTGCTACCTTAGCCGATACAACGGAACATAAGGTACCAAAACATGGGAGCCGGGCAAACCCAACTATTAACCCAAGACATGATTCGGAGCCGATGCATATAATGCTATAAGTTCGGGGTGCCGCACTTGTGAAAGTGTTTAGACTTATTACACCATGACGCGGGAAGCATAAGCCCCTGGTGTATTTAGCCGTACCAAAGTGTACGGATGCAACATGTCATATATGTATAAGAAAGAAATGCAATTATGAGCAAAAAGGTGCTGCATTGTTTATTCAAGAAATACTGCTGTGAATGCATAATGATACAAATGGTGCGATAAGCAAGGGATGGGACTAGTAAACATGTCCCCCTCCAGGGGTAGGCTGCGGAATGGTGTATAAAACATATTTAATGCTCGTAATGGAGACCACCTGGATATTCGTCGTAGCCGTTCTCCTTCCCTGGCTGTTGCATCGTGAGTTCGGCAGGTCTGCTGCCGGACAGGGCCTCTGATGAACGGAGTCCTATGGGTAAAAATAAGAAAAAGAGAGAAAGAAAAAAGAACGACACACTTGAGAGCCCCTGGTGTGGTTAAGCCGCATTCTGGGCCTATCGTGGTCGTGCCCCTCCCCCCATGCCCATGGTATCTCCAGAGCGTAATGATATACGCGAAGGACCTGTCTTGAAATTTTGTAGGGGCTGGGGTTGGGGCCGCATTGCTACGCGTGCTCGAAACGTGCCAGGTGGTCTTGTTGTAGGTTACTCCGGGCGCGTTTAGCCGTGTCTGGTCGCTTAACGACCGGACTCGAGAATTGCCTTAAGAGGTTGCACTGTACTTCTGCCGCGAGAGCCGCTGTATGTTCCTCCGTTCGGAGAGAGCATTCAGTGTTTCCGTTGACCGTGATGACTCCTCGAGGGCCTGGCATCTTGAGCTTGAGGTATGCGTAGTGCGTCACCGCGTTGAACTTTGCAAACGCGGTACGTCCGAGCAGAGCATGATAGCCGTTGCGGAACGGAACTATGTCGAAGATTAACTCCTCGCTTCGGAAGTTATCCGGGGATCCGAAGACCACTTCTAGTGTAACTGAGCCTGTACAATTGGCTTCTACACCTGGTATGACGCCTTTAAAGGTCGTCTTGGTAGGTTTAATCCTTGAGGGGTCTATGCCCATTTTGCACACTGTATCCTGATAAAGCAGGTTCAGGCTGCTGCCACCGTCCATCAGGACTCTGGTGAGGTGAAATCCATCGATGATTGGGTCTAAAACCAATGCGACGAATCCGCTGTGGCAGATGCTGGTGGGGTGGTCCCTTCGGTCAAAAGTGATTGGGCAGGAGGACCATGGATTGAACTTCGGGGCAACTGGCTCCATCGCGTATATATCCCTGAGTGCATGCTTTCGCTCCCTTTTGGGTATGTGGGTTGCGTATATCATATTCACCGTCCGCACTTGTGGGGGGAAACCCTTCTGTCCTCTATTGTTCAGCGGTCGGGTCTCTTCCTCGTCATCGCTATGCAGCCCCTTGTCGTTGTTTTTGGCAATTAACTTGCCTGCCTGCTTGACTACCCAACAGTCCCTGTTGGTGTGGTTAGCTGGCTTTTCGGGGGTGCCGTGTATCTGGCATGAGAGGTCGAGTATTCTGTCCAAATTGGACGGACCCGGGGTAGTTCTTTTGAATGGCTTTTTCCGCTGACCGGGTTTAGAGCCTCTGAATCCGGCATTAACTGCCGTATCCTCGCTATTGTCGCCGTTAATGCGGTGTTTGTTTTTGTTGCGATGTGACCTGCCATTGCGGTCCTTGATATCCGGACTACCAGAATTTTTGCTGAGGTTGTTGCTGCGGGCTAGCCAGCTATCTTCACCCGCGCAGAAGCGGGTCATGAGTGATGTGAGGGCTGCCATGGATTTCGGCTTTTCTTGTCCTAAGTGCCGGGCAAGCCACTCGTCGCGAATGTTATGTTTGAAGGCTGCAAGGGCCTCCGCATCCGGACAGTCGACGATTTGATTTTTCTTAGTTAGGAACCGTGTCCAGAATTGTCTGGCCGATTCGTCTGGCTGCTGAATTATATGGCTTAGGTCGTCAGCGTCTGGTGGTCGCACGTACGTGCCTTGGAAGTTATCGAGGAATGCGGCTTCCAGGTCTTCCCAACTCCCAATTGACTCTGCTAGCAAGCTGTTGAGCCAATGCCGGGCTGGTCCTTTAAGCTTGAGTGGGAGGTATTTGATGGCGTGGAGATCATCACCGCGGGCCATGAGGATATGAAGGAGATAGTCCTCGATCCAAACCGCGGGGTCTGTTGTGCCATCATAAGATTCAATGTTCACGGGTTTAAACCCTTCGGGGATTTGATGATCCATTACTTCATCTGTGAAGCATAGCGGGTGTGCGGCGCCTCTGTATTGGGCGATATCACGACGAAGTTCAAGAGAGCTTTGTCTACTGTGTTCGGCCCGGACGGACTTACTGTGTCTGGCGCGACGGTTGTCGTCACGTATCATGGGGCGCCCACGCGATCCGTAGATCGATCTTGATTGTCTTGCCTTATCCTCCAATATATCTCGCAAGTCCAGAGCGTTCCCCTATGGCCTTGTGCTTTTCGAGCGATGCCGGGGTACGGTTCTAGTGGAGGGCCTAGAGGCCTCTCTGTCGCGGCCAAGGGGTGGTCGGTCAGCCGTATTGTCTGCTGGTGATGCAGGTTCATATGCCTCCTCCTCTAATTGGGGGAGCAGCTTGCGTTTAGGGTAGCTTTTGGAGGGGCGTTCGAGCTCATGCTCTTCGGCCGTGAGGACTTCAGTCCATCTGTCGGCTAGCAGATCTTGATCAGCTCTAAGATGCTGCTGTTTTTTCTTGAGGCTGTTTGCCGTGGCCATAAGCCTGCGTTTAAAACGCTCTTGTTCGACGGGATCCTCAGGCACGATGAATTCGTCGTCGTCGAGGCTTGCCTCGTCTCCGGAGGGAGGCATGTAATCCTCTACCTCTTCGTCTGCCGTTCTCTCATGAGGGCTGGCGTCTCCGTCCTCCTGTGCTGAATCTTGCTGGAGGGGGTTGTCGTCGGCACTGTCTGGGGTGTTATTATCTCTGGTGCCGGAATCTCCATTCTTGCTGTGGCGGGATTTAGAGCGGCGCCGCTGATGCCGGCGCTTGGGCTGTTTCTTGGAGGGGTCATCCTCCGCTGTTCCTTCGCCATTCCCATCCTTTGGGATATCCACCATGTATATGTCATATGATGAGGTGGCTTTCCAGTGCCCACTAGGCGCTGGTTCTTGGTCGTCTCCGGCATCGTCGTCCATACCGTCGATGTCTTCAGAGTCGAAGTCTAGCATGTCGGTTAGATCGTCGACATTGGCTACTAAGTGGGTGGTGGGTGGGCTTTGAATTTCTTCGTCGTCCGCATCCCAACCGTCCTGACCGCAGTCCGGCCAGGGCTCTCCTGATAACGAGAGATACTTTAGCGAACTCAAGATGTCGCTGAAAGGTGAGTGTTGAAAGATGTCCGCAGCAGTGAACTCCATGATCGGCGCCCAATCGGATTCAATTGGAGGGGGCGCGGGAGGTTCGGAGTCCGGTGAGGAGTCCGGCACCTCAGAGTCACGAGCTTCATGAGGGACAAGGTCAGCGTTCGGCTCTATCGCCGTAGAGGTTGCAGCCCCGAGGCGGTGTCTAGCCACCCGTCCTTGATCTGCGCAGCCGGCTCCGAATTGAAGATCGGAGCGGACTCGTGTGCGGCCTCCAGGGTACTGTCCAGCTGCAGAGCTAAATCATGCTCGTCGTGACAGTGCGGCACGCTTGGGTGTGGCTCGAATCCATCGAAGATCAAGTCCCCGCGGATGTCAGCCGTGAAGTTCAAACTTCCAAATCTGACCTGACGGCCAGGGGCGTAGCTTTCGATCTGCTCCAGGTGGCCAAGCAAATTGGCCCGCAGTGCAAAGCCGCCGAATACGAAGATCTGTCCGGGGAGAAAGGTCTCACCCTGGACTGCGTCGTTGTTGATGATCGAAGAAGCCATCGAGCCTATCGGTGACGACACAGAGGAACTCTCAATGAAAGCACCAATGTCGGTGTCAAAACCGGTGGATCTCGGGTAGGGGGTCCCGAACTGTGCGTCTAGGCGGATGGTAACAGGAGACAAGGGACACGATCTTTTACCCAGGTTCGGGCCCTATTGATGGAGGTAAAACCCTACGTACTGCTTGATTGATATTGATGATGTGGGTATTACAAGAGTAGATCTACCACGAGATCAAGGAGGCTAAACCCTAGAAGCTAGCCTATGGTATGATTGTTGTTCGTCCTATGGACTAAAGCCATCCGGTTTATATAGACACCGGAGATGGCTAGGGTTACACAGAGTCGGTTACAATGGTAGGAGATCTACATATCCGTATTGCCAAGCTTGCCTTCCACGCCAAGGAAAGTCCCATCCGGACACGGGACGAAGTCTTCATTCTTGTATCTTCATAGTCTTGGAGTCCGGCCGATGATGATAGTTCGGCTATCCGGACACCCCCTAGTCCAGGACTCCCTCACGTAGCGATGTTGTAGTCTGTCCGAATCATGTTAGCAAATTGCCAAATTTTATGAAATCTGGCAAATAGATGTCAAAACTACATTCGTTAATGGGTTTCTTAAAGAAGAGTTGTATATGATGCAACCAAAAGGTTTTGTCGATCCTAAAGGTGCTAACAAAATGTGCAAGCTCCAGTGATCCATCTATGGACTAGTGCAAGCATGTCGGAGTTGGAATATACGCTTTGATAAGTTGATCAAAGCATATAGTTTTGTACAGACTTGCGTTGAAGCCTGTATTTACAATAAAGTGAGTGGGAGCACTACAGACTTTCTGATAAGTATATGTGACTGACATATTGTTGATCAGAAATGATGTAGAATTTTTCTGGAAAGCATAAAGGAGTGTTTGAAAGGAGTTCTTCAAAAGAAAGACCTCAATAAAGCTACTTACATATTGAGCATCAAGATCTATTGAGATAGATCAAGACGCTTGATAAGATTTTCTACATACCTTGACAAGATTTTGAAGTCGTTCAAAATGGAACAGTCAAAGAAAGAGTTCTTTCCTGTGTTGCAAAGGTGTGAAATTGAGTAAGACTCAAATCCCGACCACAGCAGAAAATAGAAAGAGAATGAAAGTCATTCCCTATGCCTTAGTCATAGGTTCTAAAAAGTATGCCATGCTATGGACCAGACCTATTGTATACCCTGCCCTGAGTTTGGCAAGGGAGTACAATAGTGATCTAGGAGTAGATCACTGGACATTGGTCAAAGTTATCCTTAGTGGAATAAGGACATGTTTCTCGATTATGGAGGTGACAAAAGGTTCGTCATAAAGGGTTACGTCGATGCAAGTTTTGACACTGATCCAGATGACTCTAAGTCTCAATCTGGATACATATTGAAAGTGGGAGCAATTAGCTAGAGTAGCTCCGTGCAGAGCATTGAAGACATAGAATATTTGCAAAATGCATATGGCTCTGAATGTGACAGACCCGTTGACTAAACTTCTCTCACAAGCAAAACATGATCACACCTTAGTGCTCTTTGGGTGTTAATCACATAGCGATGTGAACTAGATTATTGACTCTAGTAAACCCTTTGGGTGTTGGTCACATGACGATGTGAACTATGGGTGTTAATCACATACATATGTGAGCTATTGGTGTTAAATCACATGATGATGTGAACTAGATTATTGACTCTAGTGCAAGTGGGAGACTGAAGGAAATATGCCCTAGAGGCAATAATAAAGTTATTATTTATTTCCTTATTTCATGATAAATGTTTATTATTCATGCTAGAATTGTATTAACTGGAAACATAATACATGTGTGAATACATAGACAAACATAGTGTCACTAGTATGCCTCTACTTGACTAGCTCGTTAATTAAAGATGGTTAAGTTTCCTAGCCATAGGCATGAGTTGTCATTTGATTAACGGGATCACATCATTAGGAGAATGATGTGATTGACTTGACCCATTCTGTTAACTTAGCACCTGATCGTTTAGTATGTTGCTATTACTTTCTTCATGACCTATTGATACGTCTCCAACGTATCTATAATTTATGAAGCATTCATGCTATTATATTATCTGTTTTGGATGTTTATGGGCTTTACTAAGCACATTTATATGATTTTGGGGACTAACCTATTAACCGGAGGCCCAGCCCAAATTGTTGTTTTCTTGCCTATATTAGTGTTTCGAAGAAAAGGAATATCAAACGGAGTCCAAACAGAAAGAAACCTTCGGGAGCGTGATTTTTGGAACGAACGTAATCCAGGAACGTAATTCAGGGAAGCTTCCAGGAGGCCACAAGCCAGGGGAGCGTGCCCACCCCCCTGGGCGCGCCCTCCACCCTCGTGGGTCCCTCGTGGCTCCCCTGACCGACTTCTTTCACCTATATATCTCCATATACCCTAAAAACATCGAAGACGAGAATAGATCTGGAGTTCCGCCGCCGCAAACCTCTGTAGCCACCAAAAACCTCTCGGGAGCCCGTTTTGGCACCCTGCCGGAGGGGGGATCCCTCACCGGTGGCCATCTTCATCATCCCAGCGCTCTCCATGACAAGGAGGGTGTAGTTCACCCTCGGGGCTGAGGGTATGTACCAGTAGCTATGTGTTTGATCTCTCTCTCTCTCTCTCTCGTTTTCTCTCTATGGCACGATCTTGATGTATCGCGAGCTTTGCTATTATAGTTGAATCTTATGATGTTTCTCCCCCTCTAGTCTCTTTTAATGGATTGAGTTTTCCCTTTGAAGTTATCTTATCGGATTGAGTCTTTAAGGATTTGAGAACACTTGATGTATGTCTTGTCGTGCTTATCTGTGGTGACAATGGGATATTCACGTGATCCACTTGATGTATGTTTTGGTGATCAACTTGCGGGTTCCGCCCATGAACCTATGCATAGGGATTGGCACAGGTTTTTGTCTTGTCTCTCTGGTAGAAACTTTGGGGCACTCTTTGAAGTACTTTGTGTTGGTTGAATAGATGAATCTGAGATTGTGTGATGCATATCGTATAATCATACCCATGGATACTTGAGGTGACAATGGAGTATCTAGGTGACATTAGGGTTTTGATTGATTTGTGTCTTAAGGTGTTATTCTAGTACAAACTCTATGATAGATTGAACGGAAAGAATAGCTTTGTGTTATTTTACTACAGACTCTTGAATAGATCAAGCATAAAGGATAACTTTGAGGTGGTTTTATACCCTACCATAATCTCTTCGTTTGTTCTCCGCTATTTGTAACTTTGGAGTGACTCTTTGTTGCATGTTAAGGGATAGTTATATGATCCAGTTATGTTATTATTGTTGAGAGAACTTGCACTACCATTGTTTCTTACCATTGCAATACCATTTACGCTCACTTTTATCATTAGTTACCTTGCTGTTTTTACATTTTCAGATTACAAATACCTATATCTACCATCCATATTGCACTTGTATCACCATCTCTTTGCCGAACTAGTGCACCTATAGAACTTACTATTGTATTGGGTGTGTTGGGGACACAAGAGACTCTTTGTTATTTGGTTGCAGGGTTGCTTGAGAGAGACCATCTTCATCCTACGCCTCCCATGGATTGATAAACCTTAGGTCATCCACTTGAGGGAAATTTGCTACTGTCCTACAAACCTCTGCACTTGGAGGCCCAACAACGTCTACAAGAAGAAGGTTGCATAGTAGACATCAAGCTCTTTTCTGCCGCCGTTGTCGGGGAGGTGAGTGCTTGAAGGTATATCTTTAGATCTTGCAATCGAATCTTTTTGTTTTCTTGTTTGTCACTAGTTTAGTCTATAAAATAACTACAAAAAATGGAATTAAGGTTGCCTCATATGCTTCATCTTTTTAATGTCTTTCATGAAAATGATGAGAAGGAAAATTGTGCTCAAGTACTAGAAGAATAATTACATAGAATGCTTGGCATAAAATATGTGAACGATGAGCATGATTGCAATGTTGTTAGTATGAATTCTTTGAATACCCATGATGCTAATGATATGCAAAGCCACAAGCTTGGCGAAGGTATGTTTGATGAACATGATATTTTTTGTCCCCCAAGTTTTGATGAGCAAATTTATTATGATAAAAGCATGCCTCCTATTTATGATGATTATTGTAATGATACGTATGCCATAAAGAATAAACTTGCTTATGTGGAGAGTAGTAAAATTTCTATGCAAGTAGATAATGAAAAGAATGCTTTAGGTGTTGGTTATATTGTTGAATTCATTCATGATGCTACTGAAAATTATTATGAGGGAGGAATATATGCTTGTAGGAATTGCAATAATATCAAGTTTCCTCTCTATGTGCTTAAAGTTTTAAAGTTATGCTTGTTTTGCCTTCCTTTGCTAGTTGATTATTGTTCCCATAAGTTGTTTGCTCACAAAATCCGTATGCATAGGAAGTGGGTTAGGCTTAAATGTGCTAGTCATATTCTTCATGATTCTCTCTTTATGTTTCAATTCTTATCTTTTATGTGAGCATCATTGAAATCATCATGCCTAGCTAGGGGCGTTAAACTTTAGCGCTTGTTGGGAGGCAACCCAATTTTATTTTGTTCCTTGCTTTTTGTTTCTGCTTAGTAATAAATAATTCATCTAGCCTCTGTTTAGATGTGGTTTTATGTTTCAATTAGTGTTTCTGCCAAGTAGGACCTTTGGGAAGACTTGGGTGAAGTCTTTATGATCATGCTGTAAAAAACAGAAACTTTAGCGCTCATGAGATTAGCTGCCGTTTTTTACTGGAGAGTGATTTTAGGTTGATTCTTTTTTAAGATGATTAATAGACAAATTCCTCAGGTCCACCAATTTATTTCAGAATTTTTGGAGTTACAGAAGTATTCGAATGATACAGATTACTACAGACTGCTCTGTTTTTGACAGATTCTGTTTTCTATGTGTTGTTTGCTCATTTTGATGAATCTATGAGTAGTATCGGAGGGTATGAACCATAGAGAAGTCAGAATATAGTAGATATTACACCAATATGAATGAGTTCATTATAGTACCTAAGTGGTGATTTATTTTCTTATACTAACGGAGCTCATAAGATTTTCTGTTGAGTTTTGTGTTGTGAAGTTTTTATGTTTTGGGTAAAGATTCGATGGACTATGGAATAAGGAGTGGAAAGAGCCTAAGTTTGGGGATGCCCAAGTCACACCAAGGTAATATTCAAGGACAACCAAAAGCCTAAGCTTGGGGATGCCCCGGAAGGCATCCCCTCTTTCGTCTTCGTTCATCGGTAACTTTACTTGGAGCTATATTTTTATTCACCACATGATATGTGTTTTGCTTGGATCGTCATTTTATTTTGTTAGTATTTTTTTGCTGTCATCTAGAATAATGTTTAGCATCTATGTTTTCAATAAAAATGTCAAGTATAGCCTTTACCATGCTTATTTTGCAAGTATACATGTTGATATTTCAAAACAGAAAGGCTGTTACAAAAATTCCCTAGAAAAGTCAGAATGTGATAAAATGTTGCATAATGTAAGCACTGATAAATTTACTACAGTGGGAATTTTCTTTCATAATTTTTGGAGTTAGGAAAGTATGATGAATCTTGCATTCTTTACAGACTGTACAGTTTTGGTAGATTGCTGATATGTTTGCATTGTTTGCATATGTTTGCTTGTTTAATGATTCTATTCGAGGATAGCAGTATTTAATATGTAGAGAAATTTAGTATGCAATGTTGAATAATAATTTTAGTGATTTGTTACAGTAGAAAATATAAGGTTTTGCATTGGTTTATACTAACTTATCTCATGAGTTCTTGTTGAGTTTTATATGGATGAAGTTTTTGAGGAATAGAGAAACCATGATATGAGAGGAATTAAGGAGACACAAAAGTTCAAGCTTGGGGATGCCCAATGCACCCCAAGATAATATTTCAAGAAGTCTAAAGCATCTAAGCTTGGGGATGCCCTGTTAGGCATCCCACCTTTCTTCTTCAACAACTATCGGTTAATATCGGTTGAGCCTAAGTTTTTTGCTTCTTCACATGAGTTGTGCTATATTTGAAATGTCGTTTTATTTTGCTTTGCTTGTTGTTTGAAAAAAATACCAAGATATGAAATTCTTAAATAAGAGGGAGTCTTCACATAACTACATAATTATTTAACTACTCATTGATCTTCACTTATATCCTTTTGGAGTAGTTTGTCATTTACTCGTGTGCTTCACTTATATCCTATGAGTAAATGGTTGAATGAGTTGAATGTCATAAATCTGAAATTATATATGTTTCGTTTGCTTATCCCATGGGGAGTCATGACCTCACATCTAAGAAGTAGAGGTGGTAATTTATTGAAGGTTAGCAAACATTGTATTGGTCACTTGAACAATTCATGAAAGAATACTGAAGGAAGAGAGATTTCACATATAAACATACTATCTTAGACATCTTCTATGATTGTGAGCCCCATTAGTTATTTTCAACCTTAGCAAATTAGTTGAAATTGGACAAGGAAGACAACATAATGAGTTATGCTTGGGTATATTTGTAGAGAAGTTATATTGTTATGGATCCTTCAACATGTGGTGCTTGCTATTTAGAATCTTTTCCTAGCCTAAATATCTGTACTAAGCGGGAATACTGCTTGTGCATCCAAATGCCTTGAACCAAGTTTCTTCCATGAGTGTCCAGCATACCTACCTATATGCGGTATTTTCCTGCCGTTCCATGTAAATTTGCATGTGCCAAACTCTAAACCTTCAAATAATAATCTGTTTTGTATGACCGAATCGCTCACGTAGCGACTAGGGGCTGTCAGTATCTTCCATGATAGGTGGGTTATTCTCACGATGAGTGGACTCCACTCATCATTCACGAGAAAATGGGTGGTAACTGGGATGCCCAGTCCCATGATGAAAAGATTAAAATAAAATCAGAATAATTGCAAACAAAACTTCCCCAAGAATGTTGATAGTTGGACGGCACCCGTTGTTTCGGACAAGCCATGGAGTGTGATTGTTGGTGGAGGGGGAGTAAAATCTTTACCATTCTGTTTGGGAACCGCCTATAATGTGTGTAGCATGGAAGATATTGGGTACTCTTGGTTGTTATATTGACAATGAAAGCATACCTCTGAAAGGATCGAGATACCTAGAGGGGGGGGGGGTGAATAGGTAGAATTACAAATTTTAATTATTACTTGGCAATTTTAGGCAATAATGCGGAATATGAAGATGAGCCTAACAATTGCACGTGAGCACAAAGTACTAAGCAAACAACACAAACACGTAAGTAGGCAAGCACAATATAATGTGCGTAAGTGTAAAGAGACAAGTAACCACAAGTAGAGAGTTAGGGTTAGGAATAACCGCAACTCCGGGAGACGAGGATGTATGCCGATGTTCACTTCCTTGGAGGGAAGCTAGTCACCGTTAGAGAGATGGATGTTACATGAAGGCACACCAATGCCACGAAGGCTCACCCTATTCTCCCTTTGAGACAACACCACAGAGGCATTTCTCAACCACTAGTGGTAGACCTTGGGGTGGTCTCCAAACCCTCACAAACTTTTTCGAGGATAATCACAAAGTTCGATTCCTCTCCGAATGACTCCTACCGCCTAGGAGTCTCCAACCTCCAAGAGTAAAAAGAACGATGGGGAAAAGCTCAAAACTTGCTCAAGTCACGAATTCCTTTGGTGCAAAGAAGGGGAAGGAGTGGATCTATCACTTGATTAAAGAACTTCTCTCAAATGCTCCTAGAACACTTGGGAATCTAGGATTTAGTGTGGATGAATGAGAGAGAGAGTGAGGAGTGTTCTTGATAGGATCAAGGTGAATGGTCAACCTTATCCCGTGGAAGGGAAAGGTATATATATATGTGGTGGATAAAAGTGACCGTTTTGGGTACAGGATGGGCCGGACGTCCGGAGAACGTCGGACGTCCGGAGGCACAAATAGGTCCGGACGTCCGACAGTCATCGGACGATCGGCCGCTGTGAAAATGTGAGACACAACCCAGTGTACAGGATACGGACGTCCGAGCAGGGCCGGACATCCAGAGCACGGACGACCGGAGGGTCCGGACGTCCATAAAAATGCTTCTGTTGTGGAAGTCTCGAACGTCCGGAGAGTTCCGGACATCCGTAGAAATGCTTCTGTTGTGGAACGCCGGACGTCCGGAAGTGGCCGAACGTCCGGGCAATCAAGAAGGACCGGACGTCCGTAGAACACCGGACGTCCGAAGGCAAGGTATAGAAATAGTAGCTTTTGAGCAAGTTTTTGACTAGATCCATCGATCCCCTCTTAATAGTGCGGGATCCCTATACTCAAGAACAAACCATAAATGAAGTCAACATCTTGTATCTCCATTCTTGAGTTATATGCTTTTTGTCCCTAGTCATGATCCATGCACACGGTCTTTGGAACATAATCCTGAGATATACTTGATAAACATGATTAGTCCCGAGCATATGTGTTGTCATCAACATCAAAATATGATTAAGGGGATGATTGCACTTTCAATCTCCCCCTTTTTGGTAGTTGATGACAACTCATATGCATACTCGTAATAGTAATCGGAAGTATTTGTTGTGGAGCTCAATAACCATAATAAGAATGAGTAGCGAGCGAGCTCCCCCTCAAAGTGATACCATAGATACTACTAAAACAAAATGATGAGGGCTCCCCCTCAAAATGATGCCTCCAGTATAACCAAATCTCATACACACGATAATCAAGAGTTAAACTTCATATAGATTCATCACATGTAGATTCACCAAATCTCAGATTCAACAAACTCATAACATAGGTTCAGTACAAGCTAACACACAACCATAACAATAAGTTTGATTACATAATGAGCTAGAATAACATGCATATGGAGCCTACTCCCCCTTTGGCATCAAGTATCCAAAAAAATAGAGAACTAGGGGGAAAACATAATAGCATTAGAGATCATCCTCATCATCATCATCATGAACACCACTGCCACCAGCCTCGTCGAAGAAATCAGCCCACTCAGGACCGGATGGAAAACCAAAGTCAGAAGGGGGGTCTGCAGGAAGATGCTCATCGTCACTCACATCATACACTCCTGAGTCTCTCAGACGAGCCTTCAGAGCATTCTTGGAAGTGACCATGCGAGTGACCACATCGTGGTGTTGGGAGCAATGGTAGGTGAACATCTTCATCATGGCTGAGTGAGCCTTCCCAAGAAAACGAGCAATGTGCCCAAAGGGGGCAGCACTGGAAGGAGGATGGGTAGCATGCGAAGGAACACTAGCGGCGGTGCGACTGGCAGTAGCGGGAGGAGGAGGAACATGATCAGCCGCCATGTGAGCGGGAATGACCCATCGCTCATGTACATGAGATGAGTGCGGGCAATAGGAAAGGAGCTACACTTTCGATAAAATCCTGAATAAAAGGTGCATGAGGAAAAGCCCTCTTGTGCTGGAAGCTAGCAAGGCGGATCTCGTGCCATAGAAAGTGTGGAACATTGATCTTCCCTTTAGGAGATGTGAAGAGGCGATGCATGAGATCAATGCAGTAGCTGCTGCAGGAGCCCTTGTCACCCATCTTGGGATAGATGGTGCGGATGATACACTGATAAATGATGTTGAATGGAAAGCGCCAAATGGAGACTTGGTTTAGACCCTTTTGTTTTTCAGTGGCAGACAAAGTTGATATAGGTCTAAGGAGATCCGCACAGACCGCAATGCCCTTGGGCTTATGGTTGGGGTCATCCTTGTGGATTTTGAACCCAGTGTCGGGAAATCCAAGGGCAGTGACAAACTGAGCATAAGATGCTGTGAGTGCAGTGTCGGAGGTCATCCATGTGACAGTGCTATCAGGAGCAAAGTAACATGTGGCATAAAACTGATGGATGGCAGCGTGGTTAAAATCATGTTGAAAGGCGAATGGAGCAGCTAGATTGGACGACTCAATGAGCTCAATGGCTCCTGGATATTTCTCCGGATGAGTGCGAATGTGCTCAAGATCAATGCAAACATGAAGTGACAAGCCCTTAGGGATGACAATCGTGGTGAAGATGTCGGCTTGGACATTTGTGCGAAAGCGACTATCTTGAGAATCCCTAACAACAGTAAATTGATCTACATCACGACGCAATTTAAGATATGAAGTTTTTGGCACCTCATTGAAACGCTTAATATGATGGCCGAGTGGTAGTGGAGGCTCAATTGAGATGTGGCGAGCATCACCGTGGGGTTGCACCGGAGGAGGAGGAGGGTGAAAGGTTGGACGATGAGTGCCCGGCTTGGGTGCAGCAATGCGAACACCAACCATCGGGGACGGATCCACCTCCTCAAGCTCATCCTCAAAGTCCGACCCCTCTGAGGAGGAATCACTGGACGAGCTGGGAGGACGAGCGGCACGTTTCTGAGGGCGTTCTTCCTCCTGGGAGTTGTCAGAGCCACCACGACAAGACGGACGAGCCGGCCCTCCGGCGACTTGCTTGCGAGCTGAGTGCTTGGACCGAGGCATTGTGACCTAGGGGAGAAGGAAGGAACATATCAACACCCCTCCATAGATCAGGGTGAATGCATGAGGGGGGAAGGTTGTGCCCTACCTTGAAAGGAAGAACACAGAGGAGATGAGCGGCGTGCTGGAGCAGGTGGTCGACGGGCTGGACGGGCTGGAGCAGCGCCAAGCAGGCCGCAGATCCGCGGCGGAGAGAAGCCCCGGCGAGGGGCACGGCGGCGTGCGGCCGCGGTGAGTGGCCACATGGCAGGAGCGGTGGCGGTGGTGGGGAAATAGCGGATAGAGGATGTGGTCAGTTGAGAAACCCTACCGCGCAGTATATATAGTGGCGAGTAAAAATGTCCGGACGTCCGGACCCTACGGACGACCGGAGTCGAATATGCATCCAGACGTCCGGGGGGGGGGGGACGGACGACCGGAGTCGGGATCAACAGAAAGTAGAGGATGACAGAGATGATTCTACGGACGACCGATGGCTTCGGACGACCGGATAGATTGTAACAGAAAGTTTATTACGGACGTCCGTCGTTTCGACGTCTAGGCCAACTAAGGGAACCAGAGTGGATACTACGGACGTCTGGAGAGGCCGGACGACCGGTCGATGGTAATCAGAGAAGAATTTACGGACGTCCGGATGCCTACGGACGACCGGCATTGAAGAACCACATGGACGTCCGGAACCTACGGACGTCCGACGCCAGAAGTTTGACAGGAGGCAAAGGTGCAAGTGCTGATCATGATGAGGAGAAGGCAATTTTTGTCCACAGTAAAATTTTATTTATGTAGTAACTAATACCCTACCTCACCCAATTATAGCCATATACTACAAGTGGTGGCTAATGCCACAATGTCTGAGTAGACATGACATGACACCGAAAGATTTGAACTTTGAGTGCATAGTCACTACTCCATCATGTTAAAGCACCATAGGTCTAGACCCATGGATACTTTGAGAGTGTTGGTTCTTTTTATGCATTGAGTAGGGTGAGAACATTCATGAATTGAATGTCTCCCCCTAAGTATATGCCTACATCATGACAAGACATTAGATTCATGCATGAATGGGTACTAGATTTCACATAATGTTGCCAAGCTCCAAGATACCAAGTTCACGCCTAAGTCGACAGAACCTTGCTTCATCTAAAGGTTTGGTGAAGATATCTGCTAGTTGAAAATCAGTGCCAATGTGATCAATGTGAATATCACCCTTTTCAACATGATCTCTCAAGAAATGATACCTAATATCAATGTGTTTGGTGCGGAGATGATCTTTGGGGTTCTCAGCAATATTGATGGCACTTTCATTATCACACAGAAGAGGCACATTTCTATAGGTGATACCGTAATCCTTCAAAGTTTGCCTCATCCATAACAACTGAGTTGCACAACTAGCGGCAGCAATGTATTCAGCTTCTGCGGTAGAGAGAGCAATACAATTTTGTTTCTTCGAGGACCAACTCACCAAGGATCGTCCAAGAAACTGACATGCACCAGATGTGGACTTACGATCCACTTTGTCTCCAACCCAATCCGCATCCGTGTACCCAATGAGATCAAACTTAGCATCCTTGGGGTACCAGAGGCCCAACTTTGGGGTGTGAACAAGGTATCTAAGAATATGCTTAACCGCCTTATGATGACTTTCCATAGGGAAAGCTTGAAATCTAGCACACATGCATACACTGAACATGATGTCTGGTCTAGATGCACAAAGATAAAGCAGTGAACCAATCATAGAGCGGTAAGTAGTGTTGGGAAACGTAGTAATTTCAAAAATTTACCTGCGCACACGCAAGATCATGGTGATGCATAGCAACGAGAGGGGAGAGTGTTGTCCACGTACCCCCGTAGACCGTAAGCGGAAGCGTTATGACAACGCGGTTGATGTAGTCGTACGTCTTCACGATCCGACCGATCCAAGCACCGAACGTACGGCACCACCGAGTTCAGCACACGTTCAACTCGATGACGATCCCCGGACTCTGATCCAGCAGGGTGTCGGGGATGAGTTCCGTCAGCATGACGGCATGGTGACGATGATGATGTTCTACCGACGCAGGGGTTCGCCTAAACACCGCAACGATATGACTGAGGTGGAATATGGTGGAGGGGGGCACCGCACACGGCTAAGGAACGATCACGAAGATCAACTTGTGTCTATGGGGTGCCCCCTGCCCTCGTATATAAAGGAGGGAGGGGGGAGGTGTGGCCGGCCAGGAGGGGCGCGCCAGAAGGAGTCCTCATCCCACCGGGAGTAGGACTCCCCCCTTCCTTGTTGGAGTAGGAGAGAAGGAAAGAGGGGGAGAGGAGGAAGGAAAAGGGGGCTGCACCCCTTGTCCAATTCAGACCATAGGGGGGCTGCGCACCTCCTTCCTTTCGGCCTCTCTCCTCTATTCCCGTATGGCTCAATAAGGCCCATATACTCCCCGGCGAAATCTCGTAACTCTCCGGTACTCCGAAAAATACCCGAATCACTCGGAACCTTTCCGTAGTGCGAATATAGTCGTCCAATATATCGATCTTTACGTCTCGACCATTTCGAGACTCCTCATCATGTCCCCGATCTCATCCGGGACTCCGAACTCCTTCGGTACATCAAAACTCATAAACTCATAACATAACTGTCATCGTAATGTTAAGCGTGCAGACCCTACGGGTTCGAGAATTATGTAGACATGACCTAGAAGTATTCTCGGTCAATAACCAATAGCGGAACCTGGATGCTCATATTGGCTCCTACATATTCTACGAAGATCTTTATCGGTCAAACCGCATAACAACATACGTTGTTCCCTTTGTCATCGGCATGTTACTTGCCCGAGATTCGATCGTCGGTATCTAATACCTAGTTCAATCTCGTTACCGGCAAGTCTCTTTACTCGTTACGTAATGCATCATTCCGTAACTAACTCATTAGCTACATTGCTTGCAAGGCTTATAGTGATGTGCATTACCGAGAGGGCCCAGAGATACCTGTCCGACAATCGGAGTGACAAAACCTAATCTCGAAATACGCCAACCCAACATGTACCTTTGGAGACACCTGTAGAGCTCCTTTATAATCACCCAGTTACGTTGTGACGTTTGGTAGCACACAAAGTGTTCCTCCGGTAAACGGGAGTTGCATAATCTCATAGTTACAGGAACATGTATAAGTCATGAAGAAAGCCATAGCAACATACTAAACGATCAAGTGCTAAGCTAACGGAATGGGTCAAGTCAATCACATTATTCTCCCAATGATGTGATCCCGTTAATCAAATGACAACTCTTTTATCCATGGCTAGGAAACGTAACCATCTTTGATAAATGAGCTAGTCAAGTAGAGGCATACTAGTGACACTATGTTTGTCTATGTATTCACACATGTATTACGTTTCCGGTTAATACAATTCTACCATGAATAATAAACATTTATCATGAAATAAGGAAATAAATGATAACTTCATTATTGCCTCTAGGGCATATTTCCTTCAGTCTCCCACTTGCACTAGAGTCAATAATCTAGTTCACACCGCCATGTGATTTAACACCAATATCTACATCTATATGTGATTAATACCCATAGTTCACATCGTCATGTTATCAACACCCAAAGGGTTTACTAGAGTCAATAATCTAGTTCACATCGCTATGTGATTAACACCCAAAGAGTACTAAGGTATGATCATGTTTTGCTCATGAGAGAAGTTTAGTCAATGGGTCTGTCACATTCAGAGCCGTATGTATTTTGCAAATATTCTATGTCTACAATGCTCTGCACGGAGCTACTCTAGCTAATTGCTCCCACTTTCAATATGTATCCAGATTGAGACTTAGAGTCATCTGGATCGGTGTAAAAGTTTGCACCGATGTTACTTTTACGACGAGCTCTTTTATCACCTCCAGAATCGAGAAACATCTTCTTAGTCCTCACTAAGGATATTCTTGACCGCTGTCCAGTGATCTACTATTAGATAACTATTGTATTCCCTTGCCAAACCAGGGCAGAGTATACAATAGGTCTGGTCCATAGCATGGCATACTTTTATAGAACCTATGACTGAATGCATAGGGAATGGCTTTCATTTTCTTTCTATTTTATGCCGTGGTCTGGTTTTGAGTCTTACTCAACATCACACCTTTGTATCACAGGCAAGAACTATTTCTTTGACTGTTCCATTTTGAACTACTTCAAAAATTTATAAAGGTATGTACTCATTGAAAAACTTATCAAGCATCTTGATCTATCTATACAGATCTTGATGCTCAATGTGTAAGCAGCTTCACCGAGGTCTTTCTTTGAAAAACTTCTTTCAAACACTCCTTTATGCTTTCCAGAAAATTCTACATCATTTCCAATTAATAATATGTCATTCGCATATACTTATCAGAAATGCTGTAGTGCTCCCTGACGGTGTCCTGGACTAGGGGGTACTCACCACGTCGTCTCCCGATCAGTTGGATTGGGCCGAGGATCCCCATGGCCGTATACTCATGGGCCAGTCCAGACAGTTGCCGCATACAAGGAAGGTTCCACAAGACTTGGCGATCAAGACAAGGACTCCTCCCCCACCGGCGTATTCGGCTAGGACTCTTGTTATCCTAGGCCTCTGGTGCATTATATAAACCGAGGCCAGGCTAGTCGATAGAGATATACAACAACAATCATACCATAGGCTAGCTTCTAGGGTTTAGCCTCCTTGATCTCGTGGTAGATCCACTCTTGTAACACACATTATCAATATTAATCGAGCAGGACGTAGGGTTTTACCTCCATCAAGAGGGCCCGAACCTGGGTAAAACATCGTGTCCCTTGTCTCCTGTTACCATTGGTCCTAAGACGCACAGTTCGGGACCCCCATCCGAGATCCACCGGTTTTGACACCGACATTGGTGCTTTCATTGAGAGCTCCGCTGTGTGTTCGACAAAAGGTCGATGGCTCGCCTGCAGATCAACTGCGACTTCGGCATCTTCGTCACCAGCTCGACTGGTCATCTTGGTTCGACCAAGGACCGCGCCCTACCTCCGATCGTCATGTTCGGATGAGGGCCTTCATCAACATCAACTCCGATCTCTGTCAAGATCATGGAGGAATCATCCAGGGAGCCCGGGGGCTCAACGTCAACATTGCCCTCAGGCGACCGTGCTGTTTTTCTGGACAACAAACTTGTATCAGCCGCCACCGCCTCCTCGAGTATTGCCTAAACGATTGCTTCAGTGGAATTATGTGGAATTAAGTCTACAACAACCCTGCGAAAATTTCGTCGAGTTCCGTTGGAGGAACCTCCGGCAATCTCCGATATACCGGAGCCCTGTTGAATCTGGACGAGAATCCGGACGAGTTTGGAGCGGGGTGTCCAACATCTAGCTCGGACGTCCTTTGGAAGATCCAACCATTGATCGGCTGTGGAATTCCCATATCTGCCACCTCCCAAAAATTTAGCTCGATCCGACTGTCCAAACTCCGGGAAACTTCCGATTAGTGCATCACTTTTTGGACCTGTTTCCTGCGCGAGAACGAATCCGACCCGAGTTCATCTTCTTTATGAACAGGATTTCGGACATCCTTTTTGAAGGAAGTTTTTGTATGGGGTATTGTGCTTTATTCTCAAACACATCCCATTAATATTAAAAGTATTTTTACAATACGATCTTCACCATCGCGCCGGTGTCAAACTGGCTCGACAACATCACTCCACGACGGCCGACATGCGCTAGACGCGTGGTTGCTTTGTTGAGCCAAGCTCAACTTCTTCGGATCATCATCTCGGCAAGCCGGACAAGAGTCCGGCATCGCGAAGGATAAATCATCACCAACATCGCCAGGAATACACGGAGCGGGCACACCTGCATCACCGCACGGTCACTTCATCAAGCCGGCATCGACCACGTCACGACCTGCATCGGCATGGCCGCACTATTGCTTCTTCAAGCTGGTGTCCATCACGCCGACCTAAATTCGACATCTCGGCTGGACCAGGGGCTTCGCCATCTCTTCATCAACCTACTCCGGACACTTCGGCGTCACTAGCCGACCAGGCGATGGGTGCGCGGATCGAGTCCCAACTTTGGGAATCATCTTCCTTCGGATTGCTACAACAAATAAACCAGGTGCTATTAATCCTAGTATTTCTTTTTGCTTGTTTGGGTTAATTTTTCCCAAGGAATTATTACTCTGGTTTGTCCATCATATGCACACAGGTCTATCAAATGGTGGCCGCATTATCAACGGTCGCATGATGGTTCGGTCAGTTTCCGTACATAGTCCGACGAACGTTGCATCCGGAACTCGGACCGACCTGTGAATCCAGGCTTTGCCATGCCTTTATTGCATTACGCCGACGACCTGCATCGACATCGACTTCGGCGCCAGGCCATATTTATTTTACTACTCACTTTGCATAAATTATTTATTATGCAACATTTTTTTAATTCCTATTATTACTATTATCTCTGGTTTGCACTATTTTTTGTGCACAGGAAAATGATCCAGCCGGACTATATCCTTTGACGACACCTCGGCTGGACGGGGGGCTTCGTCAACACTTCATTACCCCATGCCAGGGACTTCGGCATCACTCTGCCGTCCTGCATTGACCGTGCTATGTCACCACTTCGGAGTGCCGAGCTCTTTGCTCCGCCACCTCGTGACCGGCTTGGGGGATGGACACTTGTCCCGCATCAAGCTCGGACCGCGTCGTCAATACCGAACACATTAACCAGCTAAGTTGCCTTCATGCTCAAAGTTTTAAATTTCTAACTTGTGTTCGGTTCGACCAAGCATTATACTTTTTTGTAAAAAAAGTTGCTTGTAAAAATTTTCCTTGTCCAAACTTTATTTGCACATACTTGACGTGCTACCCGCGCTCATTATACCTGGGGGCTTCTTTAACAGAAGCTTATTAATTCGGGCTTTATGCCCAACATATGTGTCACACTTCCGCATGTACCTTTTATTCACCATTATATGCATCGATATGACATAACTTTTGGCCAAGCTGGGTTGCCTGGCTCCTGTGCTTACCCCTACGTTCCCGATTGTTCGGCTAGGTGGTAAAGGGAGCACCTCTGCGATTGTTACTGCCGGGTCAGCCGGATGTGTACCTCAGACTGGGTGAAGCTGAAAGCTAGCGTTCTTAAGGGAATACTCGGTCGGTGAACTAAAAGATGATTTCTTACCTATTTATTTACCTGGCCCCAGATGTTTTTCTGCTCTTTTCGCAGTCCGTACATGCACTTTAGGGCATGCCTCCCAGGGAAAGGAACCCCTAACGGAACTATTCTCCCTGGAAGATGTTTCTTACTAACCATGTAATATAACATAACTAGTTGGGCACTTGTCTGATAAAGCACTAATGACCCCTACGCCTGGTCTCCACGCATGCCCCGGTTTTTATAACCGCGAGGGTATCCGGACACACTCCGGACTATTGGGTCCAGAGGTTGAAGCGAAAAGGTCCGCTACGACAAACGATCTACAATCCAGCTAGAAGACATTCTACATGTCACCTTACATTTTACAGTCAACTTTTACCCAAGTCGCTTGGGGGCTCTTATGTTTATTTGAGCCGTTTCATACTAAGTGTTTTCTTCTTAGTCGTTGCAAAGTTAAAGCACGGCAGAAGCACCTTTTTTTTCTAAGTCCAATTTTCGGATTGGCACCGAACACTTGATCTAGTTTGGACATTAACCTTTTTGGCTTTTCGAGCCCATGGAACTTTTAAACTATTTGTGTGTTTTCAGCACAAGTCTCGTAGTGCAACGCCGGACACCTTTAGAGATTCGGCAAAAACATTCTAGGATATTGCTATATATGCATCAGCTTCGAATTGTGTCTTCGGTCAATAGTTGGGTTGCCCGGCTCCCGCGCTTGCCTCCTACGTTCTGCTTTGTTCGGCTAGGTGTGCAAAGGGAGAACCACTGCGATTGTGCTTCCAGCTCACATGGTCAAGCACCTCAGTGGAGAAAGCCGAAAACTGACTGTCACAATAGGTGTAAACTGGTCAGCGATCTGATGACTATATTAAATGACGGGCCATTCATAACATTGGCCGAAGTGTTTCCGGCTTGACCTCGACTGTCGCCGAACACTACCGGGGGCTAGTAACTGGCCTCCCAAATTAAATCCTCAATATTTTGCTCTTACATTAGAGCTGAGGTTTCATGATCATGCTTAGCATGACAGCCCAAAGAAAGGAACCGATAGCGGGACTATTTTCTTTGGAAGACATTTCTTCTGTTAAACAGTAATATAACATATCTCTCCGCGTACCTTTGTTTATAAAACCGTATGGCCAGATTGCCTTGTTTGTTGTCAATCTTTGCCCTCATAAAGGCTTTATAAAGTAGGACAAACACTCCTCGGCTATTGGCCGAGGAGGTGGAAGCCGATGGTCGGTCAACAAAGTTTTGTACAATGCGGATTCGAGCATTAATGACGTAAAGTACTTGGATACATAGAGTCATTACACATAATTTGTGATTTTACTATGGATATCGATCCTTAATTTGGCCTCCCATGCCCGCATTAAGGCTCGGGGGCTACTGGGCTTCGGGCTTATTATTTACAAATATTAAAGGGGCACATCAATCCCCTGACCTGGTGTTGCCACCCGACAAGTGTCTCGGGGGCTACTGCATTGCCTGTTCTATGCAGAAAATTTTAAGTGCAATACAGTTTCCGAGGAGATTTTGATCCTCAGGTTGGTCGGCCGCACCCAACCTGAGTCTCGAGGACTGAGCACGCCGCTTTTTGTGTCCCGACGTATTCCGCTGAGCTAGGACTTGATCCTCAGACCGATTTTGCAAATCAACATGAGTCTCAGCGGCTACGGGGATCAGCGGTCTTATGTCATCCTTCATGTGCATCTCGGGTTTTAGACCGATACCCACCTTGAGGGCTACTGGCACCAATCAAAAACATTGACCAAAAATCAGCCCATGACCGAGGTGCTTAACCACCTCGGAAGCGGTTCGACATATAGCTCGGATGCAAGTGGCTGGCTCCTTAGAGGGCATTTCCGGCATTAAGCTCGGCTAAACTCCTTCAAACTTCTTTAAACCAAGGTGATTTACGACACCTCGGATACAGTCTGGCGTTGGAGCTCGGATACATAGTCCAGCGTTGGAGCTCGGATACATAGTCCGGTGTTGGAGCTCGGATACCGTCCGGCGTTGGAGCTCGGATACATAGTCCGGCGTTAGAGCTGGGAAGCAGTCCGGCATTGGTGCTCGGCTGCAAAAGATACCTCGAATGCATTCCGGCGTTGGAGCTCGGACGCAAGAGGACGTTGCCGCCCGGGAACAACTTCAAACCCGAGGTGTGGCATAAAAATAACAAGGCATTGATAAAGGCTGGAAACTTAAAGGGGCTCCTCGGATACCCGACGTGTAAACTCGTCGAATGCATTTCGGCGATCCTCAAGATCGAAGATGAGAAGATTTGTTGAACCAGTTTTCAAGACCAACGACCGAAGATGAAGAACAGTTCGGAAGAATTGAGGAGCGTTCCCAACTTGAAGACCGGTTCAGGGGGCTACTGACGGTGTCCTGGACTAGGGGGTACTCACCACGTCGTCTCCCGATCAGTTGGATTGGGCCGAGGATCCCCATGGCCGTATACTCATGGGCCAGTCCGGACAGTTGCCGCACACAAGGAAGGTTCCACAGGACTTGGCGATCAAGACAAGGACTCCTCCCCCACCGGCATATTCGGCTAGGACTCTTGTTATCCTAGGCCTCTGGTGCATTATATAAACCAAGGCCAGGCTAGTCGATAGAGATATACAGCAACAATCATACCATAGGCTAGCTTCTAGGGTTTAGCCTCCTTGATCTCGTGGTAGATCCACTCTTGTAACACACATTATCAATATTAATCGAGAAGGACGTAGGGTTTTACCTCCATCAAGAGGGCCCGAACCTGGGTAAAACATCGTGTCCCTTGTCTCCTGTTACCATTGATCCTAAGACGCACAGTTCGGGACCCCCTACCCGAGATCCGCCGGTTTTGACACCGACACTCCCACTCACTTTCTTGTAAATACAGGCCTTTCCAAAAGTCTGTATAAAACCATATGCTTTGATCAATTCATCAAAGCGTATATTCCAACTCCAAGATGCTTGCACCAGTCCATTGATGGATCGCTGGAGCTTGCACATTTTGTTAGCACCTTTAGGATTGACAAAACCTTCTGGTTGCATCATATACAACTCTTCTTTAAAAAATCCATTAAGGAATGCTGTTTTGACATCCATCTGCCAGATTTCATAAAATGTGGCAATTGCTAACATGATTCGGACAGACTTAAGCATCGATACGAGTGAGAAAATCTCATCGTATTCAACACCTTGAACTTGTCGAAAACCTTTCGCAACAAGTTGAGCTTAGTAGATAGTAACACTACTATCAGTGTCCGTCTTCCTCTTGAAGATCCATTTATTTAACATGGCTTGCTGATCATCGAGCAAGTCAATCAAAGTCCATACTTTGTTCTCATACATGGATCATATCTCAGATTTTATGGCCTCAAGCCATTTCGTGGAATCTGGGCTCATCATCGCTTCCTCATAGTTCGTAGGTTCATCATGGTCTAGTAACATGACTTCTAGAACAGGATTACCGTACCACTTCGGTGCGGATCTTATTCTGGAAGACCTATGAGGTTCGGTAGTAACTTGATCTGAAGCTTCATGATCATCATCATTAGCTTCCTCACTAATTGGTGTAGGAATCACAGGAACTGATTTCTGTGATGAACTACTTTCCAATTCGGGAGCAGGTACAGTTACCTCATCAAGTTCTACTTTCCTCCCACTCACTTCTTTCGAGAGAAACTTCTTCTCTAGAAAGGATCCATCTTAGCAACGAATAACTTGCCTTCGGATATGTGATAGAAGGTGTACCCAATAGTTACCTTTGGGTATTCTATGAAGACGCACTTCTCCGATTTGGGTTCAAGCTTATCAGGTTGAAACTTTTTCACATAAGCATCGCAGCCCCAAACTTTAAGAAACGACAACTTTGGTTTCTTGCCAAACCACAGTTCATAAGGCGTCGTCTCAACGGATTTTGATGGTGCCCTATTTAAAGTGAATGCAGCTGTCTCTAATGCATAACCCCAAAACGATAGTGGTAAATCTGTAAGATACATCATAGATTGCACCATATCCAATAAAGTGTGGTTACGACGTTCGGACACACCATTACATTGTGGTGTTCCAGATGGCGTGAGTTGCGAAACTATTTCACATTGTTTCAAATGAAGACCAAACTCAAAACTCAAATATTCATCTCCACGATCAGATCGTAGAAACTTTATTTTTCTTGTTACGATGATTTTTCCACTTCACTCTGAAATTCTTTGAACTTTTCAACTATTTCAGACTTATGTTTCATTAAGTAGATATACCCATATCTGCTCAAATCATCTGTGAAAGTTAGAAAATAACGATACTTGCCACGAGCCTTAACACTCATCGGATCGCATACATCGGTATGTATTATTTCCAATAAGTCAGTATCTTGTTCCATTGTTCCGAAGAACGGAGTTTTAGTCATCTTGCCCAAAAAGGCATGGTTCGCAAGCATCAAATGATTCATAATCAAGTGATTCCAAAAACCCATCAGCATGGAGTTTCTTCATGCGCTTTATACCGATATGACCTAAACGACAGTGCCACAAATAAGTTGCACTATCATTATCAACTTTGCATCTTTTGGCATCAATATTATGAATATGTGTATTACTACGATCGAGATCCAACAAACTATTTTCATTGGGTGTATGACCATCGAAGGTTTTATTCATGTAAACAGAACAACAATTATTCTTTGACTTTAAATGAATAACTGTATCGCAATAAACATGATCAAATCATATCCATGCTCAACGCAAACGCCAAATAACATTATTTAGGTTTAACACTAATCCTGAAAGTATAAGGAGTGTGCGATGATGATCATATCAATCTTGAAACCACTTCCAATACACATCGTCACTTCACCCTCAACTAGTCTCTGTTTATTCTGTAACTCCTGTTTCGAGTCACTAATTTTAGCAACCGAACAAGTATCAAATACTCAGGGGTTACTATAAACACTAGTAAGGTACACATCAATAACCTGTATATCAAATATACCCTTGTTCAGTTTGCCATCCTTCTTATCCACCAAATATTCAGGTATTTCCGTTTCCAGTGACCATTTCCTTTGCAGTGTAAGCACTCAGTTTCAGGCTTTGGTTCAGCTTTGGGCTTCTTCGCGGGAGTGACAACTTGCTTGCCATTCTACTTGAAGTTCCCTTTCTTTCCCTTTGCCCTTTTCTTGAAACTAGCGGTCTTGTCAATCATAAACACTTGTTGCTCTTTCTTGATTTCTACCTTCGTCAATTTCAACATCACGAAGAGCTCGGGAATCGTTTTCGTCATCCCTTGCATACTATAGTTCATCACAAAGTTCTACTAACTTGGTGATGGTGACTAGAGAACTCTGCCAATCACTATATTATCTGGAAGATTAACTCCCACTTGATTCAAGCGATTGTAGTACTCAGACAATCTAAGTGCTTGCTCACTAGTTGAGCAATTCTCCTCCATCTTTTAGGCGAAGTATTTGTCAGAGGTCTCATACCTCTTGACACGGGCATGAGTCTGAAATACCAATTTCATCTCTTGAAACATCTTATATGTTCCATGACATTTCAAAAATGTTTTTGTAGTCCCGGTTCTAAGCCATAATGCATGGTGCACAAAACTATCAAGTAGTCATCATATTGCGCTAGCCAAACGTTCATAACGTCTGCATCTGCTCCTACAATAGGTCTGTCACCTAGCGGTGCATCAAGGACATAATTCTTCTGTGCAGCAATGAGGATAAACCTCAGATCACGGATCAAGTCCGCATCATTGCTACTAACATTTTTCAACTTAGTTTTCTCTAGGTACACATATAAAAACATAGGGAAGCAAAAACAAAGGGAAGCAACAACGCTAGCTATTGATCTACAACATAATTTGCAAAATACTACCGGGACTAAGTTCATGATAAATTTAAGTTCAATTAATCATATTACTTAAGAACTCCCACTTAGACAAATATCTCTCTAGTCATCTAAGTGATCACATGATCCAAATCAACTAAACCATGTCCGATCATCACGTGAGATGGAGTAGTTTCAATGGTGAACATCACTATGTTGATCATATCTACTATATGATTCACGTTCGACCTTTCGGTCTCCGTGTTCCGAGGCCATATCTGTTATATGCTAGGCTCGTCAAGTTTAACCTGAGTATTCCGCATGTGCAACTATTTTGCACCCGTTGTATTTGAACGTAGAGCCTATCACACCCGATCATCACGTGGTGTCTCAGCACGAAGAACTTTCGCAATGTTGCATACTCAAGGAGAACACTTCTTGATAATTTTTAGTGAGAGATCATCTTAAAATGCTACCGTCAATCAAAGTAAGATAAGATTCATAAAGGATAAACATCACATGCAATCAATATAAGTGATATGATATGGCCATCATCATCTTGTGCTTGTGATCTCCATCTCCAAAGCACCGTCGTGATCACCATCGTCACTGGTGCGACACCTTGATCTCCATCGTAGCATCATTGTTGTTATGCCATCTATTGCTTCTACGACTATCGCTACCGCTTAGTGATAAAGTAAAGCAATTACAGGGCGTTTGCATTTCATACAATAAAGCGACAACCATATGGCTCCTGCCAGTTGCCGATAACTTCGGTTACAAAGCATGATCATCTCATACAATAAAATATAGCATCACATCTTGACCATATCACATCACAACATGCCCTGCAAAAACAAGTTAGACGTCCTCTACTTTGTTGTTGCAAATTTTATGTGGCTACTACGGGCTGAGCAAGAACCGTTCTTACCTATGCATCAAAACCACAACGATAGTTCGTCAAGTTGGTGCTGTTTTAACCTTCGCAAGGACCGGGCGTAGCCACACTTGGTTCAACTAAAGTTCGAGAAACTGACACCCGCCAGCCACCTATGTGCAAAGCACATCGGTAGAACCAGTCTTGCATAAGCGTACGCGTAATGTCGGTCGGGGCCGCTTCATCCAACAATACCGCTGAACCAAAGTATGACATGCTGGTAAGCAGTATGACTTGTATCGCCCACAACTCACTTGTGTTCTACTCGTGCAAATAACATCAACGCATAAAACCGGAAACGTAGTAATTTCAAAAATTTACCTACGCACATGCAAGATCATGGTGATGCATAGCAACAAGAGGGGAGAGTGTTGTCCACGTACCCTCGTAGACCGTAAGCGGAAGCGTTATGACAACGCGGTTGATGTAGTCGTACGTCTTCACGATCCGACCGATCCAAGCACCGAACGTACGGCACCTCCGAGTTCAGCACACGTTCAGCTCGATGACGATCCCCGGACTCCGATCCAGCAGGGTGTCGGGGATGAGTTCCGTCAGTACGACGGCGTGGTGATGATGATGATGTTCTACCGACGCAGGGCTTCGCCTAAACACCACAACGATATGAGCGAGGTGGAATATGGTGGAGGGGGGCACCGCACACGGCTAAGGAACGATCACGAATATCAACTTGTGTCTATGGGGTGCCCCTGCCCCCGTATATAAAGGAGGGAGGGGGGAGGTGCGACCGGCCAGGAGGGGCGCGCTAGGAGGAGTCCTCATCCCACCGAGAGTAGGACTCCCTCCCTTCTTTGTTGGAGTAGGAGAGAAGGAAAGAGGGGGAGAGGAGGAAGGAAAAGGGGGCTGCACCCCTTGTCCAATTCGGACCAGAGGGGGGCTGCACACCTCCTTCCTTTCGGCCTCTCTCCTCTATTCCCGTATGGCCCAATAAGGCTCATATACTCCCCGGCGAATTCCCGTAACTCTTCGGTACTCCGAAAAATACCCGAATCACTCGGAACCTTTCCGAAGTCTGAATATAGTCGTCCAATATATCGATCTTTACGTCTCGGCCATTTCGAGACTCCTCGTCATGTCCCCGATATCATCCGGGACTCCGAACTCCTTCGGTACATCAAAACTCATAAACTCATAATATAACTGTCGTCATAACGTTAAGCGTACGGACCCTACGGGTTCGAGAACTATGTAGACATGACCTAGAACTATTCGCGGTCAATAACCAATAGCGGAAGCTGGATGCTCATATTGGCTCCTACATATTCTACGAAGATCTTTATCGGTCAAACCGCATAACAACATACGTTGTTCCCTTTGTCATCGGCATGTTACTTGCCCGAGATTCGATCGTCGGTATCTAATACCTAGTTCAATCTCGTTACCGGCAAGTCTCTTTACTCGTTATGTAATGCATCATTCCGTAACTAACTCATTAGCTACATTGCTTTCAAGGCTTATAGTGATGTGCATTACCGAGAGGGCCCAGAGATACCTCTCCGACAATCGGAGTGACAAAACCTAATCTCGAAATACGCCAACCCAACATGTACCTTTGGAGACACCTGTAGAGCTCCTTTATAATCACCCAGTTACCTTGTGACGTTTGGTAGCACACAAAGTGTTCCTCCAGTAAACGGGAGTTGCATAATCTCATAGTTACAGGAACATGTATAAGTCATGAAGAAAGCAATAGCAACATACTAAATGATCAAGTGCTAAGCTAACGGAATGGGTGAAGTCAATCACGTTATTCTCCCAATGATGTGATCCCGTTAATCAAATGACAACTCTTTTGTCCATGGCTAGGAAACGTAACCATCTTTGATAAACGAGCTAGTCAAGTAGAGGCATACTAGTGACACTATGTTTGTCTATGTATTCACACATGTATTACGTTTCCGGTTAATACAACTCTAGCATGAATAATAAACATTTATCATGAAATAAGGAAATAAATAATAACTTCATTATTGCCTCTAGGGCATATTTCCTTCAAGTAGATGGGTCAAAAGGAGTACCATTTGTGTCTTCAGTGAGAGTAATTTTGGTTGGCATGGGTGTCTTGCATGGACTAGCATCAAACATACCAAACTTTTCTAGAATATCCTTGAGGTACTTTTCTTGAGATAAGAAAATTCCTTCTTGAAATTGTTGACTTTGAAATCTGAGAAAGAACTTCAAATCCGTATTGAGTGATATTTCAAAATTCTTGGTCATTGAAGCCGCAAACTTCTTGCACAAATGAATGTTAGGAGAACCAAAAATGATGTCATCTACATAGATTTGGCATAGGATTAAATCACCCTTTTCCCTCTTAGTAAAAAGAGTGGGATCGATCACCCCTCTCACAAAACCATCATCGAGTAGAAACTTCTTCAGATGATCATACCAAGCACGAGGTGCTTGTTTGAGGCCATACAAAGCCTTATGAAGTTTATACACATAGTCTTTGTGAAAGGGATCAATGAACCCGGGTGGTTGTGACACATATACTTCTTCTTCTAGAGGACCGTTAAGGAAAGCACTCTTCACATCCATTTGATGTAATGTAAAACCATTGAAAGTGGCATAAGCAAGTAAGATGCGAATGGATTCAAGACGGGCAACGGGGGCAAAGGTCTCACCAAAGTCCAAACCTTCAACTTGTGAGTACCCTTATGCCACTAACCTTGCCTTGTTGCGGATGATTACACCATTTTCATCTTGCTTGTTCTTGAAAATCCATTTTGTTCCAATGACGTTGTGCTCGGTAGATGGCCTCTTGACTAATGACCACACTTGGTTGCATTCAAAACTGTTCAACTCTTCTTGCATAACAACAAGCCAATCGTTCTCCATCAATGCCTCTTGTACCTTGAGTGGCTCAATACTAGACACAAACGAGAAGTGAGCACAAAAGTTTGTCAAATGTTTATGAGTGACTCTACCTTCCGAGATGCCGGTGAGGATTTTGTCAACATCAACACGACCGGCCACTCGAGGCATGATGGAGGTGAGGGTTTCACGAGGTTCAACTTCATGTCCATCATCCACATCTTCAACATATGGATCATTCACGTGTGGAGGAAGATCTTCTTGTTCATGTTGCATTTGTTGAGGTTCATCATCAATGATTGGACTTTCTTGTTCTTGCTCTTGATGATGATCTTGTTCTTGATGATTATCATTAAGAGAGACTTGATCATCCTCTTCAACTTGGGCTAAGGGTATCGGTTGAACAATAGGAGCTTGTGGTGGTATGGATGTTGAAGTAGTTTGATGATGTGTGAGACCTCCATCTTCTTCTTCATCATCATGAGGTTCTTGTTCCATAGGAAGAAGTGCACCAACACCCATGGTCAAAATGTCTTGAGAAGAATCTTCTTCACCTACATCACTTAGATCAACTTTATCCCTATGGGAGCCATTAAATTGATCAAACACCATGTCACAAGTTTCTACAACACATCCATTGGATTTGTTGTAGACTCTATAGGCGTGAGAGTTTGGTCCATAACCAACAAATATACCCTCAATTGTTTTGGATTGAAATTTTCCTAACCATTCTCTTTTGTTGAGGATGAAACATTTGCACCCAAATACACGGAAGTACTTGACATTTGGCTTGTTTCCAGTTAGAAGCTCATATGGAGTCTTTTCCAATATAGTGCGGAGGAAGAGCCAGTTTGATGCATGGCATGCGGTATTGACAGCTTCGGCCCAAAGACTATGTGGTGACTTGTATTCATCCAACATGGACCTTGCCATCTCTACAAGTGTACGGTTCTTCCGTTCGGCTACACCATTTTGCTGAGGAGTGTATGGAGCTGACTATTGATTCTCAATTCCTTCATCACTAAGAAATTCTTCCAAAGTATGGTTCTTGAACTCAGAGCCATTGTCACTTCTTATTGCCCGGATTTCTTTGTCAAACTTGCGTTGGGCTTGCTTGGCAAAATCAATGAAGGTGATCTTCGTTTCGTCCTTGGACTAGAGGAAGTACACCCATGTATATATTGAGTAATCATCAACAATGACAAACCCATACTTTTTCCCACCAAGACTATCCCATGAAGGAGGCCCAAAAAGATCCACATGAAGGAGCTCCAGGGGCCTTGAAGTAGATACTATGTTCTTGGGTGGGTGCTTTGATTGATGTTGCTTCCCGGCTATGCATGCACTACACACACGATCTTTCTCAAAAGAGACATTGGTTAGTCCAAGGATGTGATTCCCCTTTAAGAGATCTTGAAGATTTCTCATGCCGACATGGGCTAGCCGGCGATGCCATAGCCACCCCTTGTCAGCCTTGGCCATTAGACAAGTTGCATGGAATGTGCTCTCTTTCGAGAAATCAACCGTGTAAAGGTTGCCATCCAACTCTCCAACAAAAGCCACTTCGAGAGTATCTCTCTTAAAGACTTTCACATCCGTTAGTCTAAAGAGTGTATCATAACCAACAGAAGCCAATTGGCGAACAGAAAGCAAGTGGTATTTAAGGGATTGGACAAACATAACATTTGCAAGAGACATGTCATCTGTGATAGCCACCTTGCCCAACCTGAGTACCTATCCTTTTGAACCTCCACCAAACATAATGCTCATGAATGGTTGAATAGCTTCCATGAAATCATAGAGCAATTTGCTATCTCCGGTCATATGATTTGTACATCCACTATCAATCACCCATTTCACTCCATCGGAGAAACTTACCTACACACAATTAGGACTTGGTTAGAGGCACCCATTTTTCAATGGGACCTCTCAAGTTAGTTACAAGGGTCTTTGGGACCCAAATAGCATAGAACCGGAATGCATTTCAAGGACCAACAAATTTTGCAAAGACTTCTCCATCCTTAGTCTTAGGAAGTACATAGGAAGGAGGCATGAACTCTTTAGGCTTGTTGAGAGTGGGCATGCCCCTTGTGGCCTTCCCACTCACAACCTTACCTTTCTCCTTGTGCCCTTCTCTTACAAATGTTTTGTTTAGAGGAGTTGTGCACTTTTGGGAGGACGTCTTCTTCTTGCTTGTGCTCGGGTCAAACCCAAGTCCCTCTTTGGCAAACACCTCATTGTGTTGGCTCAAAATCTCATCAAGATTCTTTTGCCCTTGAGCACATGTCATGAGACCTTTCTCAATTTGAGCCTTGAGAAAACGATTTTCCTCAAGAATAGATGCTAGATCACTACTAGAGTTAGTAGCACAAGCAACAACATTTATAATAGGGGAAGAGTAAGCCTTGGCTAAAGTTTCAAGATAAGTAAGTTTGAGCGTCTCAAAAATCTTTCTAAGAACGGTGAGCTCTCCTTCCTTAGTCTTGAGAGACACGGATAGAAGCTCACAATCCTTAGATAGAGAAGCATGCGACTTCACAAGCTTACTTTTATCATTCATTAACTCTTCGCAAGAGTCAATAGCCTTTTTCAAGGAGGCAAGATCATTAGTGTGAACATCAATATTTGCACCAATTTTTAAGCATAGTTCATCATTTCGTGCTTCCTCATATTGGACTTTCCGCTCAAGGATTTCACACTTTTCCTTTTCCTTGGTGACGAGGGTGTCGAGTTCCTTAATGGTGATGGTGTGCTTACTCACCATCTCCATAAGCATACGAAACATAGTGAGTTTCTTTCCTTTGAGGGAGCACATGAACTTATTAAGTTTAGCAATCATAGGATCATCTAAATCATCATCCTCATAGCTGTCCTCCGCATCAAGATACTCATCACTAGGAGTAGAAGGTGTGAAAAGAGGAGGATTTGATCGTGGAGTTACCTTGACCTTGTCAGAAGAGCTTTGGTCCTCTCCTTCTTCAACCATGGCCTTTGCCATTAGGCACTTCTGAGCGTTTCCCTTGTAATCTTTCATGTAGTTGTAGGTGACCACGTCACCACTCTTGTTTACTAACCTCAACGTGTTTTGAGAGTCTTGAGAAACTCCGGCAACACCACTAACATCATCCGGATCAGATTCTTCTTGAGCAACCATTGCCTTTCCATCTCTCTTCTTGAGCTTGGAGTTAAAAGGATTTGGCAACTTCTTCTTGGAAAAGGTCTTGGGAAACCTTGGTTTATCTTCTCTCTTCTCATAAGGGCACTCGTTGGAGAAGTGATTGGTTTCTTCACAGTTGTAGCATTTTCTTACTTTCTTCTTTTGAAATCTTCCCTTGAACTTTCCGGCGCTAAACTTCTTGACAAAAAGAGCCATGTCTTCATACGAAGGGCCCTCGTCGGATTCAATCTCATTACCATCTTCATCATCATCATCATCTTCTTCTTCTTCACTTTGCTCATCTTCACATACTTGCTTGGCCTTCAATGCAAGATTGATCTTTGATGATGGGGAACCATGCATGGAAAGATGTTTTGTGGCATTAGCCTTTGACTCTTCAAATAGTTGGAAGGTGGATATGATGTCATCTGTAGTCATTTCCTTGAAGGTATGGTGTTGTCTTATGTCCCACACCATTTGATGATGATATGGAGCAAGAGCATGAAGCAACTTATCCACAAGAAACCTCTTAGTCATGTTGAATCCATCTTGTGTCTTGTTGCACTCACATGACTCAATATCCGCAGTTAGAGTCATGAGACGCTCAAGGAAGTGATTGGGGGTTTCACCTTTTTCCATACAAAAGTTTTGCAATTGCCCCTTGGCAATTTCATATTGAGCACTCCAGAGGGTAGAAGAGCCAGTCCTGGATCGTATAATACTTTCCCATAGTTCCTTGGCACTTCTAATGTGTATGAACGGTCTCCTTTGCTTTTCATCCATACCTCTCCTTATACACATGATTGCCGTGTCATTGAGGTTCTTGTCATATATTTCTCTTGGTGTGGGGTTCTTTGGATCAAGCACATGATAGCCATACTCTATAATCTCCAGCATCTCATCGTTTCCATGTCGAAGATGATCCTGCATAGCAACTCTCCACAAAGCAAAATTGGAAGTAGCACTAAGTAAAGGAGGTTTGCCTTGAGGATTATATCTTGGTTTCTCAACCTGAGGTCTTGCATAAAGCCAAGGAACACTGGCGTCTTCATTGCTAGGAGGTTGTTGACCAAGTGATGATGTAGGCATGGTTGGCCTCGAACCCACACCACTTGAGTGTGGTGTAAGCACCGCGGACAACGTGGCTAATGTTAGTTGGACCAAGGCCTCAAGAGAAGCATCATGCTCCTCTTTTTGCTTAGCAAGGTCCCGTTCTAGATTCTGAGACGTAAAGGACTTGACTTCAGAAGAAACCTCGCCTTTATCCTTAGGATCTACAACCAGGGGAGTCCCATCTGGGTTCATCTCGCTCTAGGGCGGTAAAGCCACAAGAAGAGCACGAGGCTCTGATACCAATTGAAAGGATCGAGATGGACCTAGAGGGGGTTTGAATAGGTACAATTACAAATTTTAATTATTACTTGGCAATTTTAGGCAATAATGCGGAATATGAAGACGAGCCTAACAATTGCACGTGAGCACAAAGTACTAAGCAAACAACACAAACACGTAAGTAGGAAAGCACAATATAATGTCCGTAAGTGTAAAGAGACAAGTAACCACAAGTAGAGAGTTAGGGTTAGGAATAACCGCAACTCCGAGAGACGAGGATGTATGCCGATGTTCACTTCCTTGGAGGGAAGCTAGTCACCGTTAGAGAGGTGGTTGTTACCACGAAGGCACACCAACACCACGAAGGCTCACCCTATTCTCCCTTTGAGACAACACCACGGAGGCGTTTCTCAACTACTAGTGGTAGACCTTGGGGTGGTCTCCAAACCCTCACAAACTTTTCCAAGGATAATCACAAAGTTCGATTCCTCTCTGAATGACTCCTACCGCCTATGAGTCTCCAACCTCCAAGAGTAACAAGAACGATGGGAAAAAGCTCAAAACTTGCTCAAGTCACGAATTCCTTTGGTGCAAAGAAGGGGAAGGAGTGGATCTATCACTTGATTGGAGAACTTCTCTCAAATGCTCCTAGAACACTTGGGAATCTAGGAGTTAGTGTGGATGAATGAGAGAGAGAGTGAGGAGTGTTCTTGATAGGCTCAAGGTGAATGGTCAACCTTATCCCGTGGAAGGGAAAGGTATATATATAGGTGGTGGGTAAAAGTGACCGTTTTGGGTACAGGATGGGCCGGACGTCCGGAGAACGTCGGACGTCCGGAGGCACAAATAGGTCTGGACGTCCGACAGTCATCGGACGACCGGCCACTATGAAAATGTGAGCCACAACCCAGCGTACAGGATACAGACGTCCGAGCAGGGCCGGAAATCCGAAGCACGGACGACCGGAGGGTCCGGACGTCCGTAAAAATGCTTCTGTTGTGAAAGTGTCGAACGTCCGGAGAGTTCCGGACATCCGTAGAAATGCTTCTGTTATGGAACGCCGGACGTCCGGAAGTGGCCGGACGTCCGGGCAATCAAGAAGGACCGGACGTCCGTAGAACACCGGACGTCCGAAGGCAAGGTATAGAAATAGTAGCTTTTGAGCAAGTTTTTCACTAGATCCATCGATCCCCTCTTAATAGTGTGGGATCCCTATACTCAAGAACAAACCATAAATGAAGTCAACATCTTGTATCTCCATTCTTGAGTTATATGCTTTTTGTCCCTAGTCATGATCCATGCACACGGTCTTTGGAACATAATCCTGAGATATACTTGATAGTCCCGAGCATATGTGTTGTCATCAACATCAAAATATGATTAAGGGCATGCTTGCACTTTCAACCTCTCAAAATTATTTTCATCTCTGTTTTAAAGCTTCGAGCTCTGGCACCTCTGCAAATCCCTGCTTCCCTCTGCGAAGGGCCTATCTTTTACTTTTATGCAAGAGTCAGTAGTATACCTTCGCATTCCAACCTACTCTTTAGTTGGCAAGCATCAAGTGATGGAAGATCCAAGCATATATGGCCATTCAAATATATTTGATCATGAATTATTATTGTTGACAATTATCTATATGATAAGTAAGTTGGGAGGCAAAACATTAAGCGCCTATCTTTCTCTGTGTCTGGTGGATGCTATTTGTTCTAAAAATATGATTTGAGTGGTAGCAATCATGGAAGACTATATGATAGTTGTGTATGTGGGATTTGCTAAATCAAAGCTCTGACATAGACCCTTCCTGAAAATAAGATGAATTACAATTGTTTGATGACTGAGAATGAAGTTTGCTAGTTTTCAAGAAAGTTTATGGTCTATGCTTTAACATGTGAATAGTTTGCTACTTAGAAGTTTCATGAGATGAACTAATGTTATGACAAATAATCATGCTAGAAAAGGTGATTCAAATTATCATTGATCAAAATTGTGCACCTACTAGCATTCACACTTCATAAATTCTTTCTTTTATCATTTACCTACTCGAGGACAAGCATGAATTAAGCTTGGGGATGCTGATACGTCTCCAACGTATCTATAATTTATGAAGCATTCATGCTATTATATTATCTGTTTTGGAAGTTTATGGGCTTTACTAAGCACTTTTATATTATTTTTGGGACTAACCTATTAACTGGAGGCCCAGCCGAAATTGCTGTTTTCTTGCCTATTTTAGTGTTTCGAAGAAAAGGAATATCAAATGGAGTCCAAACGGAATGGAACCTTCGGGAGCGTGATTTTTGGAATGAATGTAATCCAGGAGACATGGAGCTGAAGTCAGGGAAGCTTTGAAGAGGCCACGAGGCAGGGGGGCGTGCCCTCCACACTCGTGGGCCCCTCGTGGCTCCCCTGACCGACTTCTTTCTCCTATATATCACCATATACCCTAAAAACATCGAAGAGGAGAATAGATCTGGGGTTCCGCCGCCGCAAGCCTCTGTAGCCACCAAAAACCTCTCGAGAGCCCGTTCCGGCACCCTGACGGAGGGGGGATCCCTCACAGGTGGCCATCTTCATCATCCCGGCACTCTCCATGACGAGGAGGGAGTAGTTCACCGAGGGAGTCCTGGATTAGGGGGTGTCCGAATGGCCAGACTATGACCTTTGGCCGGACTCCTGGACTGTGAAGATGCAAGATTGAAGACTCCGTCCCGTGTCCGGATGGGACTTTCCTTGGCGTGGAAGGCAAGCTTGGCGATACGATATGAAGATATCCTCCCATTGTAACCGACTCTGTGTAACCCTAGCCCTCTCCGGTGTCCATATAAACCGGAGAGTTTTAGTCCGTAGGACGAACAACAATCATAACATAGGCTAGATTCTAGGGTTTAGCCACTCCAATCTCGTGGTAGATCTACTCTTGTACTACCCATATCATCAATATTAATCAAGCAGGAGTAGGGTTTTACCTCCATCGAGAGGGCCCGAACCTAGGTAAAAACATCGTGTCCCTTGTCTCCTGTTACCATCCGCCTAGACGCACAGTTCGGGACCCCCTACCCGAGATCCGCCGGTTTTGACACCGACATTGGTGCTTTCATTGAGAGTTCCACTGTGTCGTCACCATCAGGAAGGATGCCGCATCCCGTCTTTAAAGACGGCATCATTGCTAAAGGAGTTTTGGCTGTCGGCCAAACTCTCCGGCTAGGCAGGTTTTTGATGACCGCCAGTCCGGCCGCCGCGCCAACGATGACCTCTCGGGCCATCGAAAGCAATCTTCACATCAGCTCGGAGCTCGCCGAGCAGTTAGATCCGATGGAGCTCTTCTCCCCGAACGAACTCTTGGATCGCATCGCGGCCCTGGGAGTCGCTACTGATTACGACCAGATTGGGCTTAAACCTGATCAGAGACAGATCGAGTCTCCCCAGATCACTCACCATGTTGAAGTGGTGGAAGAACAATGCGGCGAGTCTTAGCCCGCCCTAAGGACCAGATGCGTCTGAATTCTCGATCCCTCCAAGCCGGAAACCCGCGGAAGGGAGGATGTCGCCCGAACCCTGAACCTAAAGTCAGGCAGTAGGCCCGATTCATCGAATAATACCCGAGAAAGCAAGCTTCCAAATTCGGAAACCGCTCGTCCCCTGAATCTTACATCGGGCAGGGTTCCAGATTTATTTCCACCCGCCCACCCAACTATACGGGATTTATCCCTAATACGACAAGAGTCCGGAGAAACAGTACACCACTACTGGGCCAGATTCCTCCTGGTTATGAATAGGATAAAGGACTGCCGCGAGAGAGAAGCAATTTCACTCTTCCTTAACAACTGCACGGACATCGGAATCCTCAACGCCATAAGTCACCGTGAAATTACACGATTTGCCGACTTAACATCCATAGTACGAAAGTACTGCGTGATTGAAAGCGTTCGGAAAACCGAAGATAAATTCTGGGACAATCCGGCCCCGAATATAACACGAGTCCGAAATAAAAGGGCGCATTATCGCCAGGCATCTGAGCCAAACATCAAAAAACAAAAACCCTCTACAGGGTACGGGACCGTATTGGAAGGATGGATCAATGGACCTTGTAGAATTCATAATTCAGGGAAAGCCACACCAACACACAGCCTTAGAGCATGTTGGATACTACGGCAGGTAGCCAGAAGCGGCGAGGAGCTTTTAACTCCAGCACCCGAAGAATACCTCCCCAGTACGGTGTTGACAGTCTTCGAGACGTTCACATCAAACAATGCAAGGAAACAAACGCTCCGGAACCTCGCCGAAGTCTACCAAGTAGCAACAATAAACCCATGGAGTGACACGGCTATCACCTTTAACGCCAGTGACGAACCTAAATTCCGGACAGCCCGAGCACCAGCCGCATTGGTCCTCAGTCCGATAGTGGACGGCTTCCGACTTACAAAGGTACTCATGGACGGCGGCAGCGGACTCAACCTCATCTACGAGGAAACCCTGTGAAAAGTCGAAATTGACTGGAGCCGCATTGAGCGAAGCAACACAACTTTTAGGGGAATAATCCCAAGCCGGGAAGCGTGCAGTTCAGGAAAAATCACACTGGATGTGGTGTTCGGCATGCCGGACAATTACAGATCCGAGGAGGTCACGTTTCAAGTGGCCCCGTTCAGCAGCGGCTACCACGCTTTGCTAGGGAGAGAAGCATTTACAATTTTCCAAGCCATACCCCATTGCGGGTACATGAAGCTCAAAATGCCTGGGCCCAACAGAATCATCACTCTTGCAAGTGATCCGGACATAGCGCTCCGCGCTGAAAACAAGACAGCCGCACTAGCCTTGGAGGCATTATCTGAGGCCCTAGCGGCCGAGGAGTTAACGGCGTTGCGCTCCACGGTGGACAGGGACGACGTGATACTAGACAAGAGATCCAAGTCCACCTCTTTTAAACCGGCGGACGAAATAGTCAAATTCCAAGTCCATCCAACGGACCCTACAAAAACGGCCTCCATCGGGGCACAATTAAAACCCGATGTAGACGCCGCACTCAGAGAATTTCTGCGAGAAAATTGGGACATTTTCGCCTGGCACCCCTCGGATATGCCAGGAATCCCACGCAGGCTGGCCGAGCACAGCCTGAACATCATAAAAGGGTTTAAACCCGTCAAGCAGACCCTATGGCGCTTTTCCGAACCTAAGAGACAAGCCATGGGAGAGGAGCTAGCAAAACTGCTAGAAGCCGGGTTCATCAGAGACATAAAACATCCGGACTGGCTAGCAAACCTGCTGATGGTACCAAAGCAGGACAAATCTTGGCGCCTATGTGTTGATTTCAAAGACCTAAACAAGGCCTATCCAAAGGACCCTTTCCCACTCCCTCGAATCGATCAAATCATCGACGCCACTGCAGGACACGACTCATTGTGTTTCGTCGATGCATACTCTGGCTACCATCAAATCAAGATGGCAGAGTCAGACCAGGCCGCAACGGCATTCATCAACCTGTACGGCCCATTCTGCTTCAAGACGATGCCCTTTGGGCTCAAAAATGCCGGCGCAACATATCAACGCATGATTCAGACATGTCTGGCCAACCAGATCGGCAAAACAGTCGAAGCATACGTAGACGACGTGGTCGTCAAAACAAAACACGTTGATACTCTAGTAGATGACTTGAGGCTCATGTTCGACAATATCCGAACATATGACATTAAGCTCAACCCAGAAAAATGCGTTTTCGGTGTACCAGCCGGAAAGCTCCTGGGCTTCATCGTATCCGGTAGAGGAATTGAAGCAAACCCAGCCAAGATCCGAGCTCTGTCACAATTAGATACCCCAAAGGACCTCAAACAAATACAAAAACTGACAGGATGCATGGCGGCTCTAAGCCGCTTTATCTCCCGCTTAGGAGAAAAGGCATTATCCCTCTATCGCCTCCTACGGCGCATCGACCACTTCGAGTGGACGGAGGCCGCCACGACCGGACTCGAAGAAATAAAAGCCATATTGGCAAAAAATCCGGTCCTGGCCGTGCCCAACACGGGCGAACCAATGCTATTATACATCGCGGCAACCCATCAAGTTGTCAGCGCGGTGCTCGTCGTCGAATGAGAAGCAGACGGACACAAGTTCCCCCTCCAAAAACCAGTGTACTACGTGTCCACTGTGCTAACTCCATGCAATTCACGGTACCCGCATTATCAAAAGATAGCATGCGCGGTGTTCATGGCATCCCGGAAGCTGCGACACTACTTTCAAGAGTGCTCCATAACAGTGGCATCCGAGGTACCCCTTAATGACATTATAAACAACCGCGACGCAACGGGCCGGATTGCCAAATGGGCCATCGAGCTCCTCCCGTTTGACATAACCTACAAGCCAAGGCGAGCTATTAAGTCACAGGTTTTGGCCGACTTGATTGCCGAATGGACTGAAGCTAAACTCCCTAAAGAATACGACGCATACTCCAACTGGATCATGCACTTCGACGGCTCCAAAATGTTGGCTGGCCTGGGGGCTGGCGTCGTCCAGACGTCTCCAACCGGGGACACAGTCCAATACGTACTTCAGATAATGTACACGAATTCGAACAACGCAGCCGAATACGAGGCCCTTTTACATGGCCTCCGAATGGCAGTCTCCATGGGCATTCAATGCCTAGAGGTCCACGGGGATTCAAACCTCGCAATATCCCAAATAAATGGAGACTTCGACGCCAAGAACCCGAAAATGGCAGCTTACCGCAACGCCATCTTAAAGATGTCAGCTCGGTTTGAGGGGCTCGAATTTCCTCACATAGCCCGGGAAAATAACCAAGCAGCAGACGTGCTGGCACGCATCGGCGCCAAGCGCGAGGCCGTCCCTCCCAACATCTTCCTAGAAAGGCTGTTCAAGCCTGTATCATGGGACGGAGAATCCGGAAACAATAGCCCGGACACAACTACACTACCCCTCACCGAGCATCCTGACATAGTTGGGGGCTACGCCAACGAAACAACGCCGTCAGCCCACGAAATAATGGCAGTCATTGCCCCTTGGACAGAGCCATTCCTAGCCTACCTAACTAGGCAGGAACTTCCTGAGGACCAAAACGAGGCCCGCTGCATAGTGCGGCGATCTAAAGCCTACAAAGTACACGAGGGAGAGCTTTACAAGAAAAGCACAACCGGAGTCCTTCAAAGGTGTATCTCTGAAGAAGAAGGACGAGACCTTTTGGTTGAAATCAATGCCGGACTTGGCGGGCACCACATCGCAGCCCGGGCCCTTGTAAGGAAGGCCTTCCGTACCGGATTTTATTGGCCAACGGCCCGGGCAGACGCTCAGGACTTAGTGCAACAATGTGTTGGTTGCCAGTTATTCGCCAACCAAAGTCACATGCCACCTACCGGCCTACAAACTATACCCATTACCTGGCCTTTCGCGTTCTGGGGGCTTGACATGGTTGGACCCCTTAAAGGAGGAACCCACAAGCAAAAATACCTACTGGTCATGGTGGACAAATTCACAAAATGGATAGAAGCCAAGCCTTGTAAAGACGGCCAAATCCGGACCAGTGATAGACTTCCTTTTCGGGGTTGTACACCGTTACTGTGTCCCCCACAGCATCATAACCGACAATGGCACAAACTTCACGGCCGATGGAGTCAAACTTTGGTGCAAAAACATGGGCATCAAGCTCGACTACGCTTCAGTCTATCACCCTCAAACTAACGGTCAAGTCGAACGGGCCAACCGTCTCATTATGAGCGGCATCAAACCCAGACTAGTGCAATCCCTCAAGGAATCTGACACGCACTGGGTAGAAGAGCTCGACTCCGTACTCTGGGGGCTGCGGACCATGACGAATCGCACTACCGGATTCACACCATTTTTTATGGTATACGGCGCAGAGGCAGTACTGCCATGCGACATAATTCATGACTCACCTCGAGTGCGCATGTACGAAGAAAGAGAAGCCGAGCTCGATCGGCAGGACATCTTGGACGCATTGGAGGAGCAGCGCGACGTGGCAAAAGCTCGTTCCGCATTCTATCAACAGCAGGCTCGAAGATATCAAAGCAGAGAAGTACGGGCCAAAACGTATAACGTTGGCGAACTAGTTCTACGCCTGCCGGACAAGAAAAAGGATAAATTAAAGCCCAAATGGGAGGGCCCCTTCATCATCGACCAAGTGCTGACCGGCGGAGCATACTGTCTGCGTGGCGCATCGGACAACCGACTCGAGCCGAACCCATGGAATGCAACACGCCTACGAAGGTTCTACGCCTAGCGCCGGACTCCGTGTTCGTCTCCTTCCCTCGTCCCTTTGTTTTATTTTTTGTTTTTATTTTTGGCAGTCCAGGATTTTGTTCCTTCTCCCTCCCCCTTTTTCTCACAAGCCCTTAGGGGCTCGCATGGGCAATATTTGCACGCACCCGACGCGCTACCTGCGCTCACAATACCTGGGGGCTTCTCTACCAAGAAGTTTATATAAAACGGGCCTCACGCCCAAAACATGTGTAATGCTTCTGCATGAACCTTTTATACACCATTATATGCATCGATATGACTTATGTTTTGGCCAAGCTGGGTTGCCTGGCTCCTGTGCTTACCCCTACGTTCCCGTTCGTTCGGCTAGGTGGTAAAGGGAGCACCTCTGCGATTGTTACTGCCGGGTCAGCCGGATGTGTACCTCAGACTGGGTGAAGCCGAAAGCTAGCGTTCTTAAGGGAATATTCGGTCGGTGAGCTAAAAGATGATCTTTCGTATTTACTTTTTTGCCCCTAGATGCTTTTCTGCTCTTTCTGGCAGTTCGGACATGCACTTTAGGGCATGCCTCCCAGGGAAAGGAACCCCTAACGGAACTATTCTCTCTGGAAGATGTTTCTTACTAACCATGTAATATAACATAACTAGTTGGGCACTTTTCTGCTAAAGCACTTATGACCCATACGCCTTGTCTCCATGCATGCCCCGGTTCTTACATAACCAAGAGGGTATTCGGACACACTCCGGACTATAGGGTCCACAGGTCAAAGCGAAAAGGTCCGCAATGACAAACGATCTAAAATCCGGCTAGATGACATTTTTTATGTCATTTTTACATAGTCAATCCGACTCGGCATATTCTTCTTCAATGCCATCTAACAGGCGGTCTAATTTACAGTCCTGTTGGGAATACTTTGCAGCAAGCTCCACCTGGCCATATGCCAAGATGAACAGGATCTCCTTTCCGTCCGGACCTATAGGGCCGACCTCGACCATGTGGTTTGGGTTAGCCTTCGTGTACCGAGTCTTCACCATGGCCCAGGCCTCCCTGGCACCTTGACGGCAAGCCGATATCTTCCATAACCGGAAGCGCTGCCGCACTCCCTCCAGCTTCTTGGCAAGCTCCTCAAGGCCTTCGGGCACGGAGAGGTATGGCCACATAGCCTGGATGATGCCTCGCATTGCCTGCCAAACTCGCTCGTGTAGTTGCAACAGCTCGGGAAGATGGTCTCCCTATGAACCGGGCATTTCCTCCGCCGGACAACCCGTCAGCAGACCTACAGACATAGCTCTGTCAATCGACTTCCTCGCTGAATTCTTTTTTCGAAGATTCGTTCAAGAACTTACTAAAAATGCCGCGTCGAAGTCGCCGATTCTCCTTCACGGCAGAAGACAGCTGAACGCGAACATCTTTCAGTTCCTCGCCTAGCTGGGTATTGGCATCTTGAAGCTTGTTCTTCTCTTGCCTCACCCTCGTCAGCACATTCTCGCCAGCCTTTAGCTGGCGCAGGAGTTGTTGCTGATCCGGATTTGCTCCGGCCTCATCTGCATTATTATAGTCAGGGTTGCACGCCTGCCACATTTCAAAACGGAGGTACCTTTCGAAGCACATATTACCTGCGGGCGTCCCCTTGACATTCTCTGAAGCGGCCAAGGCGGCCTCGAGCTGAGCCTTGCACTCTTCGAGCTCCTGGGACAATTGCGTGTTCTTCTTTGTAAGACACTACATAGCACATGATCCTTCAAACAGTTATCTTCACTGTTTCAAGTCTCGGGGGCTACTGACATACATAACCTTCAATTCTACTCACCTGTATGTCTTTCACATACTGCTCCGTGGCTCTGGCTAGACCATTTTGAGAAGCACAGAGATACGCATCTCCTGTATTAAAGGCGTCCAACGCCTCTGGGGAAAAACACGCGTCACGGAGAACAGTCCGGCGACGCCTGTGGTTTAGGGCACTCTCCACCTCTGAATTAGTGGCAGATAGCCCGTCGGCGCCCTCTGTCGGAGGAGCGCCCGAGGCGCATCCCGTGTCCGCCTCTGCTTCCGGACCCGACCTCAAACCTTGGACGGCGGACATAGTCCGGCGGGCTCTTTTCTTTCTAAGAAAATCATGAGCATTGGTAGGACTCAAGGGCATAAACCCTAGGTTAAATCCGCACACCATACCGTTGCACCGGAATCTCGATCTGGTCCGGACTTCTTTTTGGCCCGCCTGGTTTCAGCGGCCCTTGTTGGCTGCCCACCGTGGGCTCGGCCTTCCGCCTCAAGGATTTACCCTGCGAAACGTTGTTAGTGCATGGCATGCAAGATAAAACATGAGAATATTGGGACTGCGGTCTTAGTTACCTTGGAGGCTGGAAGTAGTCCGGGATAGTCGGTCGTGATGGCCACTAAAGAGTTATCCTTGCTCAATTGATGAAATACTCCATCAACCAACTCCACGCATAAGTCCGGATCTTCTTGGGAGTCCGGATCGAGGGACCGTTCCGGATCCTCGGGTTGTGGAGCAGAGCTGTTTATTTCCTTCACAGCCTGGCGCAGCTCCTGCGTTAAACATTACTAGTCTAAGTACTCAACTATGGGAATTTCAAAAACGGATAGGCAAGTGAAAGTGTCCGCTCACCCAACTAGGAGGATTGTACATAGAGAATCCGCCTTCTGGGTTGATGCGGAGGAATTCTTCCTCTTCCCCCTTGTACAAAGCGGATAAGATTCTCGTTAAAGTGGCGGCCGAATCTGGCCCCTTGCGACCGCACCGGGTAGCATCATCCTCCCTGTTGTAATCCCACATGGGGTGGCGTCTGTATTGAAGCGGCTGCACCCCTTGCATGATGCATATGGCCATGACCTTGATCATGGTCAGTCCGGAATGAGCCAACAACCTTATCCGGCTCATCAGGTATAGGACGTCCCTGTCAGCTTCCCTCTAAGGGTTCCGTGGGCGCCAACTCAGGCGCTTCTTCAACGGGGCATTATTGAACTCGGGGAGGCCGATCCGTACAGGGTCCGGCAGGGGGACGTCATCTATATAAAACCATTCCGAGGGCCAGTCTTCAGACACCCTCTTTGGGGTGCCGGATAGATATCCGGTCCCGGCGATGCGCCATAGTTCGGCTCCGCCCACTTGATAAATAGACCACTCCTGAGAACGAGGCATAAGGAAAAACAACCTCTTCCACAGAGCGAAATGGGGCTCAACACCCAAGAACAACTCGCAGAGAGCCACGAAGCTCACAATGTGCAGAATGGAGGCGGGCGTGAGGTTGTGTAGCTGGAGGCCATGGAACTCCAGCAACCCTCGAAGAAACGGATGAATTGGAAATCCGAGTCCTCTCATAAAATAAGGGACTATGCATACCCGCTCTCCTCGAGAGGGATTGGGGATGCTCTCCGCCTGCTCTTCGTCGCTATAGGTAGCAATCCCGGCTCGAACTGGGACCATATATGCTGGGGGGAGAAGCCCCTTGGACTGAAGCACTACTAGCTCGCTATGCGGGACGGAACACCGCCCCCAATCTCCGGGCCGAGCGCTGGAGGGGCGAGAGGAGGAGCTGCACAGACCGGCCATGGTGGAATGGATCTCCGTCGAAGTCACTCTGATGAAATCTCGCGGAGGGAAGATGGTGTGAATTGGATCTAAATCCCCATCTCTTTTATGGGCGGTTCATTAACGCAACCAGGGGGGTAACTGAAAAAATCCCCTGGCTTTTCGCATTCGTTTGACACGTGGAAGATGGTAATTATGGGGCACAGAAGCAGAGGAGGGCAGCACGCACTAGAAGCCGGACACTATTCGACGGATACAGAGAATTTGCGGGAGAACCCGCCTCGCAATGCCGAAGACAACTTGCGCGCCGGACTCGTCGTCATTGAAGCCTGGTTCGGGGGCTACTGAGGGAGTCCTGGATTAGGGGGTGTCCGGATGGCCGGACTATGACCTTTGGCCGGACTCCTGGACTGTGAAGATGCAAGATTGAAGACTCCGTCCCGTGTCCGGATGGGACTTTCCTTGGCGTGGAAGGCAAGCTTGGCGATACGATATGAAGATCTCCTCCCATTGTAACCGACTCTGTGTAACCCTATCCCTCTCCGCTGTCTATATAAACCGGAGAGTTTTAGTCCGTAGGACGAACAACAATCATAACATAGGCTAGATTCTAGGGTTTAGCCACTCCGATCTCGTGGTAGATCTACTCTTGTACTACCCATATCATCAATATTAATCAAGCAGGAGTAGGGTTTTACCTCTGTCGAGAGGGCCCGAACCTGGGTAAAAACATCGTGTCCCTTGTCTCCTGTTACCATCCGCCTAGACGCACAGTTCGGGACCCCCTACCCGAGATCCGCCGGTTTTGACACCGACATTCACCCTCGGGGTTGAGGGTATGTATCAACAGCTATGTGTTTGATCTCTCTCTCTCTCTCTCTCTCTCTCTCTCTCTCTCGTGTTCTCTCTATGGCACGATCTTGATGTATCGCGAGCTTTGCTATTATAGTTGGATCTTATGATGTTTCTCCCCCTCTAGTCTCTTGTAATGGATTGAGTTTTCCCTTTGAAGTTATCTTATCGGATTGAGTCTTTAAGGATTTGAGAACACTTGATGTATGTCTTGTCGTGCTTATCTGTGGTGACAATGGGATATTCACGTGATCCACTTGATGTATGTTTTGGTGATCAACTTGTGGGTTCCGCCCATGAAGCTATGCATAGGGGTTGGCACACGTTTTCGTCTTGACTCTCCGGTAGAAACTTTGGGGCACTCTTTGAAGTACTTTGTGTTGGTTGAATAGATGAATCTGAGATTGTGTGATGCATATCATATAATCATACCCACAAATACTTGAGGTGACAATGGAGTATCTAGGTGACATTAGGGTTTTGGTTGATTTGTGTCTTAAGGTGTTATTCTAGTATGAACTCTATGATAGATTGAACAGAAAGAATAGCTTTGTGTTATTTTACTACGGACTCTTGAATAGATCGAGCAGAAAGGATAACTTTGAGGTGGTTTTGTACCCTACCATAATCTCTTCGTTTGTTCTCCGCTATTTGTAACTTTGGAGTGACTCTTTGTTGCATGTTGAGGGATAGTTATATGATCCAGTTATGTTATTATTGTTGAGAGAACTTGCACTAGTGAAAGTATGAATCCCTAGTCCTTATTTCCTACCATTGCAATAGTGTTTACGCTCACTTTTATCATTAGTTACCTTGCTGTTTTTACATTTTCAGATTACAAATACCTTTATCTACCATCCATATAGCACTTGTATCACCATCTCTTCGCCGAACTAGTGCACCTATACAACTTACCATTGTATTGGGTGTGTTGGGGACACAAGAGACTCTTTGTTATTTGGTTGCAGGGTTGCTTGAGAGAGACCATCTTCATCCTACGCCTCCCAAGGATTTATAAACCTTAGATCATCCACTTGAGGGAAATTTTCTACTGTCCTACAAACCTCTGCACTTGGAGGCCCAACAACGTCTACAAGAAGAAGGTTGCGTAGTGGACATCACTTATACATGTTCCTATGACTATGAGATTATGCAACTCCCGTTTACCAGAGGAACACTTTGTGTGCTACCAAACGTCACAACGTAACTGGGTGATTATAAAGTAGCTCTACAGGTGTCTCTGAAGGTACTTGTTGAGTTGGCGTATTTCGAGATTAGGATTTTTCACTCCGATTGTCGGAGAGGTATCTCTGGGCCCTCTTGGTAATTCACATCACTATAAGCCTTGCAAGCAATGTGACTAATGAGTTAGTTGCGGGATGATGCTTTACGTAACGAGTAAAGAGACTTGCCGATAATGAGATTGAACTAGGTATTGAGATACCGACAATAGAATCTCGGGCAAGTAACATACCGATGACAAAGGGAACAACGTATGTTGTTATGCGGTTTGACCGATAAAGATCTTCGTAGAATATGTGGGAGCCAATATGAGCATCCAGGTTCCGCTATTGGTTATTGACCGGAGACATGTCTCGGTCATGTCTACATAGTTCTCGAACCCATAGGGTCCACACGCTTAAAGTTTGGTGACGATCGATATTATGAGTTTTTGTGTTTTGATGTACCGAAGGTAGTTCGGAGTCCCTAATATGATCGCGGACATGACGAGGAGTCTCAAAATGGTTGAGACGTAAAGATCGATATATTGGACGACTATGTTTGGACACCAGAAAGGTTCCGGGAGGTTTCGGGCATTTACCGGAGTACAGGGGGGGGGGGTTACAGGAACCCCCCGGGGAAGCTATTGGGCCTTATGGGCCTTAGTGGAGAAGAGAGAGGGCAGCCAGGAGGTGGCGCGCGGCCCCCCTTGCCCCAGTCCGAATTGGACAAGGGAAGGGGGCGGCAGCCCCCCTCTTCTTCCTTCTCTCCACCTCCTCCTTCCCCCCTTCTCCCTCTTGGAATAGGAAAGGGGGGGGGGGGGGCAAACCTACTTGGAGTAAGATTGCCCCCCCCCTTGGGCACGCCTCTCCCTTGGCCGACCCTCTCCTCCTCCCCCCTTTATATATGGAGGAGGGGGGCACCCCATAGACACAACAATTGATCTCTTGATCTCTTAGCCGTGTGCGGTGCCCCCCTCCACCATATTCCAACTTGATCATATCGTAGCGGTGCTTAGGCAAAGCCCTGCGTTGGTAGCAACATCATCACTGTCATCACGCCGTCGTGCTGACGAAACTCTCCCGTGAAGCTCTGCTGGATCAAAGTTCGCTGGACGTCATCGAGCTGAATGTGTGCTGAACTCGGAGGTGCCGTATGTTTGGTACTTGGATCGCTCGGATTGTGAAGACGTACGACTACATCAACCGCGTTGTGCTAACGCTTACGCTTTCGGTTTACGAGGGTACGTGGACACACTCTCCCCTCTCGTTTCTATGCATCACCATGATCTTGCGTGTGCGTAGTATTTTTTTTGGAAATTACTACGTTTCCTAACATAATTATGGATAACTGAATTTAGTTTTAACTTAGCTCAGTTTTAACTTCAAGCAGATTTTTACTGAATACTGAATTGTGGATAACTGAATTTACTGAATTTCACTGTTAACTTAGTTTTAATTTAGTTTTAACTTAGCTCAGTTTTAACTTAAAGCAGATTTTTACTGTTAACAGAATATGAGCTTAATTGTGGTTAACTGAATTGACTCTTAACTGAATTTACTGTTATCTGAATTGACTGTTAACTGAATTTAGTGTTATCTGAATTTACTATTAACTGAATTTACTGTTATTTCTGTTCACTTTGTTGTTTCTCTGAATGTAATCTTGACTCTTATCTGAATCTGTTGTTCACTGAATGGTGTTAACTGAATGTAATGCTAACTGAACTTGCAGTTTGGATGATGTTGAACCATGGGATATGAGGTTTCATTTCCAAGGCTGTGACAATCTGGAAAGGACCTTATGTGAATCAGATATCACATATATCAACATGTTAGCTATTATTGGGATAGAGGGCTATGATCAAAAGGATTCAATGTACTATGTGAAGCAAGTAGGTGTAGGAATGGCAGGCATGCAGCTAATCCAATATGAGGAAGATGTAGAAGAAATCTTGATATTGTATGAGGAGAAGAGGTGTGTTACTATCACAGTAATGAAAGGAAGAGACTCAGAGATGGAAAAGTGCCAGATCAACATTAGATATGGATGTGAAAAGCAGATTCCAATTTATGAGATTGGTTGTCCAAAGGTGTACAATATAGATGACTCTTATGGAGAATATCTCTTCACTCAGCAGAGGACTCTTATGAGATTGGTTGTCCAAAGGTGTACCAAAGTCAGACCACTGAACATACAACAAATATGTGTGCTCCAGTTGTTAGTGCTCATACAGAGGACTCTTATGGAGAATATCTCTTCACTCAGCAGAGTTACAATGTTAAAAAGGGGAAGGACATAGCTGGTGTCAAAGAGTTAGACGATTTTCTTAATGAGTTTGCTGATGACAGTCCAGTACTACAAGGAGAAGAAAGAATGGAAGAGGATGAGTTGATGGAGACAGAGGAGATTGATGTGGATAGCTCTGAAGAGGAGATAGAGGAAGAGGAGAAAGATGATGTAGATTTGCAGTAGAAAATAAAAGATCTCAAGAGGAAGAGGGTTTATGAAGGTGATTCAGAGCCAGAAGATTTGTTTTGTGAGGTTGAGGAGGAGGATGAAGAAGAGGGGTTTGTTGAAGCAGCACCAGTTGAGAAATTACCTGTTAGAAGAGGTCCAACAAGTAGATCAAACTGCAGTTCCCAGGCCAAACTTGAGGCAGACTACATTCCCTTATCTGATGAAGATATAGGTGATGAACTTCAAAATGATTCCGATGAAGAAGTAGTGTTGTATTGTTCCTCATCTGGGAGAAAGTCTAGGGCAAAAAAGAAGAAAGCCAGGATATGGCAAGATGAAAATAGGCTTATGCCACAGGAACGAATTTGCTGGCACATGTGTTTTATTGATGTTTACCAATTCAGAAGAGCATTGGTTACCTTGCATGTGACATAGAGAAGGAACTTCCATTACCACAGGAACAACAACGATATGATCATAGTTGATTGTGTAGACAAAGGTTGCCCCTTTCACATGGTTGCATTTGTAGTTGGCAAGAGAAAACATTTTGTATTAGGAAGCTACAATTAGAGCATACATGTGCTCCAAGTGGTGATAATTGCAAGGTTCCTGCTAGGTTTGTGGCCAAAGTAGTTGAAGAATGCTTCAGGACAGATCCTAAAGCAGGAATTCAAACACTCATTGACAAGACAAAGGAGAAGTATGGTGTGGAGGTTGGTAAGATGATGGCATACAGGGCAAGACAGCAAGCTCTCAGTGTTGTTCAGGGTGATCAGGAAGCACAATACACTAGGATTATAGACTATCTTCAAGCTGCGTTGGACACAAACCCTGGGAGCATATGCATTGTAACAACTAGAGTTGTGAGAGAGCATCCAAGCAAAAATCCCAGATTCCATAGGCTGTTCATTTGTCTTGCAGCACAAAGGGAGGGTTTTGTTAGAGGATGTAGACCTTTCATTTGTATGTTTGTCTCTATAGCAATTTGTTATTGACCTATACATAGTTGCATCTCTTATGTTGTACCTATTTCAGGCCTAGATGGGTGTTTTGTGAAACTAAATACAGGGAAACAAATCTTAACTGCAACTGGTAGAGATGAAAACAACAATATATACCCTCTGGCCTTTGGAGTTGTTGAGAAGGAGGACACTCCAACTTGGTGTTGGTTTTTAACACAATTGAAGATAGTTCTTGGTGGAGAAGAAGGACAATTTGGAAAGTACACAATAATTTCAGACAGGCAGAAGGTATGTAATGTTGTAAACTGTTTGTCTAATTTAATTTCCTTACTTCATTAAGTGTGTTGCACTACATAGAACTACTGCTGCTCCTAGAACTGCTAAATGATGTATCATATATGTAACCAGGGTCTGCTAAATGCCATTGACCAAGTTTTTTCTAATTGTCCTCAAAGATATTGTTTAAGGCATATATATGCAAATTTCCAAAGTACTGGATTTAGAGGAGAAGAACTTAAGCAGTATATGGATGCAATAGCTTATTCTTACACAGAGTATGGGTTTGATGAGGCAATGGAAGAAATAAGAAAGGAAGGTGAGGATGCTTTGGTCTAGCTTAAGAAAATACCTGTAGAAACATGGGCTAGATATTCTATGGATACCACTTGTAAAAATGATTTAGTAGTGAACACCATAAGTGAGGTGTTCAATAGGATGATCTTGGACATTAGGGGCAAATCCATTGAAACTATGGTTGAAGGATCTAGGTCCAAATTAATGGTGAAGTTCAATGAAAAAAGAACAGGGGGGAATCAACAAGATGGACAATTACCCCAACATTCATGGAGATGCTAGAGGAGTCAAAGGAATGGGCTAGGAATTGTAAAGCTATGATGGCAGGGCCTGATCTATATCAGGTGCATAGTGGTGAGAAATCATATCCTGTGAACTTGAAGAATTGGACATGTGGTTGCAGAAAATGGGACATGAGAGGTGTACCATGTAACCATGCTATCTGTACGATCTATAAATCAAAACAACAACCAGAAGATTTTGTCCATGAGTTCTTTAAGAAGCATATGTACCTAGAAGCTTACAAGCCAATGATCTACCCAGTTCCTGGACTTGACCTATGGACAAGGACAGACACTAGAGACATAGACCCCCCTGTGTTCCACAAGAAGAAGGGCAGAAATCAGACTGAAAGAAGAAAGGGTCAATTTGAAGTGCCAAAACCCAAGGACAGTTCAAGAGTTGGAACCATCACCTGTAGCAACTGTGGGAAGCAAGGGCATAGATACACAAACTGTGGTGATCAATTGAAGCCAACCCTTGCTGCTAGGAAGAACAAGCACAAGGTATAATAATTAATTGTTGTGCTTGCCATGTTCAGTTTTGTCTGTAATATTGTACTGAAAAAATAATGCAAATCCTTGACATGTTTTAGGAAGCAAGAACTGCACCTCCATTTGGTGCAAGAGCAACTACTGCTGCTTCTGGTGCTCCTAGAACTGCTTCTGTTGTTCCTAAAACTGCTGCTGCTACAGCTCCAAGAACAGCTGCTGCAGCTCCAAGAATAGCTGCTCCTCCTCCTAGAACTATTGCTGCTGCTGCTGCTCCTAGAACTGCTACAGCTCCTAGAGCTGCTGCATCCTCATCTGCTCAAACAACTGCCGCTTCCTCATCTGCTCCAAGAACTGCTGCTGCCTTTATTGCTCGAAGAAGAGCTGTTTCTTTTTCATTTGCTCCTCCAAGGCCTGCCGCTGCTGGTGCATCTGGTTCTACAAGGGCCAGGTAGAAGCCAAGCAAGTTCATAGACTACTTCTATGCTAGTGGTAATTAGTTAGGCTTGATATGTTCTGTATTTTGGGCAAAACTTGTGCTGTGATAGCAAGTTAATCATTTCATGTTCTGTATTTTGGGAAAAACTTGTGCTGTGGTAAGCTATGGTAGACTTGATATCTTGCTGTCATGTTGGCAAGCTATGGTAGACTGGACATGTTGAACTTGCTCTTGTTGATATCTTGCTGTCATGTTGGCAAGCTATGGTATTTTGGGCAAAACTTTTTGTTGTGATGATTATGCTCTTTTAATGATGTTGCTGTGATGATTATGCTCTTCTAATTATTATGCTCTTTTAATGATTATGCTCTTCACAAAGTGGTTGGTTCCTCTTTAGGCTAACCCTATCCTCTCGACAACAGTCGACGAAAGACACCAACCTCTTTAGGCTAACCCTATCCTCTCGACAACCATCGACGAAAGGCACCGACCTTTTTAGGCTAACCCTATCCTCTCGACAACCGTCGATGAAAGGAACCAACCTTTTTAGGCTAACCCTATCCTCTCGACAACCGTCGACGAAAGGCACCAACTTTTTAGGCTAACCCTATCCTCTAGACACCCGTCGACGAAAGGCATCAACCTTTTTAGGCTAACCCTATCCTCTCTACAACCGTCGACGAAAGGCACCAACCTCTTTAGAATAACCCTAAACATTTCATTCCAAGACAACAGAAATTTAATCATTTCATTCCATCACAAAAATAATTTATAAATTAAATTCCATCAACAAGATCAAACTAGACCAGACTGATCACATCCAACAAACAACTTAGTGTTCACATCTTACATCATAATCCATTACAACTAAACAACATACTAATAAGATTTAGATTAACTCCATTACTGAAAACAGAGTACTTAGTTCAACAAAAAAACATAGTTCAACACAATACACCAACCAAATTTAGTTGAACCTTGTTGGCCTCATACATTATTCCAACAAATTACTCACTCATCACAGATTTCTTTGATTTTCCTCATCTTCATCTTGTTTGCCTCCCCATCCTTAAGCAAATCAGCTATGCTACACTCTAGCTTCTTCTTCTCCTTCTTCATCTGTTCAATCTATTGAACACCTTCGTCTGCTACATGTTGCTTCCAATTCCTAACAAGTTCATCATTGCTCTGCTTAATCACTTGCAGTGTTGTCCTAAGCTCAATATTGTCTTTCTCAAGTTTAGCCTTCTCCTCCTGGGCTTGAACTACAACATTCTCTACATCACCATCCTGCATAATCTTCTGATAATTCTCTCTCATCACATTCTTGTGAATTGTAGCAAAAAAATTGCTTGTTTCTTTGATGTGGTTGTGGTGCTTCTCTTGGATTAACTTCTTCTCTTCTCCTAGCTTGAGTATGAGCTTTTCTTTAGCATCATTCTCTTTGCTACTCTGCTCATACATATCCCAAAGTTTGCGAAGTGCATTTTCATGGGTTCTGGCCATTCTGGGTCAATCCATTGAACCAGACCACAATTGTCACCTTCCTATAATAATTCAGACAAAACCAGAGTTAACAGCCACATTCAGAGAAGTCAGTTAACACCTTATTCAGTTAACAGCTACATATATTCAGTTAAACAACTACATACATTCAGTTAATAGCTACATATATTCAGTTAACTTAGCTCATTTAAAACCAGACACATTCAGTTAAGCATTGATTAAACATGACACCTTTTCCCCTCAAAACAGCTGATAAAACAACATCTTCAGAAAACTAAGTACACAAGTATATTCAGTTAACAGACATATAAACCTATATTCAGTTCACTGAGCATCAAAAAAGGATTTGTATAATGTACATGTACAAGAGAGGACCTGCCACTAACCTGATTACCGCATCCATAAAAACTACGGCCAGTGTTGATTCCTTGGAACACAACAGCCCACTACTAGGGAAAACCTTATACACATAATCTTAGCAGCAGCGCAGCTCAAAAAGAAGCACTACTGCTAATTTGCAGTAGCGCGAGCATGAAAAACTCGCTACTGACACGGCTTTAGCAGTAGCGCGTGTCGGACAACCCGCGCTGCTACAAATATCGACCGACAGTGTCCAACAACCTACATTTAGCAGCAGCGCGTTGTCACGACACGCGCTACTACTAAATCTATAGTAGTAGCGCGCTTTTTCTGAGCTCGCTGCTGCTAATTTTCAAATTGGGCACAATGTTGGTCCCGCTTAGCTGTAGCGCCTGTGTGGAAAGCGTGCTGCTGCTACTTTCTTATCAGCAGCGCGTTTTACGTCCCGCGCTACTGCTAAGCCGCACCAACCCACCACCTTTCCCCACCCGTCCTCCCCTCCCCCATCTCCTCTCTTCCCTTTCCCCTACCACCCACATCCTCCCTCTCTCACTCTTCTTCTTCCTCAATACTTCTCCCCCATTACTCTCCCTCTTCTACCTACCTTTCTCTCTCTTCATTACTCCTAGCTAACTACACCACCTCCATTAATGCATCTCCTTTCTCTTTTTCCTTCCCCCTCCACTAGTTGAAGTTGTCTCCTCCCAAATTAGCTAGCTAGGTAAATGTAGCATTTAGTTAGGTGACCTATTTTCCCCCTAACTAGATCTATCTTTGTCAAGAAGAGCTTTGTGCACTTTTGATCTCCCTACATCATCATCTCCACCGTGTGCTCGATCTCGAGATAGAGGTGATTAAAATTTCATGCTTTTGCAAAATGGAAATATGTTTATGTGTGTGTGATATGATAATTGGGAGATATGATGGAAATTGTGTGTGTGGCATGAGTTGACGCCAAATTGTGCTTTTGATTTGCCTATGTTTTGCCGAAATGTCGATTTATTTCCGTTTCTGTGAATACCGGGCAAACTCTAGATCTATATATGTCCTATTTTTAAGGAAGGTCATGCTGAATTTTTGTATGACTTTGATGCATGCACGTATTTTTATAATCAATTTGTTTATCATTACCGTGCAGAGTTCACGATGGTCAGTGGAACGATGGTGGACAAGTGGTTGCGGTCGGCGGTGCAGGACATGAAAGAAAATAACTGGACAGAGGTTTTATGTCCATGTCAAAAATGCAAAGGAATAGTTTGGCTCGACCCCCATGACGATGGTCGCGTCGAAGCGCACCTGCTCATGACTGGTTTCATGGATGGCTATACTCGGTGGATAATTGAAGATGAGGATGATGATGTTGAGGACGCTGACGGGGCAGGCAATGATGACACGGGGCAAGACGAAGAGATGATGGATAATGGCGGCGGGGAAGAGGCTAGACATGGCGGGGGAGAAGGGACCGGACATGGCAGAGGAGAAGGGGCCGGACATGGCGGCGGAGAGTACAACGTGGGATCCACGCAGCAGAATTCGTTGGTACTAAGTTCAATCGTGCGGGACCCTCATGTTCAAGCATTGCTTCGCAAGGAGACGAGTACTGAGAGAGATGCTTCTAGAGAGGAGGCTAAGCTGGAGCAACTGGTGGTAGACTCGAACACTCCATTGAATGATGGTTGCAATCCTGAGGTGACCCGCTTGAGTTTCACGCTCCAACTCCTAAAGACGAAGGCTAAAAACAAATGGACCGACACTAGCCTCGATGAGCATCTCAAGTACCTAAAGGATGTTCTTCCCGCGGGGAATCTATGTCCTACTAGTGTTGATGAGGCCAAGAAGATCGTGTGCCCTCTTGATCTGCCACACGTTAGATACCATGCATGCATCAACGATTGCATAATTTATCGGAAGGAGCACGCGGAAAAAATAAGTTGTCCGGTGTGCAATGCTTCTCGATACAAGAAAGCCGGGAAGAAATGTCCCCAGAAAGTTGTATGGTACTTACTGATCACTCCCCGTCTCCAGCGGTATTTTGTAGATCCCAAGGAAGCAAAGCTAATGCGCTGGCACGCGGAGAGGAAGAAGCCCGACGATGGAGATGATCCGAAGCTGAGACATGTCAAGGATGACAGCCAGTGGAGAGTGTTCAACATCTTCTATCGGTATTTCGAATGTGATGCAAGGAACATCGTGCTCGGCGCGTGTACCGATGGCATGAATCCGTTTGGCAACCAGAACACCAACCATAGCACATGGCCCGTGTTTGTATGGATGTACAACCTCCCCCCTGGTTGTGCATGAAGTCGAAGTAGATTCACATGAGCATGCTTATTCAAGGGCCAAAACAACTAGGAAATAATATTAATTTGTATCTGGGGCTACTTCAAGAGGAGTTAGACAAGTTATGGAAAACACCGGCAAAGACATGGGACGCCAGCAAAGGCGAGTATTTCTACATGAGAGCCGCGCTGATCACGACGGTGCAGGACTATCTCGGTTATGGATATGTCGCAGGCCAGGTGTGCCATGGATATTGCGGATGCACGCGGTGCATGGATGATACGACGTCTCAGCAGCTAACGTCAAGGAAAGATGGCGGGTCTGGGAAAATCATGTACATGGGGCATCGAAGATGGCTCGAACAGGATGACCCATGGAGAAACCACGGAGATCTATTCAATGGTCACACCGAGCATCGAGGACCTCCATGTAAGCGGAGCGGTGCCGAAATCGATGAGCTATTGAAAAACTGGAAGGAGTGCCCCGCGCCGGGAAAGACGATGAGAAAGGCGCCGAAGCCGCTGCTGAAGGTATGGAAGACGAGGTCTGTGTTCTGGGACTTGGAGTACTAGCACAAACTCGATACACCTCATTGCCTTGATCAAATGCATATATGTAAGAATGTACTTGAGAGCTTGCTCGCAACACTGATGAACATGCCGGATAAGACCAAGGATGGACCGAAGGCAAGAAAAGACTTGCAAGATTTGAAAATCAGGGAAGATCTGCACATGCCGCCCCGTAAAATGTCAGATGAGACAGAGGCGAGACAGAGGCATGGGAGAAGAAGGGAAAGAAATTAAAGAAAGAGGATTATTGCCCCCCTTCTTGCTTCACCTTAAGTCAGGCTGAGGTCGATCAATTCTTTAAGTGCCTTACCGGAGTTAAAGTTAGTTCCGGTTACTGTGGCAAGATAAGCAGATATCTAGACATGGGCAAGAAAAGGTTCAGCGGGATGAAGTCCCATGACTGTCATGTGATGATGACGTAGATACTACATGTTGACCTTAGAGGGATAATGGACAAGCACGTCCGTGACACGCTTATTGGTCTCTGCAACTTTTTCGACGTCATCTCTCGAAAGTCGATCAGTGTGAAGCAGCTCCGAAGGCTACAGGAAGAGATCGTTGTGATACTGAATGAGCTTGAGATGTACTTCCCGCCCGCGTTCTTTGACGTGATGGTGCATCTGTGTGTCCATATTGTGCATAACATAATAGACCTGGGGCCGTCATTCCTGCACAACATGATGCCGTTTGAGAGGATGAATGTGATCATCAAAGGATTCATTCGTAACATGTCCCGTCCAGATGGAAGCATCATCCAGGGCTATGTGACACAAGAGTGCATCTCTTTCTGCGAGAATTTTCTATATGGCGCAGACCAGCCGCCTGGTGTTAGTGTTGGTTTGCCCGTTAACAAGCACGATGGGAGGCTCGAAGGAGGTCACTCCAACGGTCGCAGGGAACTGCACATTGCATACTCAGATCGATGCAGTGACTTTGAGAGAGCAAACTTGGTAGTGCTACAACACCTAGATGAGGTAGATCTTTTTGTGGCACTGCACAAAGAAATTATCGCAAAGAAGTATCGTGACCGGGGGGTATGCAGGACGGACGCCGAAGTTACTAGAGAGCACAACTCCACTTTCCTGCATTGGTTCAAAGAGCATATTATTGCTAATCCCCCAGAGGAGGGCTGTAAGGACGGATTGCTCATATACGCCTTAGCACATGGCCCCTCGCCCAACCTCGTAACCTATCAGGCATATGATATCAACGGATACACGTTCTACACGGAGGCCAAAGATATGGACAGTGATGATCAGAACTCAAGGGTGACGATGGAATGCATGACCGGCAGCGACAACAACGCAACTGAACGATTTTATGGAAGGGTCGAGGAGATCTGGGAGCTTGACTACTCTGGACTACACAACATGATGATGTTCAGTGTTAGATGGGCTAAGAATGTCGAAAGAGAAAACCGGATTTTCACTACCATGACTATACCCGACGCCAAGAGTGCTATCGTGAACGCTATCACAAAAAACGAGCCATGGGTACACACTAAGTATGTGACACAATGCTTCTTCATAACCGACCCGTGCAATCCCAGCTGTGTTGTCGTGAGGAGAGGCAAAAGGAACATCATTGGAATGGATGGAGTCGCCAACAAGGAAGACTACGATCAGTACGGCAACCCAATGAGGGAAGATGACGATGATGATGAAGTATACGTGAAAAGAAAAATCAATACTACATTACCTAAGAAAAATCGTACTCCATGGAAAAGGCAAAGTCACAATAAGGGGCTCAATTATTCTCCGACGAACAAGAAGGGAAAGAAGCTGACTCAAAAACGAAAATGTCTCTCTCTCTCTCTCCCTCTCTCTCTCTCTATATATATATATATGTATGTATGTATGGGTCTATTATGATAACACCCTCTAGAGTCTTATTCTGCACACCAAACCCTCATTCTGCTAACACCACCGAGCGACCCGTAGCTACAAACTAATCCAACCAAATAACCCACTTCATCTTTTCCTCACCGGGATCCCCTCCTCACCCACCACCTCCCCTGCTCCCCTTCCCTCTGCCGCCGCACCACCACCTCCCCCCTGCTTTCCCCGCGCCACCTCCCCACCGCACCTTCTGATCGTCGCCTCCCCACCCTCGATCCACTTCTTCCCCTCGCCGGCGCCGCCCTGCCCCTAGCCGGCCGTCTACCCACCCGTCAGCGGCCTGGGCTGGCGCCGCCCTTGCCCTGCATCACCGGCGGCATGGGCTTACACCGCCCTTGCCATGCATCGACAGCGGCCTGGGCTCGTGCGGCCCCACCCGCATAGCCTCCCCCACGACCACCCAACCCACCCGCCTCCTCCTCCAACTTCCTCCTCCCCGCCGGCCGCACCCCCACCACATCCCACTGGCCACCTAGAAGCACTGCCCTGCCGGCCGCCCCGCGCCGTTGTGGGTCCACCAGCACCAGATCAACCGTGGCGCCCGCTCGCCTCCCCGCCGACCGGCCTCCTCTCTCCCTCTGGCCGACGCCTCCTCCTCTCACCCACCAAGCCCCCAGGCGGAGCCCCGCACCACCACGGATCGCCGGATCCCATCCGCCATGCGACCATCACGCGCTGCCCCGCGCCTGAATCCAGCGGGTGCCCCCACCAACCTTCCCCTGGCGAGGGCAAGGTGCTGCACCGACATGGCGGCCGCCAAGGCTTCCCCTCCACCGGATCTGGCGGCCATGGAGTTGGGGATGCGTGGGATGAGGTTCGGCTACTGTGCAGCTCACTACTCCCGCACAGGTGAGTGTTTTTGTTCAAGTTGCAGCTCACTCCGCCCCCATGTCAGGCGGGCACGCCATCTGGCGACTACAGCGGTTGCTCTCCAAATCCTGACACCCGCACCTGTGCTGCAGGGAAGTAGCAGGCGAGCTGCATCTTCCTCCTAGTGCGGGCTCATAGATGCCGCCACGCCTCACACCTTTGCTGCTGCACCCTGACGCCATCTCCCTCACGGATCCAGGCCGCCGCGTTGACCTCCCGTGCAGTGCGGTGCTCGTGTCGATGCAATCCGTGGGCGCGCCAATGATGATGGCAGGAATACAGCTCCACCCGGCAAGTTTCCTTCATGCAATATGCTCGTGGGTGTGAAGCAGTGCACTCAGGTAATTTTTGTTTTGTTTCTCCTCACTGACGGCCATGATGCAGTCCACATTTGTGGCCGACGCGCTGCGCAACACTGACCAAACGCTCTTGTTTTTTTGCCTTCTGATGTAGTTCTCCATGGCCTCGCATGCGACCCAGTGTCACGGTCGTTTTAGTGCTTGCGTGCGCCAGGAGCACCGCCTGTGCTTCGATCCATCCCTGACGCATGTGTGTGTGTTTTCTTATTTCTATTTTGCAGTGTGCTCCGGTGAAGTTAAAGTGTGGGTGTGCTCCAATTAATGTGGTTTCAGATGGGGCTGTCCTTGTAGTTTAGTTAACTATATTTTGTTGGAGAAGACAGACAAAAAAATGATGCAACTCATTAAACATTGACCATGTAGCTCAAATATCCCCCTGGATGTGTTGGATGCATCCTCCTGTGTTGAAGTTTTTTGCCCTCCCCCCTATGATGAACGTGTAATAATGTGTGTTTTCCGTAGTGTACATGCAGTGCACATGTGACGCCCCTATAATGCATTGATCTTGTTTCATGCAGTGCAGAACATGCGCCAATAAAAAATATCATAGAGGAACGTATACATATAACTACTATCGTCCTTAAAATGCTGAACACACGATGGAAAAAAGAAAAGGAAAACTTTCCAACAAGTAACGCGGTTTACTTGACCATTTGATGCAGTGCGGCTCTCCAACTAAAGCAGTGCGGTCGGTTTACTTGACCATTTGATGCAATGCAGTTCTCCAACTAAAGCAGTGCGGTCGGTTTACTTGACCATTTGATGCAGTGCGGTTCTCCAACTAAAGCAGTGCGGTCGGTTTACTTGACCATTTGATGCAGTGCAGTTCTCCAACTAAAGCAGTGCGGCCGATTGTCTGAGGTTGTTCATCTTGTAAGTGCACGAAAAATTGTTACCTAAACGACAAAGAAAGTAATGCGGTTCACTTCTCCATACTTTTGAGGGTCACTAACATCTGTGTGAAGTCCGATCCACCTGGGAAAATTTATGTCTAAATAAAGGAAATCATGAAGTCCATCTGACTGTTTGATGCAGTGTAGTTTTGAGTCTGAAGTAGTGCGGTTTTCTATCGTATGCAGTACACACGATGATTTTGGTGTCGCGAAAAACAGAGTGTCCACATTTTGGTAAATTCAAAATTTCTCTTAAACCGTAAGAAATTAGAGAGATTATTCTACATTAAAAAGTTGTGCCTCGTTGATATATTTCCAATGCCATATCGTTTGAATCATTCCGACCAGCGGTTTGTCAAAAATTCGCGAAAAACGGCCGATGTCACTCATCGACCGTCACACGATTTTCAAAATTAACTTAAAAACGTAAGGAATCTCAAAAACATTTCAACATATGAAAGTTGCGCCTCGTTCATAGCTTTTTAATGATATATTACACGCCTCGTTTTGACAAACCGTTAAAAAACTGGAGCGAAAACAGTACCAAAAATTTGAAAAAAAATTGAAAAACAGAATTCCGTGATTTAGTAAATTTGAAACTGCTCTTAAACCGTAAGGAATTAGAGAAACATTTATATATGAAAAAGATGTGCCTCGATGATATCTATCCAACGGCATATCATTTGCTTCGTTTTGACGAGCGGTTTAGAAGAAATCACGAAAAAACGCTCACTGCCACTCGTCATCCGCCGCACCATTTTCAAAACTGCTCTTAAACCATGTGGAATCTCGAAAAGTGTTCAACATGTCGAAGTTGTGCCTAATCCATAGCTTTTCAATGGTATATTACACGCCTCACTCCGATTAACAGTTAAAAAATTAGAGCGAAAACAGTACTGAAAAAAATAACGTGTGCAGTTTTTTTCGACGATAAGTTCACTCGTGTCAGTACTGCAGCACACTTGGTTCAAAGAATGACGTGCACTTGCGTTCAACGTGCAGTCCGGAAGTGGTGTGCAGAATAGTGATTCTACTAATATTAGCAGAGTAGACCGTCAACATATTCCTATATATATATATATATATATATATATATATAGGAATATATGCTACAGTACTCACACGAGTGAACTTCGTGTCGGAAAAAACTGCATGAACTGTTTTTTTGTACTGTTTTCACTCTATTTTTTTAACCGTTTATCAGAACAAGGCATATAATATACCATTGGAAAGCTATTGATTAGGCACAACTTCACCATGTTGAACACTTTTCGAGATTCCTCTCGGTTTAAGATCAGTTTCAAAAATGGTGTGGCGGATGGCGAGTGGCAGCGAGCGTTTTTTCGTGATTTTTTCTAAACCGCTCATCAGAATAAAGCAAATGATGTACTGTTGGAAAGATAGTCGAGGCGCATCTTTTTCATATCTATTATTTTCTCTAATTCGTTACGGTTTAAGAGCAGTTTCAAAATTACTAAATCACGAAATTCTGTTTTTTTGAAATTTTTGGAATTTTCGGTACTGTTTTTGCTCTAGTTTTTGAACCGTTTGTCGAAACGAGGCGTGTAATATGTCGTTGGAAAGATATGGACAAGGCGCAACTTTCATATGTAGAAATGGTTTTGAGATTGCTTACAGTTTTAAGTTAATTTTGAAAATCGTGCAGCAGACGACGAGTGGCAGCAGCCATTTTTCGCGAATTTTTTACAAACCGGTTGTCGAAATGATTCAAATGGTGTGCACTTGGAAAGATATCAATGAGACGCAACTTTTTCATGTAGAACACTCTCTCTAATTCCTGACGGTATAAGAGCAGTTTTAAATTTATCAAAAAGCGGACACTCTGTTTTTCGCGAAACCAAAATCACCGTGTGTACTTCATCGGACAGAAGAATGCACTGCTTCAAACAGAAATCGCACTGCAGCGAGCAGTCAAGTGAACTTCATGATTTCTTTTTGTCGGACATAAACTTTCTCACAAAAGTTTTTGTTGTCTTTTTTTCAACTTTTTTTTGAACGAGAGTGGACCACAACACTCCCGAAAATGAACCGCAACACTATCAAAAGTGAACCTCATGTGTTTTTGTTGTATTTCTTTCATACTTATTAATTTTTTACGCGCGTTGACCAAGTGAGTGGACCTTTCATCGGACAGAAGAACGCACTGCTTCAAACAGAAAACCGCACTGCAGCAGACAGTCAAGTGCACCGCATCATTTCTTTTTGTCGGACGTAATTTTTCTCACACAAGTTTTTGTTGTCTTTTTTTCAACGATTTTTATGAACGAGAGTGGAACGCAGAGACGAGGACAAATGAACCGCGACATATGTTAAAGTGAACCTCATTGCTATCTTGTTGTTCTGTTTAAAAATATCACATTTTCATGTTGGGCGCAAGTGAACAACATCACTCTTAAAAGTAAACCACATCCGAGGACCAAACGCACTGCATGTAATAACGTAATCGACTGATTTTTCAAAACACATGAAACAAATTGCACTTCATACATAGGGGTGATGAAACATATTATTTTTTACACAAATTGAGTGAACTTCAAAAGGAATTCTCAAAAAAATGCAAGACATGGATGGAGTGCACTGTGTCGCCCAACTTTTCCATGAAAAAATGTACTACATGGGCATGCGGGAAGAGCATGAGATGCCTCAGTCTCTCATCTCTAGTGTACAAACGATGAAGAGGGCATAGTCGTTGTGCAGTCTACTAGCCTGCAGCATCTGGTTCTGCAGGTGCGGGCATGTAGCTCGCTGGCATGTTGCTCGCAGTTCCGAAAGGTTGCCGTCCAGCTGCACTGTGGCGCATGGGGCTTGTCCTCGGCCTCCCATCAAGATGGGGGAGGTGGAAGGAGGCAGGGTTGCGTCGATGGGAAGATCGACCCCACCTGCACCTGAACTGCACGAGAGCATCAGCAGGGCTACACGAGAGTGATTCATGTGAGAAAATATGAAATACAGTGAATTGCAAAAACATAGCATTTGATGAAAATGTGATCCATGACAAAAAAAGCACACAACACACCGCACATCATCGTGCTGGCGAACTACAATAGGAACCAGGGGGGCTGAAGCTACTTGTTAATGGAGCTTGTGGATCCAGGGATCCCGCCTGTCGGCGTCCCAGGAAAGGTAAGAGGAGCCAATGGTTGGGCGTCGCGATGGGCTTGGGAAGGGAGGTCGCCGCATGGGGGCGCCCAGATCCGACAACAGCATGGAGAGGTACTGGCGGCGGAGATGCCCATCGCCCTCGTCATGCTATAGTTGGAGGTAGGGCGCAGGGGGAATTGCTCGGGATGAAGAAGAGAGCGGCGCCGCGACGCCTAAGAAACTGCACGCGCACTCTTCGTGCACTGCACACGCGGGAGCAGCTGTGGAGTGCAGGTCGTCGGAGAAGATCTCACCGGAGGAACTCGCCATCAGTGGTCCGGTGGTCGGGGGACGGCCGAATCCATGGATGGAGAGCCATCGGAGCTCTCTATCGAACTACATAGAGGAAGCATCAAAGGAGCTACCGGAGTCCATGGCCGCCAGATCCGTGGGAGGGGAAGCCTTGGCGACTACCACACCGGGTGAGCACCTCACGCTGGTCGGCGGAGTGGGGTACCACTGCGGCGCCGATTACGGCCCGTCCTGGGGAAGGAGAAAGGTGGCTAGGGGCTGGACCCAGCCGGATCCATCACCAGGGAACCACCGGGAGGCAGGGGCACGGCACATCGGGGCGCTGGAGAAGAGCTGACAGTGGATCTCACACGGATCCACGGCGGGGTCGGCGCGTAGTGGTCGGGGCCTCTCGGATCTGATGACGGGGGAGGCGAGGCTGCTTCAATCCATCGCTGGTGCAGTGGAGGTTAGTGCGGCGCAGGGAAGGAGGCGACCATGCTGGCTGGCGTCGAGGGCGACGGCTGGTCTAGGAGCGAGTCATGGTGTGGTGGGGCGGGGCACTGCGGGATGTCAGGGGGGCTAGATGCGTTGGGAGGCCGGTCGGTGGCGGGTGGCCTACCGACACAGAGCTAGTGGCTGGGGTCAACGACGGAAGAAGGTGAGGGGGATTGGGGTGTCGGGCGGTGTGGTGCTAGGCGTGAGTGGGAGAGAGAAGGTGAGGGAGCTGGGGATCGGGGTGGTGCATGAGTTGTGAGGAGAGAGAAGAAGGTCGGATAGGGTGGGGGGAAGTTCGTTTTTGTGTTTTGGGGTGTTTTTTCTGTACCTGGCACAGTGCTGAAGTGTTAGCAGAATAAGAGATTTGTGTGTAGAATAAGACTCTTAAGGGTGTTATTAGAATAGACCCACCCTATATATATATATGTTCCTATTTTGTATACACACTTAGCCATTATTATGCATGGGTCCAATGATGTAATATATATGTTCCTATTTTGTATACATATTTAACCGTCAAATGATGCAATATATATCGCCTTCCCTTCGTTCACTGCTCTCGGAAAAAAAGAAAAGTGAGAGAAAATAAAGGAAAAGAAAAAGGAAAACTGGTAGTCAAGGTAGCAGTAGCGGTTTCCGTAAAAAAACCGCTACAGCTAGTCAAGGTAGCAGTAGCGGTTTCCGTAAAAAACCGCTATAGCTGCCTGTAATAGTAGTAGCGCGTTTGGTGTAAACGCGCTACTTCTACGTCCACTTAACCAAAAATCCTCACTCTCTCTGCTTCATCCCGCCTCTTTTCCCCACAAATCCCCACTCTCTCTTCCCCCGTCGCACCGCCGTGCCCCAGCGCTCGCCCCCGACCCCGGCGCTTGCCCCAACCCGGCCCTCGCCCCCGACCATGGAGCTCTCCCCCGACCCGGCGCTCGCCCCGACCCCAGCGCTCGCCCCGACCCGACACTCGCCCCCGACCCTGACGCGCCACGCCTCCCTCCTCTGCTTCCTCCCCTCCCAACCTCGGCCGTCGTCGGGCCTGCCTCCTCGCCCCTGCACCCTCTGTAAACCCCCACCCCCTCTCTCTCTGCTATCTAGGGTTCTTCGGTTAATTTACTTAGGTTTTAGTTAGGGCAGTAGGTTAATTAGGTTACCTATTTAGTTATGAATTTAGCTAGGTTTTAAAATAGGACAGAAATTTAGGGTTAAGCAATTGTAGTTAAAAGAAAAGGCAGCATTTAAGCAATTGTCCAAATCAACATCCCTTGTTAAAGCAAATTTAGGTAGGATGAATTTATATGCAAATTTGAACTGGACATGTGATATGTGGACATGTCATGTTTTGGACATGTCATGTTTGGAATTTGGACATGTGATGTTTTGGTTCAATTTTGGTAAATGATCCGGGTGGCCTATGTTACGCCGGAATGTTGATTCATTTCCGTTCCGGTGAATTTCAGGCGCTCGATATGTCCATTTTTTAGCAAAGGTCATGCCGAAATTTTCCGTTAATTTTGGCATGATTTGTGCTAGATAGTACGCATCGAGTGCTGGCACATAGATTTCTTTTTTATGTCATTTCTCATTTTTTTTCATACTTTTAGAAATAAATGAGGAGACTTAATCATAGGAAACATGTCGAACAACGAAGAAGCTGGGCCTTCTGACCAAGATGCAGACGAGATGGATTATGAGGGTGAACAAGAGTACCTTGACTATTTGACTGCTAAGAAAGGTTTGCAGGTCGGCCTCGATGATGGTACTGACACCGACATCGACACCGACGGCGCCGACACCGATGGCGGCGCGGAGACCGGCGGGGTAGGTACCGGCGGGGAAGATACCGGCGGGGAAGGTACCGGCGGGGAAGATACCGACAGGGAAGGTACCGGCGCCGATGCCGCTACCGAAAAGAAGTAGCATAAGAAGCAGAGGATACGAAAACCTAACAAACTAGGGATTGGACTACTAGTGATCATAAAGATGGCACGTGGCAAGTTTGAGCCATTAGAGCCGGAAGAACCTCACAAGTGCTATGGGAACCAAGTAGGATGCATCCTATGGGAATGCGCGAGCATCAATGACGATGACTTAAGGAGTAAAGAACATTTGACGCAGTTGCTCCTAACGAAGTTGCACAAGAGATTCAAGTTCCCCGACCGGGATGATAACATAGAACAATCGTGGATGATCTGGAGATGAAAAAGATTAACAATCACGCCATGGGCATGTTCAACAATGATTTGGCCTCCTGGAAAGGGAGGGTGAAACAAGCTATTGAGGCTGAGGAACCCCTGTCCAAGATTCTGGAGGAAAATCTGACACTTACGGAAGAGGAGTTCAAAAAGTTCAAGGACACTTGCGCTACCGAGGTAGCCAAGGCTAAGGCTGCGAAATTCAAGAGCCTTCAGCAAAGGAACACGGGGAAGCATCGCCTCGGAAGCCGTGGCTACCTCGGTAAAAGGCCCATATGGGATAAGGAGGACGCGGAACGTGAAGCCGCGGGTCTCCCAGACCCCTTCACGAAGTTCACCAGCCCCTTGGAGCGTGACTTCATCAGGGCCCGCTACAAGTGGGACAAGGAAAAAAGGTTTTTTACATGGACCATATCACAAGGAAATTGATTAGACTATTGGTAATTATTCTTTTAGCACCTTACATTTAGCTCCATATCTAGTCGACTACACATTCCTAAACGGTTCACGCTCCTTCTGCAGGAGAAGCAACACCAGCTTGCAGCCGAAAGCCCTACTTCTCCGATGAGGCCCAAGTGGGACACCCCTCTCAACCGGGCCTTGAACGAACTTAAGGGACTCCGTTTGGGCCAGTGGCTGCAATATGGTCGTGTGCACGGCGCTGGAGACGGCGCCACGTGAAAGGTGTTTTACAACAAGGGCCTGGAGGCCAACAAGCAGGAAAAGAAGTTTAGTCAGGCAGACATCGATGCGAAGGTGAAGCTTGTGGTTGAGAAAAAAGCAGCTGAGGACGCGAAAAAACAGCCGAGGAGAAAAATGAGTTGCTACAGCAGGCAGTCAATGCAGCTGTAACTGTCTGCAGAAATGATTTTGCTACTAACTTGGTTCCAGCTATCATCAACTGGACGAAGGGAAATCCAGACTAGACGGTACATGATTTCTCGATGCCCAGTTTCGTCGGGAGCAACTCAATGAACAACAACAGCACCACACCATCACTTGCTCATGCAACCGCGCCTCCTCTCACAGTCGCTCCCGCTCATAGCAGCCCGTCCTCAGTCTCTGGCGCGCTAGGTGGGCCTTCATCTTTGGCTGAGCTCGACGCCGTCACGGTAATTACATGTCGCACCAACACACACACACACACACACACACACACACACACACACACACACACACACACATATATATATATATATATATATATATATATAGAATATTACATTTTCGTTGCCTTTCGGATGTTTTATGCCACGCAGTGCAAAGAAACCCCGTGCACCATACTCTACTTGATCAAAGTCCAGAAGGTGGACGTGGGAAAGAGGATGATATTGAACCCCTTGAAACCCACGTTCCACAACCAGCCGATCCCCGCTGGGCACTTCAGGGTTAGCTTGTCCAGTGTGAAATCAGGGCACAAGGCTTTGCCTCCTCCAGTACAGCATGTTGGAGAGGACGACGAGACCCCGCCGTGGATTGGAAACTGCAAGGGTTGGGTGCTGCTATGGCCGAAGAATCTTATTCGTCTAGAGCCGGCCGAGAGGACACCAATAACCACACATCAACAAGCATGTGCGGAGACCACCACCCCGCCTACGCAATTACCAGCTCCTGTAGTGCCGGGTGAGAGCGGCGGGCGACGTGATGAAGGGAGTGCAATAGTACTGGCTGATGTAATCGGTCCTGTAGAACAGAGAATGGATGACGAGACGGAGGTCGACCCTATGGGTTTCCTCAATAAAAATGCATATGACTGTGACATAGATATGATGAGTCAACCATATGACGAGTCGGGCTATCAGCATGTTAATGAGCACATGGATGATGTGCCCGTGCAGGAAGGTCGTTGGAAGGATTGCAAAAGGTCTCTCTTCATGAATTCCTCACAGGACACGCCTAAAGATGCTGCCTCAACACAGGCTTAACTAGCCGGGGGTCGTACAGTGCTTAGCCCGGGAACCCTGGGGCAGGGGTTAAGGAAGGGTCTGGAAGGTGTGCCCAAGAAAAAGGAGATGAAGAGATCGGGGAAGATAACTGCCTCCAAACAACAAGCCAGAGCACATAGCAGCCAGACGATGGATTCTGAAGAGCGTGTACCTGTGAAAGGTGTGGCCATGTTTCATCTCACGGGCGAGCCAATGCTACCGCCGAAACCGCTGGAGGCACTATCAGGGGATCTCAGGAGACAACACGACCATGTGCTCTCGACTGAGATAAGCCTACTAGCCTCAAAGGATCCAGGATATCTGATATATGCCGCTCGTGTGCCTGAGGGGAAGTGCTACGTCGACACACGTCCCGCGGAGGTGTTCTTCCTGCGGTTTGACCGTATCTTTGAGATGTTTCTGACAAGGCGACTCAATTTTACAATAGTCCACCTTTTTGCGCTACATATGAGCTCCGTCATGAAGAGTGAAGAAGTCTCGCAAATCTGTGTGGCGGATCCGTACTACATGCATGAGTCTTTCTTGAGTCTCGGCGACTTTGAGCGTGAAACTGCTAGGGACTACCTCCAAAACTTCATGGTACAGAATAAGGACCAGGAAATTGTCCTCGTGCCTTATCATCCAAAGTAAGTCAGTTCCAGACAACCCTTTCGTACATTTCAATCATTCGTTCTCGCTCATATGGAGAATAATTTGTGGTGTATTTTCCCCGCAGCAACGGGCGCGCCATCCTTATCGTTCTTTACCCACAAGTCTCCCACACCGTGTATTTTGACCCTTCCAGAGACTACGAGAAAAAGGACTACACCCACATAATGAATATTCTAGATGATGCTCTCCAAGGCTTCAGCATTAGAGGTGGCCACATGCAGATCAGGAAACAAAGGAACAAGAAGATGGGTTTCGCGCATAAAACTAACTTCTCCTGCATCCATGTCCCAAAACCAAGCAAGAAGGATGGATTCTACATCGTCCATCTCATGATACAGTTCAACACGGATCACCAAAAGCTTCGCATGACAAGCAGAAATGATGATCATATCCACAACTAGCTAGAATCTCATGGAGAAGCGGATTATAAACTTAGAGATGACTTCTTTCGCATCCAAAGGGACATTGTTATGATCATCATGAAAGAAGTCGTCGATGAGAAGGGGATGTTCCACCACGGCCCTATATCGCGAGCTGACGTCCGAACTCGCATAGGCATGCAACGTCTAGACCTCACGCCGTTCAAGAAGCTAGGGTCCATCCTCAATGATATGGAAGGATGGAACTTCTAGTGATTTATGATGCCGATGATGATGATATGTGTCGGTTGAAGTTGTATAGTTTTTGTAGCGATGAAACTTTGTGATGTCCATGGTCCCTGCCGAACTTGCGTAACGCTACTTTGTTAGTTTGCGTACGATGACCTGCGTACCTCTAGTTAATTAGTTTGTGTACTATATGCTGCATCTAGTTGCTAATCCTTTCTTTTTTGTGTTGCTCTAGTATATTTTGTTGCATATGATTGTACATCCTCTTCATGAAGATGCATCTCTAACAGGTACCTAGTTTCTTGATGGCGAGATGGCAGTGCTATGTCATGTACAAAGGGAAGGTTCCGGGGGTGTACAACGAGTGGCCTGAGTGTCAGGCGCAAGTGAATGGGTTCTCGAGCGCCAGCCAGAAAGGCTTCAAAAGCAGACAAGAAGGAGAAGCTAGTTACTTGAGGTTCATGCTAGCGCGAGAGAGGACTCGTAACCGCCACCTCATGTACTGGATAGTTCCGCTCTCACTCGTAGTGATAGCTCTTCTCGCGTATACCTTTGGTTAGATGGATGATGTTGTAGTTGCAAGTATTCGAGACTTGCATGTATCGCTATTTTCGAGATCATGACAAGATACCACTTTGTGTTGGATGATGATTATGATGAGACTATTTGTATGTATATGCTATGATTACATTTGTGGTCTCGCAGGCATTTGTATGTGTATCATGATGACATTTGTATGTGCTAAAGATTCTTCTATAAAGCCTGTTCAAATAGAAAACAAATATGCAAAAAAAAAAACTAGTAAAATTAGCAGTAGCGAGTGGAGAGAAGTTAGCAGCAGCGCGATGGTAGCAGTAGCGCGGACATGAGAAGCGCGCTATAGATATTAGCAGTAGCGAGCTCCACGGAAAAACGCTGCTGCTACACTTGTATATCAGTAGCGCAGGCATGCACGCGCTGCTGCTATGGGTTAGCTGTAGCACCTTATTAGTAGCGCCGCCTCCCGCGCTACTGTTATACCTAGAACCCGCGTTGCTGCTAGGCTTTTCCCTAGTAGTGGCCCTATGAACAGGAAGGTTGTGACAGCACATCGGTCCTCCGGCAACAATACCACACCACTCCGGGTCAACAATGGTCTGTGGGATCTACAATATTGCAACGGTGCTCAAATCCCAACTCAAATCCGTGAAAACTAAGTTCAAATCGAAGAAAACCCTCACCATAAATCAAAGAGAAATGATACTCACGAAGGTCTCGTCCGCGTGCGAGTTTAAGAGGGGGGACATAGAATCTTCGCTGCTAGTTTCGCCGTCCTTCCAGGACACCATTGCTGCGGCGGCCGTCGGCGACAAATGGGCGGCGGAGGCGGTGGCAAACGCGTTGCGGACAGAGAAGAAGGCGGCCGAGAGAGAGGGGAATGGACGAATGGGTCAGGCTGGGTCGGGCCGGCTCGTTAGGTCATGTGCGACACCGTCTAACGGCGTGCGTCACGGGTTTCGTCTCCCCTTGTCCACGTGGTGCCTGACAGTGGGCCCAACCGGTCAGTTTTTCACTCAGACGCGCCAAACCGTGCAATCAATGTTTTTTGAAAACTGTCAGCTCAAACGTGGTGGTTTTTTGAAAAAAACGAAAGGGGGTGGTTTTCTGCAATTTACTCCTACTTTTTTCTATGCTTCACCTAGCAATATTTTTTGGAATTCAGCCCACCACAAATTTGTAGGGAATGACAACAATGATTTGAGATAATGGGCATGGAAACTTAAGTTCATGGAGCATGACAAAATTCTTTCTATTTTGCAAATACGCCAATAAATACTTTTTTAATATGACCATGGCAAATGTAGGTTATAAGTCATGACATTTTTTACCACATGCATACATACATAGCAATTTTTCCTCACGCAAAGCATGACAATATAATTAAAACACCATGGCTAATTTTAATATGCATTTGCCATGACATTTTGTGTGTGTTTTCACATGCACGACAATTTCTTAACAAATTATCATACATGCATGTCATTTTGTGTTGCGGGAGTGAGGCCTAGGTGCTTGTGATATTGCCAAGCTATGCAGAAATCAACCAGGTTTGCTCACCACCAATCCAGAGTGCTTCGAAGGACTGGTGGCATGCGCCGAAAAGATAGGTGTGCCCCGTGGTTATGGGATGTTCAGGCACATGCTGCATGCTATTGCATTTGATAGCGAGGAGACCATCACAGCCAGAGTGGAGCACTTGAAGACCACGTTCATGTGGACGGATGGTGACGTGGGAATTGTTGTTTCTAGGTTCCCATTGATGCTGACGAGGTCCAAAGAATCACTGCAGCGTAGGTCTGAGTTCCTCATCTCCGAGGTGGGCTTGGAACCGGCGTACATTGCTCATTGACCCGTAATGCTCAGTCTTAGCCTAGAGGGCCAGCTCAGGCCCCAGTACTATGATGTGAAGTTTCTCAAGGAAAATGGATTGCTCAAGCGTGACCCAAACTACAGTACCGTTTTCAAGATGAGTGAGAAGGCATCCAGGAAGAAGTTCATATTCCCTCACAAGGAGGCTGCACCGCACCTCGCTGAAGACTACGATGCCGCTTGCAAGGGGGAAGTGCCGACTAATTTCACATTCTCATAAGCCAAGACGGGCTATGATGTAATTGTGTGATGGTTGTCTGCTGTTGTATGACTGTTAGATGCTGGGTTGGTCATTGCTAACGTGTGATGGAATTGATAATTTGATCCCCAAATACTGGTATGTAATACTATCACTCAGCAATGGGTTGGTTATGAACTTTCTCATCCTCATTCATGTTCTAAACACACGTATTGGAACTAAGTAAGTGTGAGATCAGTCCATTCTGCAATGCATTAAAATGTTAGTTTTCAAGACCAGTCCATTCTCACTACAAAAAAAGACACATCCGTGACATTTTGGGCCGAACAAATTTTTTTTCTGTCATACATATGACACTTCTATGACGATAATTGTGACAAAACCTAGTATCATCATAGATGTGGTGGGCTCCTACTTCTATGACAAAATATCATGACAGAAAATGGGCTTTTCGTCCTGGGCGGGCCGGAGAAGCAGCTGCATGACATTCTTTGGGCCGTCCATGACAGAAAAAACCGTGGTAGAAGCGAGGGGGAGGAAAATTTAGGGGAGTAGCCGGTTACAGTGGGAGGTCGGGGGCGGAGCGATGCGCGTTTCTCTCGTACGTATGCACGTGTGTGCGAGGCGCTGGCTCTAACTAAAGCCGAGCGAGGCGTTGGGCTCTAACTGAACCGGAGCGATTGCACTGCAGGCTACGCGTTACTAAACCCGGGCGATCGATCAATGTCTGTTAAATGAACCCGATGGAGCGATTCCTTCGCTACTGCTGCTAACTGAAGCTGATCGATGCTGCCTTTGGGATGAACAGTGAGCGTTGCGGGGGGGGGGGGGGGTTGGATGAACAGTGAACAGGAACCCGTGGTGTGGAGGGCTGGATGAACAGTAGACGATGGAGGGGTGGCCGTGGAGGGGTGGTTGAACAGGACCCCGTGGTGTGGAGGGCTGGATGAATAGTAGACGGTGGAGGGGTGCCTGTGGAGGGGTGGTTGAACAGTAGCCGGTGGAGTAGCGTGCGGTGGAGGCTGGATGAACAGGAGCCCATGGAGGCTGGAGGAGGTCGACGGTAGCCCATGGAGGCTGGAGGAGGTCGATAGTGGAGATGAACAGTATCTCGTGGAGTCCCATTTTGCGGTACACCACACCCCTCCCGATGAACAGGACCCCCGTTTCGATCGTAGCGCTCCAACACAAGTCCGTTTCGTCCGTTTTGCGGTACGCCACACCCCTCCAGATCAACAGGACCCCCGTTTCGACCGTAGCGCTCCAACACAAGTCTGTTTCATCCGTTTTGCGGTACACCACACCCCTCCTGATGAACAGGACCCCCGTTTCGACCGTAGCGCTCCAACACAAGTCCGTTTTGTCTGTTTTGCGGTACGCTACACCCCTCCCGATCAACAGGACCCCTGTTTCGACCGTAGGAGGTTCGTTTCCTCCGTTTTGCGGTACGCCAGGCCCCTCCCGATCAACAAGACCCCATTTTGAACGTGGCCCGTCGAACAGAAGGCCGTTTCCTCTATTGTGCGGTACGCCAGGCCTCGTTTCCATCACCTGTTCCGCCCAAGCCCTCTCGATGAACACGACCACGCATTCCGTTTCGACCCAGCCGGTTGGCTCCCCATGAACAGGACGATGACGCTGTTTCTCCGTTCCGACCCAGCCATGTACGTATGTGCGAGTAGGAGTTAGAGACCCTGCCCATATGTACATACGTGGCCGTATTTTCTTTCTTGCACCCTCGCCGCTGTACGTACGTGTACATGCTACGTGCGTGTCTCTACTACGACACGTGCGCGCCTCTACTACGACATGTGCGCGCCTCTACATCGACCAGTATGTACGTACACTTTCGCCACCAGAATGACAACACTATGTACGCTTCGACCAGGTGGGTCCCGACTGTCAGGCACTTCCTTGCCTGCGAAGATGTAGCTGGTGGGTCCCAGCAGTCAGGGGGGCGAATTGTTTTTTTTTGCCCGGACGCACTTCCTTGTGTGCGAAGGTGTAGCTGCTGGGTCCCAGCAGTCAGGGGGGCCGAATCGTTTTTTTTTGCCCGGACGCACTTCCTTGCGTGGGAAGGTGTAGCTGCTGGGTCCCAGTAGTCAGGGGGGTGAATCGTTTTTTTGCCCGGACGCACTTCCTTGCGTGTGAATGTGTAGCTGGTGGGTCCCAGCAATCGGGGGGCGAATCGTTTTTTTCGGACGCACTTCCTTGCGTGCGAAGATGTAGCTGGTGGGTCCCAGCAGTCAGGAGGGCGAATCGTTTTTTTCCTAGACGCACTTCCTTGTGTGCGAAGATGTAGCTCGTGGGTCCCAGCAGTCAGGGGGCGAATCATTTTTTCACGAAATATGGTGGCCCGTCCGGTGGGTCCCCGTTGTTAGGTGGAGGAATAATTATTTTGCGCGTAATAAGGAGGAACTTCCCTGCGGCTGCCATGGACCCAGCTGTCATCCTCTCCACGTACAGTCCACGTCCGATGGAAGTTGTTCCTTGACCACGTTGACCACGCCGCGCAGAGAGCACCACGGTGGTGGACGACGGCGAGGCCTAGGAAGGGGACGACGCGGAGCCGGGGAAGACGCGGTAGTGGATGCACATGCGGAGAGGAGTACGAGGGTTCACTGGTTCGGCTGCACTGCCGTCGCCGCAGAATAACAGGGGGTGTGGGTCAGTGGGTGAGTGGAGGGATGGCCTGGCCAGCGGTGGGAGTAGTAGGGGGTGGTGAGGCCTCCGCGGCAGCACAGCCGGCCATGGGAGGCAGGAGCAGGCGGCACGACCGGCGCTGCTTTGGGCGGCTGGAGGAAGAAGACCAGAGGTTGAAGAAGCACGACGGCCGTTGGATGGACATGGTACGGTCACTGCAGCTAGAATCGTTTATATTAATTAAGTTGACAAAGCCCTTGGTACGTCAACTTAGTAGGCCCACAGGCCAGCTTCCTAAACGGTGCGCCCCAGATGTCAGGGGGATGAATCATTTTTTGGGCGGGTGAAGCTAGAATATCCGAGATTGAAGAAGACGCACGACATCCGTTGGATGGACATCCAACGGCCACTGCTGCTAGAACCGTGTGTTGACTATAAGTGGACAAAGCCTTGCATACCCGTCAACTCTGTTTTTTTAGGGGATGCGTCAACTTAGTAAGGCCAGAAGTGTGTGGTAGAGAACTTATAGCCCATTTGAGATTTGTAAGAATGTGTAGCCCATTTTTGAATTCTAATGGAATTTACTACAGCCCATTTACAGTTTGTTAAAAGTACAACCCATTTCAACCAACCGTCCAAAACAGAATTCGATAAAATTTCCCACATTTTGATGGGATCCGAATATTTTTATCCCGAAATTCTAGTCAGATTAAATACAATTTCAATATAAATATATATTGCGTAAAAATCCAACGAAACATTCCGCTCGCAACAATTAATGAAATTAAAATTTTCAATATTCCAAAAATAATATTTTATAAAGTAATCACTGTTTGGTGCATTTTTTTATAGTTACTACCCAGTTTTTATAATTACATCCCATTTATTATTTCTTAAAGCCCATTTTCTTGTTAAGCCTAATGCATCTCTCCTAGGAAAGATTTGCAGCCCAGCGGGGCGGAGAATAACAATTTGACCTTGCCTGGGTATTCCTAAAAAAAGTATAGCTGGGCTAGCCATTTTCAGCTTGAAAAAAAATAATATCTGGGCTGGATATCTGGCCTGGGCTAGATGGCCACCGCCCGCCCAGTTAATACCTGCAGCGATGTTTTCGTTGTTGTTCAGAGGAGAAAAATTAATATCTGGGGTAAACATCGAAAAACTCTGCAGTGCTCACACCTCAAAAACACAAATACTGCTCGAGCTGCTTGGTCCCAGCTGTCAGCCACTTCTTGTGCAATTCTCTCGTTTATTGACTACTCCCTCCTTTCCGGTTTATAATGCTCAATTCAAAAATCTCACCAATCAAGGTAGATGGCGAGTGGTGGAATACTTTTTCTAGTTTTGCAAAAGCACCTAATTAATGCTCTTGTTATCCTCAAAAAATTATGTTTATCAATGCATTAATTGCAATGCATGCATGCACAAAGTACATGCATTGGTCAATTTTCTCTTAATACTTGCATGCAATTATTTAATGCACCTTGGAATCTGAACATGTGATGGAAAACAACCAAATTGAGCCTTATAAAAATGGAAAAACTAAAATTTTGAGATAAGCCTTATACTCCCTCTGTCTAGGTGAGTAAGTCATCTTAGGCTGTGCACCATGACCAAGGAGGAGGGGAAAACGAGAGACATTAATGTTTATTTGCTAATTAATAGTATTGCATGCAATGAACTAACCATTGCATGTCGTGTTTGATAGTCTCAAGTCATTAAAAGCATGCACATCCCTCATCCCTTATTGGTTGATATGTCAAGAAGCAAGAAACGAGATAGAAGTTAATGCACCGCGCCTAAGTGTTTTGGGATTATTTGATTTTCGTAAGATGACTTACACACCTAGACGGAGGGAGTAAACCGGAAAGGAGGGAGTACATAGGTAGACAATGGTGTGGGACCGTGATGTTAGGAAACCAGGAGGAAGCAAAATAAATTATAGTTATATATATATATATATATATATATATATATATATATATATATATATATAATAAGGAGGCACTTGCATACGTGAGGCTATGGACCTGGTGGGTCCCCATTGTCATCCTATCCAAGTAAAGTGATCTCCTCGCCCGTGCGCGCTTTCCGCCCGAAACAGTCAGTGCCGGCTGCCCCGCTTCCCGGTGCAGGCTATTGCTTTGCCTTCAAACGACACAAGTGTCGTCTGTCCGCCCATCTGCCGCACACATTAATGATACGCGGTTGCCAAGGCGGCTACTCCGGCGTCACACGACCGTCCCTCCGCCCGCCCACCATTGCTATATAAACTGCTGCGCCGGCCATAGCCGCGGTCATCCGCATCTGTTGCCTTTCTCCTGTCCACACCACTACTGCCCACCATGGCTTCCTCGCGCTCCAGCGCTCTTCGGGACGGGCGTACGACGGACCACAAGGAGATAGCAGCCATTGTTGCCGACCGGCTGGCCGGCAGGCAGCCGGAGGACGATGACTTCCCAATGGAGAACATGGTAGTCGACGATCCGGCGCCAACCCCCTCCTCCGTGCCTTCCTCGCCGGTGCATTGCACCATGACCATCGGCGAGGCCCGTGCCCAATATATGGACAGGGTGAGGCAGATGCGTGAGGAGTAGTTCCGGGAGGCGCAGGCCGACGCTGCCGACAACCACCATCTCCTCCAGGAGCACCTGCAGGTAGAGGAGCAGATCGCCGCGGAGCGGGCGGAGCAGGAGGCGCTGCTCGACTCGTACTGCTCTGCCCGCAAGGGCCGCCTCGAGCGCTGGCGGTACCGCATGCGGGTGGCGGAGGCTGCGGCCACCTACAAAGAGGCTAGCAAAGAGGGCGATGAAGCGGGCGAGGCGCTGTTTGGCGAGACCGAGGATGAGGCATAGGACAATGCCGGCTCCGACGAGTCCCCGCTCCGTTGGTGTCGGAGTAATGGGCCAAGGGTAGGCTAACCCGAACCCCGGGACCTTTCAAGACATCAGGGCAGGCCGCGCCCCTCAAGCCGAGTCCCAGACAGCGACTCCGAGATAAGCCGACTCCAAGCTGGCGACCTCCAGAGAGGCCGACTCCAAGCTGGCGACCTCCAGAGAGGCCGACTCCAAGCTGGCGACCTCCAAGGAGGCCGACTATGGAGGGTCGGCCCAAGACTCCTCCCTCATCCCGAAGTACGATACGGGGTACGGTCACGGCGTGGCCGTTCCCCCTGCTCACGAGGGGCCGGCATGGCTACAGTGAGCCGTATCGCTGGAAGATCTCCGGCGAGGCGCGGCACTGTTGCCATGCCTGCCCTGACCTCAGCCACAGTGCGTAGTACACTGTGCCCACGACGCCGGCTTGTACGACCCGAAGGCGGTGGGGCTGCCTGTCAGTGGGAGGGCCAAAGGCGGCCTGGGTACCCGAAGACGGACCTGTGGGAGTCGGCCTCCCTGGAGTCGGCCGACTCCTCCCCAGGGCCCCACGTGCCATTAACCAGATAAGATGGGGAATGGCGACAGTGATCGCCCGATAGACGACGGCACTGTTGCCACGACCCGATGACCAAGCCTGCGTCACCAGGAGTGTCGCTACAGTATCAAGCCTGTCCGCGGGACCCGCCAGTCGGCGGGCCCTAGAAGCTGGCAGGAAGGACGGTGGCCTGAGAGACAGACGGCTGGGACCCGCCCCCAGCCGCATTACTATTGTATCCCCGGGGGGTAGGCCTATATAAACCCCCTGGGGCACCCATGCAAAGGGTTCGGACCTGAATAGAGATAGACCAGATAGCACGGGAGGAGAGAACTAGCCTTGCTCTCTCCTGCCTCCCAAAACAGCTCTAGGAGCACCATTGTAGTCACCTTGCTTGAGTGATCATGCGGAGACCCCGCAGAGCAGCAGTAGGGGTGTTATCTCCTAGGAGAGCCCTGAAGCTGGGTAAGATCCGCAGGCGTGCATGTCTTCGCCTCATCCCGCTTCCATGCACCGGCGACATTCTACTCGCTCCCACCATGATAAGCCATCCTTTGGCATATGTCGTATCCAACCCCCGACATTTGGCGCCCACCATGGGGCGAGGTGCACCGTCATCCGGAGATCTGCTCTGGACGGGAACCCTATTCCTTCCCGGCGAGCGCAGCCAGCCCGGCACGCCGGATGGCGTCTGTGCTGACGCACTGCACAGCGCGGAGATCGCCTGTGCGGCCAGCTGCCTCGCCGATCTTATCGGTGAGGTTCGCCTCTCCGATGAGCCTGCATCCGACGCAGGCACGAGTGCCCCCGAGAGCCTCCTCGCGGGGCTCCTCGACCAACTCCATGTCACCGGCGAGCCTGCCGCGGACCTGGAGTCCATACGATCCACCGACCCGATGCTGGTCGACTCCGACACCGCGTCGCTCGATGCGTTCCCCACCAACGTCGTGGTCTACGACGAGCCACTCTCATACGCGGGGAGCGGTGGAAGCACCGTCACCGGGGTCCTCGTCCTCGAACACGGTTAGCGCTCCGGCGAAGGAGCGCATGACCCGCTTGACGCAGCCCTGCGAGACCTTGCAGCGCCGATTCCGGAAGATGCCGACGCCGGGACGCTCGAGGCGCTCCGCCTTCAGCTCATCGAGGGCGCGAAGAAGCTGGCAAGCATGAGGCGCTTGTCAAAAGCTTACCAACGAGAGATGGATCGCGCCGTAGGTGGTTCGTCGGCTCCAACTGGGCCTAGCCGCCTAGGCGCGGTCCGACAGCGCGGCGCGGCAATCGCCAACCTCTTCGGGGCTGATCGCCCTGTGTACGCCACGCCCGCGGAGAATATCTGTGCCGCCCAGGCGGCGGCAGATGAGCTCGACAACTTCGAAGGCGAAGAGCGCCGCATAATGACGGAGTGAGTCCAGCAGCTCCTCAACGTGGCCGCCACGCAGAATGGTGCCGGCGGCCGCACCGAGGCACCACAGCGCCAAAACGACGACCCACCGCCTCGCCGAGACCAAGGTGCAACGTCTCGGATGCCGACTGGCGGGGCCCGTGGGAAGAAGGACAAGGAGCCGGCTGTCAGCCACAGCCGGACTCACATCACCATCGAGCGCGACCAAGACGGCCGCCCCAGAGCGGTGGAACGGCGGGACGACTACCAGCCTCCCCCTCCTCGCGGAGAAAGGCGAGCCTCCCCGCCGCCCGTGGAACATCCAACTCTCGGCGACCGCCTTGGCCGCCGAGAGGGAGTCGGAGAGAATGACGCCCGCCACCGGATCGACCGACTCCACCGATCCCTGGCGCTGGAAGAAGAAGACGAGTTGGGTCCCCCCTGCTTCGGATCCCGCATCCGGGACGAGCCCTTTCCCAAAGGGTTCACGCTCCCCTGAGACACGCCCAAATATACCGGCACCGTGAAGCCGGAAGATTGGCTGATCGACTACTCCACGGCTGTCAACATAGCGAATGGCAACAAGCGTGTTGCTGTAAGATATGTCCCGCTCATGCTCCAGGGCTCGGCCCGGACGTGGTTAAACAGTCTGAAGCATCGCAGCATACACAGCTGGGTTGACTTCACCGAGGCTTTTGTCCGCAACTTCACGAGCACGTACAAGCGACCTCCCAAGCCCCGCCAGCTCTCCTTGTGCATGCAAGGCCCTGATGAGTCTACTCGCGACTACCTCACGCGCTGGGGCGAACTCCGGAACTCCTGCGAGGGCATGCACGAGGTGCAGACCATTGAGTATTTTACTGCCGGGTGCAGAGAAGGCACCCTCCTCAAGCACAAGCTCCTCTGCGACGAGCCGGAGACCCTCGACGAGCTGCTGATCATGGCGGACAAGTACGCCACCGCCGACTCCTCCATGAAGGCAGAGATTCGGGTCAGCGCAACTGGCAAAGTTGCCCCTCAGGATCCAAGAACTCTGGCTGGAGACACCAGTCGGCGGCAGCAGCAGAATGACCAGAAGCGCAAAGCCCCGCAGCCGACTTCCAGCAGTCGGCAGGTGGCAACGACAGAGGACCAGCAATTGGAGGGACCGCCTCTGGCGAAGGGGCAGAAGGGAGGCAAGTCCAACTGGCTGCCGGCTTTCTCCTACGATTAGACTCTGGATGGTCCCTGCAAGTTCCACAGCGGCACGAAGCCGTCCAACCATACCACCAGGAAATGTCACTGGCTGACAAGAATCGCCAAGGGGGACGGATTGCCCCCTCCCCCTCCTGCTGGGCCGCCTCCTCCGTAGCCATCCCAGCAGCCGGCCGTCAGGCCAGTCGGCACGATACAAGACGAGTTCCCGGACGAGCACGGAGCCTATGTGGTGTTCACCAGTGTAGCGGATGACCGGCGCAGCAGGTGCCAACAGCAGCAAGAAGTAAATGCAGTTGCATCAAGCACTCCAGAGTTCATGCATTGGTCCGAAAAGCCTATCAGTGGAGCAGAGCTAATCACCCAGAGGTGATGCCGAGCCCAGGCTCTTACGCCTTGGTCCTAGGCGCCACCCTCGCCACGGACAGACGGGCCGCTCGCTTCTCGCGAGTGCTGATAGACGGAGGCAGCAACATCAACATCCTGTACAAGGATACAATGGAGAAACTAGGAATCAAGCGAAGACAGCTTCAGAGCAGCCGGACTGTGTTTCACGGAATCGTCCCCGGCCTTTGCTGCTTGCCAATCGGCAAGATCCTGATAGATGTCCTCTTCGGAGACAAGGATCATTTCCGCCAAGAGCCAATTTGGTTTGAGGTGGTGGACCTGGAAAGCCCATATCACGCATTGCTTGGCCGACCCGCCCTGGCCAAGTTCATGGCGGTACCCCACTACGCCTACCTCAAGATGAAGATGCCAAGTTCCAAGGGAATCCTAACCGTGTCCGGCGACTACAGGAAGTCGTCCGCTTGCGCGGCCGAAAGCAGTCGGCTGGCCGAGTCCTTGGTGATCGCGGCTGAGAAACGGCTTCTTGATCGGGTCGTGGCGATGGCCGGCAAGCAGCCTGAGTTATCGCCCGACCCCAAGGAGTCGGAAGCAGAAGGATCATTCAAGCCGGCCAAGGAAACAAAGAAGATATCGTTGGACCCAGAGCACCCGGAGAGGTACGCTGTCATAGGCACTGGCCTTGACAACAAATAGGAAGGCGAGCTCGTCGATTTCCTCCGTGAGAATCGCGACATCTTCGCATGGTCCCCCAAGGACATGCGTGGTGTCCCGACGGAATTCACCGAGCACAAGTTACATGTCCGATCTGATATGAAGCCCGTCAGGCAGCCCTTGTGCCGCCTGTCAGAAGAAAAAAGAAGAGTTGTTGGAGAAGAAATAGCCCGGCTCTTGGCGGCCGGCTTCATCATGGAAGTGTTTTTTCCAGAGTGGTTGGCAAACCCGGTACTAGTGCTGAAGAAGAACAAGCAGTGGCGGATGTGCATTGATTATACGAGCCTCAACAAAGCTTGCCCCAAGGACCCATTTGCTCTGTCGAGAATCGATCACGTGATAGACTCCACAGCCGGATGCGAGCTGTTGAGTTTCCTAGATGCGTATTCAGGATATCACCAGATCAAGTTGAACCCGGCTGACAGATTGAAGACCACCTTCATCACGCCGTTTGGAGCCTTCTGCTACCTGACCATGATGTTCGGCTTGAGAAACGCCGGCGCCACCTTTCAGTGTTGCATGCAGAAGTGCCTCCTGAAGCAACTCGGCAGAAACGCCCACGTCTATGTGGATGATGTAGTGGTGAAGACGGAGAAGCGTGGAACCTTGCTGGAGGACCTCAAGGAAACTTTCTAGAATCTACACCGATTCCAGATCAAGCTCAACCCAGAGAAGTGCGTTTTCGGAGTACCAGCCGGCCAGCTCCTCGGTTTCCTTGTCTCCGAACGCGGCATAGAGTGCAATACATTGAAGATCAAGGCCATCGAGAGGATGGAAGCGCCCAGACGACTGTTAGATGTGCAGAAGTTCACCGGCTGTTTGGCATCCATCAGCCGATTCATCACTCGGCTGGGCGAGAAGGCTCTCCCCTTGTATCAGCTCATGAAGAAGACGACCTTCTTTGAGTGGACTCCCAAGGCGGACGAGGCTTTTCTCCAACTGAAGAAGATGTTGACTACTCCCCCTGTGCTGGCGGCTCCGACTCCCAAAGAGCCCAGCTCCTATACATTGCTGCCACCAGCCGAGTAGTCAGCACAGTCATTGTAGTCGAGCGCAAGGAGGAAGGCAAAGCGCTACCTGTCCAGAGACCGGTATATTACCTGAGTGAAGTACTGTCGACCTCCAAGCAGAACTACCCCCATTACCAGAAGATCTGCTACGGCGTGCATTTTGCCGCCAAGAAATTGAAGCCTTAATTCCAGGAGCATCCAATCACTATGGTCTGTTGAGCCCCGCTCGCCGAGATCATCGGAAGCCGAGATGCTTCTGGCCGAGTGGCCAAATGGGCCACTGACTTGGCTCCCTACACCATCTACTACGAGCCCTGCACCGCCATCAAGTCATAGGCGCTGGCCGACTTCCTCGTTGACTGGGCCGAGACCTAGTATCTGCCACCAGCGCCTGACTCCACCCATTGGGGGATGCACTTTGACAGCTCCAAGATGCGCACCGGCTTGGGAGCTGGCGTCGTCCTCACTTCCCTCAAGGGCGACAAGCTCAGATATGCGCTGCAGATCCACTTCGCCGCCTCCAACAACGTGGCCGAGTACGAGGCGCTCACACACGGGCTCCGGCTTGCCAAAGAACTCGGCATTCGCCGGATCCTGTGTTATGGCGACTCTGACTTGGTAGTCCAGCAATCATCTGGCGATTGGGATGCCAAGGACGCAAATATGGTGAGCTACCGTTTCCTCGTTCAGCAGCTCAGCGGATACTTCGAGGGGTGCGAGTTCCTCCACGTGCCAAGGAACGACAACGACCAAGCAGACGCCTTGGCACGAATCGGCTCCACTCGCCAGGCAATACCATCTGGTGTCGCCCTCCGGCGCCTCCTCAAGCCTTCTATCAAGCCGTCACCAGAATCAGATTCAATCTTTGTGCCGGCTCCGCCTGAGGACGACGGACCCGACTCCAAGAAACACACAGTCGAAGCCGGCCCGGGGACTTCAGAACCCGGCCCGGGGACTGCTGCGGCAAGATCGAAGACTCCAGAGCTCGGCCCGGGGACTGCTCCAGTCAGCCCCGGGACTTTGTCAAACCAGCAAGCGGCTGCGGACTCCAACCCGCCGCCTCCCAGCCTGGCCGCCCTTATCCAAGTCGCACTAGTGGCCGTTGAAGAAATAGCAGCGCCTTCGTGGGCCCAGCCCATCCTCAGATTCTTAGTAAACAGAGAGCTGCCAACTGATGAAATCTTGGGTCGGCAAGTGCAACACCGAGCATCAGCCTACACCATAGTCAACAGAGAGCTGGTCAGGCGCAGCGTTACCGGCATCTTCCAACACTGTGTCGAGGCAGAACAAGGCCAAGCAATCCTCAGAGACATCCACGAAGGCGAGTGCGGTCACCACGCGGCCTCCAGGGCACTCGTCGCCAAAGCCTTCCGGCACAGTTTATTCTGGCCAACCGCCCTGGAAGAGGCCAAAGAGATAGTCCAAAAGTGCAAGGGGTGCCAGATTTTCCGTTCCAAGCCACTTCAGCCAGCTTCCGCACTCAAGACTATCCCCATCGCCTGGCCCTTTGCAGTCTGGGGTCTGGACATGGTGGGACCATTCAAGACGGCACGAGGTGGCTTGACTCACCTGCTTGTCGCAGTGGATAAATTCACCAAGTGGGTGGAGGCGAAACCCATCAAGAAGTTGAATGGTCCGACTGCAGTGACCTTCATCGCTGACATCACAACTCGGTACGGCATCCTACACAGCATCATCACCGACAATGGCACGAATTTTGCCAAAGGCGCCTTGGCCCATTTCTGTGCGACGTAGGGCATCCGACTGGACCTAGCGTCCGTTGCCCATCCGCAGTCAAACGGCCAGGTGGAGCGAGCGAATGGCCTCGTCCTATCCGGCATCAAGCCTCGACTCGTCGTCCCGCTGGAGCGATCTGCCGACTGTTGGCTCGAGGAGCTGCCAGCCGTCCTCTGGAGTCTGCGCACGACTCCGAACAAGTCAACCCGCTTCACACCCTTCTTCCTCGTCTATGGTGCCGAAGCCGTCATCCCAACGGACATAGAGTCCCACTCCCCACGAGTCACCATGTACACCAAGGAAGAAGCAGAAGAAGCACGACAAGACGGCGTCAATCTGCTGGAAGAGGGCCGGCTGTTGGCACTCAACCGGTCTGGCATCTACCAGCAGAGCTTACGTCGATACTACAACAGGAAGTTTAGGCCAAGATCTTTCCAAGAAGGCGACCTTGTGCTCCGGCTGATCCAGCGAACAGCCGGCCAGCACAAGCTGTCGGCGCCTTGGGAAGGCCCCTTCATCATCAGCAAGGTGCTAGGAAATGACGCCTACTATCTGATCGACGCTCAGAAGCCCCGAGCGCGCAAGAGGGACGACTCCGGCAAAGAGACAGACACTACTAGGAAAAGGGCTATAGATGGAATTGACACTAATGGCGCACCAAACAGGCGGTGCGCCATTAGTATATTCTAATGGCGCACCACCTTCTGATGCGCCATTAGTGTTGAAACTACTAATGGCGCACCCTGCCCACGGTGCGCCATTAGTACCATTTTTTTTGAACTAGTGCGCCTGTCCAAACATACTAATGGCGCATCCACTGGTGGTGCGCCATTACTAGTTGTAACTAGTAATGGCGCACCAGCCAGTAGGTGCGCCACTAATGTTAATTTTTTTATTATTGTTTTTATTCCTTTTTTTGCAAAAGTACTAATGGCGCACCGTGGCAGAGTGCGCCATTAGTGTGTTTTTTTTTGCAAAACTACTAATGGCGCACCACCAGGGGGTGCGCCATTAGTAACCTGGATTACTAATGGTGCATTTGATGCTGGTGTGCCATTAGTAAGTGGGCAGCAACAAGATATTTTGGACAGCCTCTCCTCCCACACTCACTTTCTCCCCACTTCATTCTCTCCACCGCCTCCTCCTTGTCTCGGGTGCCTCCTCTTTTTCACCTCATTTCCACCATAGATTCATTCAAATTAAGTGGTTAAGTTACCTTGTTTTGCTAGGTAAGTAAGGGGGGAAGCTATATTTATGTTGTTCTCCCTACAACAATGTGCACATGCACTTTTTATGGCCTAGCTAGATCTATGTATGTTCGTGGTGTTGCATATGTTTGTGGTGTTGCATATGTGTTTGTGTTTGGAGGTGTACCGGTATTTGAAATGCGATAGTTGCCAATATTTTGCCGGAATGTTGATTCATTTCCGTTTCGGCGAGAATTTTGGCATTAAGCATTCTTTTTGGTCCTATTTTTAGGGAAAGTCATGCCAAATTTTTTCTTGGTTCTAAAATATCGTTTTGCTCTACCCCGCAGGCGACCATGGTCCGCACGATGACCGAAGGCATCGTGAATAGGTTTTTGAGGTCCGCGAAGGCCGAGATGCTTCAAAAGAACGAGACGGAGATAAGATGTCCGTGTCGAAGATGCAAGCTGAATAGCCTTATTGCGGACCCGGATTCCGGGCAGGTGCGGGACCACCTGCTCTTGCGTGGTTTCATGGATGGCTATCGGTGGCAAGGTGATGAAGATGACTACGAAGTCGTCCATGGGGGCCGGGCAAGAAATGAGGAAGGGCAGCAAGACAACCACCGCGGCTCGGGGGGGCGAGAAGACGAAGAATCCCCAGGAGATGATCACGACGGTGATGCTGTACACAGTCATCATGTAGAAGATGCAGGACATGATGATGATGCCGGCGGAGCAGACGACGCTGGACCATCGATGGGCTGGGTGCAGGACCCTCATATTCAAGAGCTGCTTCTCAAGCAGACGGATAACGCAAGAGCTGCCGCCCGAGAGAAAGCCAAGATGGATCAACTTGAGTTAGACGCGGTTACTCCATTGTATGAAGGATGCAGGCCCGAGGATACCCGCCTGAAAGTAACGCTCATGGCTCTGGAGATGAAGGTAAAACACAAAATGACCGACGCATGCTTCGACGAGAACATGTCATTCTGGCACGAACGTCTTCCCAAGGGGAACAAGTGCCCGACCAGTTTGGAGGAGGCGAAGAAAATCGTGTGTCCTCTGGATTTACCGCACGTGAAATACCATGTGTGCATGAACAATTGCATCATTTATCGGGACGAGCACGCGGAGTCTACCATATGTCCGGTGTGCGGTGTCACTCGATACAAGAAGAGGAAGAAAGCTCCTCGAAAAGTGGTGTGGTACTTTCCGATCACTCCTCGTCTGCAGCGGTATTTCGCGGACCCTAAGGTAGCAAAGCTCCTGCGTTGGCACGCGGATAGGGAGGAGAAGAAGCGAGAAGATGACGCAAATGATCCGGAGATAGATAAAAAAGACAAGATGCTGAGTCACCCTAAGGATGCGAGCCAGTGGCAAGCGTTGAACTTCGAATACCCAGAATTTGGGAACGATCCAAGGAACATCGTGCTGGGCGCGAGCACCGATGGAGTCAATCCGTTTGGCAGCCAGAGAAGCACACATAGCACCTGGCCTGTGTTTGTGTGGATGTACAACCTTCCCCCCTGGTTGTGCATGAAGAGGAAGTACATTCACATGAGTATGCTAATTGAAGGGCCGAAACAACCAGGGAACGACATCAATCTGTATCTGGGGCTGCTGAAAGAGGAGCTTGACACGCTGTGGAAAACGCCAGCCAATACGTGGGACGCCGCAGAGAAAGAATATTTCCCTATGAGAGCCGCACTGCTCACGACGGTGCACGACTATCTCGGTTACGGATATCTTGCGGGGCAGGTAGTCCACGGATTTTCTGGATGCGTAAGGTGCATGGATGACACAACGTATCGCCAGCTAGATAGAGATCCCGGGTCTTCGAAAACCGTGTTCATGGGACATCGAAGGTGGCTTCGCGACGATGACCCGTGGAGGAAACGCAAGGATCTGTTCGATGGTGAAACCGAACCCCGAAAACGCCCGTGTACGAGGAGCGGCGAGGAAATAGACAAGCTGTTGAAAAATTGGAAAGACTGCCCACTGCCGGGAAAGAAGCAAAAGGCGCCAGAGCCGGGAAAGAAGCGAAAGGCGCCAGAGCCGCTGCTGAAGGTATGGAAAACGAGGTCTGTTTTCTGGGACTTGCCGTACTGGAAGATCCACCGTGTGCCTCACAGCCTTGATGTCATGCATATCACGAAGAACGTGTGCGAGAGTCTGCTTGGTACCCTGCTCAACATGCCAGAGAGGACCAAAGATGGGCCGAAAGCAAGGGCAGACTTGAAATCAATGGGCATCAGGCAGGAGCTTCACGCTATATATGATGATGATGATGATGATGATGATGATCATGATGATGATGATGATGATGATGATGATGATGATGATGAGGCGAAGCAGGACACAGAAAGTCGTCACAAAGGCAAAAAGGCCAAGAAGACCGGAAATGACTACCCTCCCGCGTGCTTCACTCTAAGTCAGGAGGAGATCGAGCAGTTTTTCACCTGCCTCCTAGGAGTAAAACTTCCTTACGGTTACGCGGGGAAGATAAGCAGATACCTAGACCCAGCGAAGCAGAAGTTCAGGGGGATGAAGTCTCACGACTGTCACGTGCTGATGACGCAGATACTTCCAGTTGCAATCCGTGGGATCATGGACGCGCACGTCCGTGAAACGCTATTTGGCCTATGCAACTTCTTCGACGTCATCTCTCGGAAGTCGATTGGCGTGAGGCAACTCAGAAGGCTACAGGAAGAGATCGTGGTGATACTATGCGAGCTTGAGATGTACTTCCCGCCCGCATTCTTCGACGTTATGGTGCATCTGCTGGTCCATATAGTGGAGGATATCATCCAACTCGGGCCGACGTTCCTGCACAGCATGATGCCGTTCGAAAGGATGAATGGTGTCATCAAAGGATACGTTCGCAACATGTCACGTCCAGAAGGAAGCATAGCCAGGGGCTTTCTGACCGAAGAGTGCATCTCCTACTGCACGAATTATCTAGGCATCGAGAACCCCGTTGGTCTGCCCGTCAACAGGCACCTCGGCAGGCTCGCTGGATGGGGTCACCGTGAGGGTCGCCGCGAAATGCATGTCGACTTCGAGGGTCGACTCGCCGACTTTGAAAGAGCAAACCTAGTCGCGCTACAACACATAGACGTGGTCGATCCTTGGGTGGTAGAGCACAAAACCTTTATTAAGAAGACGTACAATGACCGAGGCCAACAGAGGACGGACGGAGATATACTCAAAGAGCACAACTCATGTTTCACGCGTTGGTTCAAGCAGAAGCTTCTGTCGTACCCTTTACATGAGGATTCTTCCGCGGAAGAACAACTCATATTCGCCTTGTCACAGGGCGCCGAGCACAACCTGATGACCTATGAGGCGTACGATATCAACGGCTACACATTCTACACCGAGGCCAAGGACATGAAGAGCGATGGTTATCAGAACTCCGGGGTAACGATGGAATCCTACACCGGTAACGACAAGGACAGATACTACGGAAGGATCGAGGAGATCTGGGAGCTGAGCTACGCTGGAGAGAAGGTCCCGATGTTCCGTGTCAGATGGGCCAAGAACGTCATAAAAGAAGACCGGTATTTCACCACCATGGTTATACCCGAAGCCAAATCCAAGACCGCGGGCGCAAACGTCACCGCGAAAAATGAGCCATGGGTACTGGCTTCCCAAGTGGACCAATGCTTCTTCATTACCGACCCGCCAAAGCCCAGTCGTGTTGTCGTGAGGAGAGGCAAAAGGAAGATCATCGGAATGGATGGAGTAGCCAATGAGCAAGACTTCGACAAGTACGGCGACCCGAGGATCGAACATGACGACGATGATGAAGTAGCAGCATACACCACAAGAAGAAGCAGGACCACCCTACCTAAAGGACGTCCGTTCCACAGAAGAACTCCATTTGCGAAAAAGAAGGGCAAGAAGATTGTGAACAGATAGCTAGCTAAGATCGATTGTATTTAAATCGTAGCCTTCATTTCTCGATTGTATTTCATGGGTACTTTTTGAACTATCATGAATATTTTTAAATTTCATGGACACTCGATCTCGATCCCCCTCCATCTCGATCGCTATCCCACCTCGCCAGATCCGGTCCCCCTCGCCGCCGAGCACCCCCCAGTCCACCGGCCGCCGCCGCCGACCCCCCGCACCCTCGATTCCCCTACTCAACCGCCGCCGCCGACCCCCCGCACCCCGCGCACCCTCCCCCGCTCCACCGGCATTACTGTTTGATGATATTTTTAAAAAATTATTACTGTCTTATAAAAAAATATTACTGTTATGATTTAAACAAGTTTGAACATATTTAAACGCAAATAAGTATCAAACAGCTTTTTAAATGCTAAAAAAAATTTGTGGAGCCTGGGAGTCGAACCCAGGACCTCCTGGTGTGAGAACTGGCTGCTGACCAGTCGAACTAGTAGAGGGGACTTGATGTGGATCAGTTCTGGTGGTACATAACCTGTTGGCTCGAGTTGAAATATAAAAAAATACTAATGGCGCACCACGGTGAGGTGCGCCATTAGTATGGATGTACTTATGGCGCACCGAGGGGTGGTGCACCATTAGTATTGTGCCCGATCCCCCCTTCCCTCTCCCCCTTCGCCCGATCCCCCCTTCCCTCTCCCCCTCGCCAGTTCCCTCTCCCTAGCTCGATCCACCGCCGCCGCCGCCGCTGCCCTGACCCACTACGCCGCAGCCGCCCACGCACCCCCGCCGCCTCCCTCTCCCCTTCCTCCCCCTCGAGCCCGCGCCGTCCGCCCAACCCTAACCCGACGCCGCTGCCCCGCCACCTCGACGCTGCCCCGCCGCCTCGACGCGACCCCGCCGCCCGGACGCCGCCTCGACGCTGCCCCGCCGCCCCGACGCCGCCTCGACCCCGCCCCGACGCCGCTGCCCCCGACGCCGCCTCGACGCTGCCCCGCCGCCCCGACACCGTCCCGACCCCACCCGGACCTCGTCCCCGACATCCTCTCCGCGCCCCACTCCCCGGCCCCCGTGAGATCCCCCTCCTCCTCTCCCCCTCTCCCCCTCTCCCTCTGCACAAGGTCTTGGCTTTTGGGTTAATACACTGCTGCTCTAGTACATTTTATTGGTAGTTCATTTCACTGCATTTTGTATCGGAACAAGGTCTCAGTTCTGGAGTTACATTGTTTACATTGTTGCGCTGATGCATTTTAGTGGCAGTGCAGTTCACTGCATTTTCTGTAAACAAGGCCTCAGATTTGGAGTTGTATTCCAACTTGGGAAGTAGTAACAGATATAAAGCTCATGTTTCCGTCCTCCGCTTGTAGTGTCACAGTGAACTAGTAAGTTTTTTCACAGAATAATTAAGTAGTAACTTCTGCTTCTAGTGTCACATACTAATCCTAGTGCAACATAAACCTGCGGCAGGCAGGCCTTAGCTATTGTCGCTTATCTTCAATCACTGCATTTTATATCTATAAGCAAGGTATCAGTTCTGGAGTCATTGCAACTGGAGTACTAGTATGTAACAGATAAAAAGCTCATGTTTCTGTCCTCTGCTTGTAGTGTCATAGTGAACTACTACTAAGTTTTTCACAGGGTAGTGTGCTAATGAACTACACAGTGCCGCATACTTAACTTAACCCTAGTGCGGGAGAATGCTGTAGCAGGCATTAGCTATTTCCCAGCTGGGGTGTTGGTTGAATTCTTCACTGCATCCTGATCCTATCTACATAAGGTCTTCAGCTTTTTGGTTATAGTGCTGCTGTATGCATTTTAGTAGTAGTGCAGTTCCACTGCATTTTGTCCAAAGAAGGCCTCAGTTTTGGAGTAGCATTGCAACTGCAGCAGTATGTCAGAGATGTAAGGCTCATGTTACTGTCCTCCTGCTTCTCGTGTAAACATACTAATCCTAGTGCAACAGAAACCTGCGGCAGGCCTTAGCTATTGTCTCTTATCTTTGATTGCTAGCTCCTAATCGATGGCGCCTGTATATCTAGAATCCATGAAACCTTATCAAGTTGTTGCTGCTAGTTGTGATTTTGTCAAGTGATGCTGCTGCTACTTGTGATCTTCTAAAATAACCCCTTTCTCCTGAAACGTTGATTAATTTCCGTTTCGGTTGAGAAATGGGGCACTCCTAGGTCAAGAAAATTAGCAAAGGTCATGCCCAATTTTCTTGACCTAGAAGGTGCCCGATTCTTAATAAGTTTACCCTGTTGGGGCACATCACATACACACATTTGCTCAAGTCCACTCTGGCCCATGTAGAGCTGAAACCCAGTTTAGTTCCTTGTATCACTTGTCGCTGAAAACCGTTTGATTGTTTTCACGGAAATGATTTACAAGTTCAGCAAGTGATGAGCTGTGAGAATAACATATTCATTAGGGTAGGCGTCTCCTGCCCTATGCTGAATGTGGTGCAATTTTCGACGCAGATTCATAATTTGCAGCTTAGCTTATCTCTTGGCCCTCCAATTAAAATATAGGGGTTGACCTTCACCACGGCCGAAGCTTCTCTGCATCTATATATAATGGACATTCCCTAGCTTCTGAACAATCAACACAAAGCAGCAGGCCTGAGTGTCTCCAATAGTCATCCTTGTGTTTGTGTAGGTTTTCTTTCCTTGGTCCATTGAGCCTTCATTCATGGTTATGAATGATATGCAATGATCAGCCTGCTAGCGTTTATCCTCTCCATACACTCACCCACATAAGTATTCAACACAATGAAAAAATAGTACAAATTAAGGAAAGGCAATACCATTTCAGACGCTTGTCTTCTAAAAAGAAGAGTGAACTTTCTAGACACACCCCTCAAGAACTAGGTTACCCTGAGAACGTGGACTTGGACCTTAGCAACAACACACTAACAGGTTCTATCCCAAAACACCTAGGCAATATCACAAACATCTCTCAATTGTTCCTTGACAATAACCAACTTTTTGGCGACATTCCTCGAGAATTAGGTTATTTGGTCAACTTAGAGATCTTGTTCCTTGACAATAACCAACTTTTTGACCAAACTTTGTTTCTATTTAGAGAGAAACATGGCCCACAACAATGAGGCCGGGGGTTCGGGCGGCAAGGCATTCTAGGAGCTGTCCCAGGAGATGGAGGAACAACCTCACTTGTATGAGGCCGCCGCCTTCCCCACCGATCCTGAGACCACTGATGGTGCCACCGAGGATGACCACACTGATGCCACCACTGATGATGGCGGCGCCCGCATAGATGGCAGCCAACCGAAGAGGCAACGGAAGGACTGGTGCCCGATCGTGCTCCTCACCCTCAAGGAGGAAGTTAATGAAGTGGACTCCAACGGGAATCCAACGGCGCCCGAACGAATAGTCAAGGGGTACTCACTTCAGCTCGGGTGCATTGTCCGAAGCACCGTCTCGATCAACACGGAGAACCTGAGGCATCCTGACCGAGGGAATTTGCGCCACCTCCTCTTCACGAAGCTGCACGAACGATACAAGTTCCCCGCTGAATTTGCAAACACAAGCCTCAAAGGGAATAAAGTGAACAATGCTGCCCTCACGAAGATGAGCAAGGCCCTGTCTACTTGGAAAAGCAATGTGAAGAAAATGATCGAGAAAGGTGAGAGTTATCAGAAGATCAAGGAGAAAAATCCTTCGATCACCGAAGATGACTACAACGACTTCAAGATCAATTGCTCGAGCACCGCAAGCTCCCAATCAAGTGAGTGGGGGAAACAAATGCGGGAGCTGAACATAGGGGAACACACACTCGGTCCCGGCGGTTACAGAGTGGCGGAGCCTATATGGGACAAGGAGGAGGCGGACCGTGCCGAGCAAGGCCTACCGCCCCTCTTCGAGAAATACAGCGGTAACAAGCAGACCAGGAACTTTGTCAGGGCCCGGTACAAGAAGGACCCGAAAACAAAGGAGCTTACCACGGATCCGAAGACCAGGCAGCTTGAGCTTGTTCTGGTAAGGAATACACCCCCGCGTAATTAGCTCCATATGGTTGCATTCTAATTAATGAAGCCAAATTTCTAAATGGTTCACATTCCTTCCGCAGGCGACTGAAAGCAGTAGCGCGGGGTCGACTAAGAGCAACCCTTGGGACACCACTCTAAATAGGGCGTTGAATGTAATGAAGAACAAGGATAAGCTCAGTAAGCCGACGTCAGCTGGTCGTGTGGCCGGCAAAGGCTTGTCGACAAAATGGGGGTCATACTATACCGCTGGTGTGCGGAAGGAGAAAAAGACCAGCTCGGAAAGCCAGGCGCGAGAGGTTCAAGAACTCAAGGCACAGGTGGCGCGGATTCCGGAGATTGTCCAAGAGCAAGTGGAACAACGACTCGGAGCGACGATCACCGCCCTTGTGCCTACCTTGATCTCGGGGTTGAGTGCGTGGATTGCGGGCGGCCAACAGGGGCCGCCCCCGATTCCTAGCTTCACGGCCAGCAACTCGCATAATGCGATGGCGGGGCCATTGGTGCCTCCGGCGGAGGCGGCATTGGTGTCTCCGACGCCGGCACGGGAGCTTAATGCACCCGGGTGTACGCCGGCCGGCACCTCTTCAGCAAGCGGCCCCTCCGTCAACTGCACGCCCGCCGTTGGCGGTGCGTCGACATTAGCCGAGCTCGACGCCATCATCACGGTAACTAATTAAGCCTCTCTCGGCCGAGGACTTCATCTCCTTGCCTTTGACTGGGCATCCCTGACGCCCTACATGTTTTCGCAGGGCGCCGCCGACGTTCCGTGCACTCTCCTCCACTTCGTGAACAACGAGTTGGTCGATGTCGCCAAGGGCAAAATCGTTCAACCGGGCAACCCCTTGTTCCACGGTACCCAGATGCCACCCAACTTGTTTAGGGTTCAACTGGTTCGGGTGCTGCCAGGCTGCGACGACTTGTTACCTCCGATTCGACCCGTCGGGGCCGACGATGAAGACGTGATGACCCTCAGCGCCTGCCTGAGCTGGCCCCTGCTTTGGCCGAAGAGCCAGATTCGTTTGGGGGCGGGGGACACCACCCCAAAGACAACACCGCCAGTCGTGCCGGCGCCAAGTCGGCCCCATGGCAAGACCGCCGTAACGGTGCCGGACATCCCTATGCCACTGGATCCAAACATGCATATGGCACAGGATCAGAACGACGACGACGACGATGATACATTTGGCAACGTCGATCAGTACTTTGCCGATCATGGGTACGATGGCGACTTCATGGGGCCTCCTTCTCAAGAACCAAACCCAACAAAAGACGTGTGCGATCTAGCTGGTACCGCGGAGAAGCCAAGTTGCAACAGGCGCCGTCTGGCGTTCAGCTCTCAGGAGACGCCTCCAGCTGCCGACTTCACCGAGCCTCAGATAGGCGAGGTGCGAAATATTATCAGCCCCAACACACTCAAGAAGGCGGTCTGTGAGCAGAACTCGGTCCCATTACAGGAGAAGAAGAAGGCACGCAAAAGAAAGACTAAGAAGGGTGCGAGCCAGCCGGCACCGAGTACGATCCGTGCTCAGGACGGGCCACCTTCACCGCAGGATATCTCGAGGAGGGTGCATGTGGCGGGTAGGGCGATGCTACCGACAAATATGCTCAATGCTGCAACCGGTGCTATGCGGAGTCTGCATGACAGTGTTCTTGCTTTGGAGAAGCGGCGTCTCAGAGAGAAGGATGTGGCATACCCGGTTTTCGCGGCCAAGGTGCCAGAGGGCAAGGGCTTTGTGGATAACTCCATCGGGCGTACGATCGTCCTGCGTTTTGATGACATCCACGCTATGTTGAACCTTCATCCGCTGCACTACACCTTCGTTCGGCTATTTTCGCTGAGTATGGAGATGCGGATCATTCGCGACAAGACCCCGGACATCGTGATAGTCGACCCCTTCTACATGCGTGCCAAGATCTTGGGCAGCGCTGGGGACCGGCAAGTCGCGAGTTCTTACCTCGAAGGCGTCATTCTGGCAAACCAAGATAAGGATAACTTCCTCGTGCCTTACTTTCCCGAGTAAGTCCTCCCCTCAACCGGCCCGTAACATATGAATTCTTACATTTCGATCGTTTTTCTTTTAACATTCCGTGTTTTCTGCAGTGACACACGTTGCACGCTCATCCTCCTAAGCCCCAAATATTCCATGGCCACGTATTTCGACCCGGACCGTCAGTCGAACGTAGACTACACAAATGTCAAGAAGGTTCTTGATGATGTTCTCCCCGGCTACGCCAAATCTGGAGGCACCTTCACCAGGCCTATTCGTAAGTACGGCAAGCACGTGTTCTCCCACAATACGACGTTCTGCTGCGTCAAGCAGCCGCCTGGCGGTCAGAAGGGTGCCTACTACGCCATCCATCACATGCGGGCGATCGTACGGGACCATCATCAACTTCTGCTACCGAGTAAACTCAAAGATTGGGCAAAGAGCGTGTCGGCAATCCAGGACGCGGACCTCCGACAAGAATTCTTTCGCATCCAGTCGGAGTTTGCGGAAATCATCCATCAAGATGTCCTTCGTACCTCGGGGCAGTTCTACCTCAACAATCAACCGTCCAACAGTGACATCGACACAATGCTACAAATGCAGGCTGACAACGACCGTTATTTCATGACTCCCACGATAGACGGCGGCTTCATCCACGCTCCGGTCCCTTGAGTCGAGTCGAAAGCAGTGATGCTGTGTCTAGTTCTGAAACATCGATTGGCTCATGTTGTAATTAAACTTTAATGAACTTGTAGTATGTCTCTTTGGTTTCGAGAGTCGTTCAACTTAGATGTAATCGATGCTATTAATGTCTTGCTTTTCTCTTCCGATCGTTCTGTTGCATACTTATATATTGCTTATGTATTGTCTGTGAATTGGTACTAACGTTTCGTTTGGCTAGTGCATAGCGATGCCGACGTATGTCGTGTACAAGGGTAAGGTTCCCGGAGTCTACGATGACTGGGAGGAGTGTCGGAGACAGGTTCACCGATTCAGCGGTAACAGTTACAAAGGGTACACCACTAGGGCCGAGGCCGAATCTAGATACGCCCGCTATCTAGCGGGAGAGGGGAGGGAGCGTTGGAGGAACCGGATGAAGACGAGTTTCATCGTGATGATGCTCATCGTGATGACCGCAGCTCTCTTCTATGTGATGGTAGTTTAGATGATCGATATCGACTTGTAATGTGAAGACAAACTCGCTACTCGCGGTCTCGAGACTTGTAATATAATGTTCTATCTTTGTTCGGTCTTTTCAATTCGGAGACTAATATGATGAATTGTATTCGGAGACTAATATGATGAATTGTATTCAAAGACTAATCTTCTATTGTATTCGATGAATCTGTTGTTGATGTGTGCTGTCTATATTTTGTCAAATTATACATTTTGTAACCTGTGCAAAAAACAGAAAATAAAAAAAAAAAAACCTAATATTCATACTAATGGCGCATCACATGACAGTGCGCCATTAGTATGACAGTGCATACTAATGGCGCATCACTGGGTAGTGCACCATTAGTATGCCGCAGTTACTAATGGCGCATCTAGTGGTGGTGCGCCATTAGTATGCCAAAGCACCTGGGTATACATGGCCCCTGGGAGGCATACTAATGGCGCACCCTGGCCTATACTAATGGCGCACCCGCGGTGCGCCATTAGTATACCAGATACTAATGGCGCATCAGGTGGTGCGCCATTAGTAAAAATTACTAATGGCGTGCTATTAATGGCGCACCACAAATGCGCCATTAATGGCCATATTAGGTGCGCCATTAGTAGGGGTTTTTCTAGTAGTGAGAGCGCCCGTGGAATGCAAATCTTCTTCGAAGATTTTACAGTTGATGCAGTATGTATCGCACTACCCCTTTTGTATTAAAGTACTAAGACTTTGGGCCCCCCAAGACGAGCTCGGGGACTGCCCTTGTTGTTATCTGTATGATAAGAATTATGCCTTCGAGAAAATCACTTTCATTACAAGCCGCTTGGCACCGGGCCAGACTAGTCGGCCCGGGGACACGCCGCCTTGCGCTATGAGGAGCTTCCCGCGGTCAGACAAGTAGTGCGCGGTGCCCAATCCGCCTCCTGGCAAAGCCGCAGCTCGCAGAGCGACTGTGAGGCAAACAGGAGGGGGGAAGAACGGGCGCCCACACGAAAAATGGCTAAGGACCTAAAGCATGAACATAGCGTAAGACGGCCTCCAGCATTTCTAAAGTGGAAGCCGACTCATGAGTAGCCGGCTTGCCGTCTTTATGGGCTTTTATCAAGGACGGCCGACTCTTGGGTAGTCGGCCTGTCGCTTTCTATCCGAGTTACTAAAGAAACTCTAAACGGCCAAGTACTTGCTTCCCCGAAGTAGCCGAGCACTTAACCCAGCGACAGTCCGCGGAGCGGCTGTCCGACTGGCAAGGCAGTGACTAAGGGAAGGCGGCAAAAGGAAAAGCCTAAAGAGCAGTAAGCAAGGAAAGACGGAAATCGGATAAATATTTACATAGGCCCTTGGCCGAATCTTCGAATAGAAGTTCAAGATACACCCCGCGGGTGGAACTGTTAGAAACTAACAAAGTTTTCAAAAGATTACTAAGACAGACAAGCAGAGGCGAAAGAGGCAGCCTAGGAGGCGGCATCGGGGATCGGAGGATCGGAGGAGATGGCGGTGTCAGGCGCCGGGGCAGTCGGCTGGGCGGTCTCGGCTTGATCACCTCCGGTGGCAGTCGCCTTCTCTTGACGCGGCTCGTTGCTGGAGGCACGGTCGAGGTGAGGCTGGCCGCCTGCTGCGTCTTCTGGCGCCTCCGCCTCGCCTTCGTCCTTCGCCTCGTCCTCCTCCTCAGTGCTAGAGTCAATCACCTCCGCCAAATCTTCGCCATACTCCGGGTTCATTCCGAACCACTCCGGCGGCACCTCCTCGCCGCCTTCAGCCCGCTCGGGGACGAAGACACTGGTGTCCGTGTACTCGGCGATGGCCACTGCACGCTCAATAAGGGCGCCCTCCACGGCCTCCAGCTCGACCTGGGCTTCTGACCGGAACGCGGCCAGACGGTCCAGGTCCAGCCCTGGATACCACGCCTTGACAAACTCCAAGGCCCGGTGCGCTCCGGCCCGGGCCGAGGAGCCCTTCCAAGCCTCAAGACGGCCGGCAGCAACCTCCAGCCAGTCGGCAGTTCGGCTGGCGGTGCGCAGAGCCGGCGTGCCTGGCCACAGGGCGGCAACCGCCTGGGCGCCGGCACGCTGAAGCCGGCGCATCAGCCGGTAAGCCGGACGAAGACGGGCTTCAATGCTCAGAAGCTGCTCTTCGACGGTTCGGGGGGCATTAGCAGCGATCTCCTCGCCGTTTGCCCTTCACGCCTCATGAGCAACCTCGATGGCCAGAGGAACTGCCTGCGAGTGACCAGGGAAGAAGTCTGCCAAGACAAAAAAGAAGCAAGACAAAAAAAATCAGAAGTCGGCCTGACACATAGTCGGAAGCCCGAAGAAGCGAAAGAAACTTACCATCAACGATATCCTCGATCTCGTGGAAGCCGGAGGTCAGCATCGCCTCCCTGTCAGTCCAGGAGGAACGCTCGCTCTCGAACTCGGCCAGGAGTGCGGTCTCCCTCTTCTCGGCCTCGTCCTTCGCCTTCTTGAGCAACTCCTTCTGCTCGGCCAGCTGCGCCGCCAGCAGGTCGCGTTCCGTGGCGAGCTTGACACACTCCTCCTCTTTGGCACGAGGGCGGTATTGGCCTCGCCCAGCTGCTCCTGAAGAACGACATTGGCTTCTAAGGAACAAAGAAGAGACAAAATAAGTCATTAGAAAAAAAGATCGCCGGGAAGATCCGGCCCGACTACTCAGCAGTCGGCCCGAATCTCGAGGACTACAGCCCGCAGGTGCGCCAGCGCGCCCCCGCGAAGAAGAACTTACTCCGGCTTTCCGACAAGTCGGCAGCCCGCTTGTTCAGCTCCTCGACATTGCGGTTGAAGGCAGTGGCGCGGAGGTTGTGATACTCCTGCAATGAATCATTGAAGACAAAGTTAGTGTTTGGAACTCGCCAGAGGGAGTTCCGAACCGCCTGCTCAGCAGCCGGCCCGGAACTCGGGGACTACACCCAGTGGGTGCGCTGGCGCGCCCCCACAGAGAAACAAACAAGAATCCAAAGGGAAAGAAACTTACTCGGACGGCCGTTTGTGCGGCCAGATGCGCTCTGGTGCAGGCTTGAAGGGCGTCGCCCTCGGCCCGCAGCTTCGATTGGGACCTCCAGGAGCAATTGATTTAATGGCCCGGTGCCGCCTCCGCGCACCCACCCGGTGGGCGCGGCGCTTGTGGCCTCGGCATCTAGGGATGTCGAGCCGGCAATGCCGGTCTCCCAAGGATGCGGCGCCGAGGTCGCCCTCTCAAGACGGCGACGCACCGGCGAGGCGACTTGGAGAAGCAACCGCGCTTCAGCCTCGTCCATGGCCGGCGGCTCCGACGGATCCACCGGCTGTTTGCCGTGCGGCCTCCCAGACGGCGGTGGAGGCGGTGGTGGCGGCACGAGGGTGTCCGACATAGAAACATCGCCTCCCTCCTTCTCCATGATGGGGTCCTCGGTGCCGGCCCCTCCGGTTTGCCCCGTGAACTCCGGAGGCGGCGGCGCAGACGATAGTGGGCGGACGAGCATCGCTGATCGGCGACGCGCGGCCTCCTCAGCACGTCGTCTCGCTGCGAGGGTAGCCTCGGCATCCTCCAGCTCCTTCTGGGCGGAGGCGGCCGCCTTGTCGGCCTCCGCCTTCTCCAGACGTTCGGCTTCCTCCTCCTCGCGCTTCTCCCGCGCGTTTCGCTCCGTCGCCTCCCGGAGGGCGGCGGCGGGGTCGGCCCGCCGAGTATTGGCGGACGTCTCCGTCGACCCCATGACAGAGGGGACGGCGACTCTCTCAAGGGAAAGAGGGGCCCTGGAGAAGATCGGAGGGAGTACATAAACAAAGACTCGGACAAGATTCAACAAAGAAAATAAAATAGCATGAAGACTTACGCGGATAGTAGCGGCGGACTTCTCACTTCCCTTCGGAAGCGGTTGGCCTTCGCGGCCGCCTCCTCCCGTCTGGTCGCGGCGGCCGCCCCCTTAAGCTTCTTCAATTTGCCGCCGAGCGCACTCGGCCCGGCGTGACGCCTCTTCGCGCCGCCCTGGCCGGCGGAGGAGCCGACCTTCGGCTGGTGGCGCGGGGCGACTTCCCCTTCGGCATCGTCGTCGGGCCAATCGTCGAAAGTGGCCGAAGGCCTGAAGTCGCCTTCCGCTCCTCCTCCCCCGCCTTCGGCGTCGGCTTCCATTGCCGCCGCCCCCAAGTCGGGGTCGTCGACGTCACTCTCCACGCGGTCGGGGACATACTCGTGGGGCTGTCTTGTGGTGCCGGCGGCAGGCTGCATAAGAGGATTCTGGTTCAGAAGAAGCCGACAAGAATCAGAAGCCGGAGTCGGCTGAGGAAAAAAGACAAAACAATAGGAAGACGCGACTTACCACTGGTGGAGGGTTGTCACGCGAGTACGGCTCCTTGCCGAACTACCAGTCCTCCTCGTACTCGCAGTGCGCGATGTAATTCACCATATTTGCCACCTCCTTGCGGGGCATCTCGTTGGTGCTCATCCGACTTGGGTCTCGAAGGCCGCTCATCTGACAGATCAGGTGAGGCCGGCCTTGGAGCGGGAGAACTCGGCGCACTACGAAGGCGGCCAGCAAGTCGGCCCCGACGAGTCCCTCCGACTGTATCAAGACTCGGAGTCGCGCTACGGCGGCAGCTCCGGCGAGAGACAGCGACTTGACTCTGTGGGACAAGCTGGGGAGCCTCCCGGTCAGGGGAGTGGCGTTGTAGGGCGGCAGGTTGACCCAGTCGCCGTCGGAGGCGAGGTTCTTCACGTAGAAGTACGAGCGCTGCCACATCTTCACCGACTTGATCAGCGCGATGGGAGGAAAGGGATTGTCGGCCGTCGAGCGCCGCATCGCGATGAAGGCGCCGCACTAAGCCGGCACGCCGGCGATGTGCGTGCCGAGCTTAGAAGAGAAGAATTCCCCCCACAGCTCGATGGTGGGGAGAAGGCCGAGGAAACCTTCGCACAGAGTGGCGAAGGTAGAGAGCAGCACCACTGTGTTCGGTGTGAGGTGGCGCGGCTGAAGACTGTAGAACTCCAGGAACGAGCGGAAGAAGCCGCTCGCCGGCAGCCCCAGATTGCGCATAAGGTGCGAGCGGAAGACGACCGCTCGCCCTCTTCCGGCGCCGGCCAGATTTCCCTCTCCGGCACGGCGCGGGCGCGCACGAGGTCCGCGCTGGGAAGACGATGTGTTCGGCGGAGGAACTCGATGTGTTCTTCCTCTACCTCCGAGCCGTCCCACACGCCGGAGCGCACGGCAGGGGCCGCGGTGGAGGAAGAGCTCATCGCCGCGGTATGGTGTGCTCTGGCTCAACGGCGGAAGAAGGAAGGAGAGAAAGCAAGATGGGGCGGGGGAGCGGGGAAGAAGGGCACGCGAGCTGTGCCGATGCGCTTCCCCCCGCCTACTTATAGCCCAGCGGGCTAAGAAGCCGAGGGGGTGGGCGTGGGATTAACTGCGCACGATGTCCCACACCGCCCCATGATTTACCCCACGAAGTTACTGCGCGTAGTAACGACGTGGGAAAACCAACCGTCCACGGCTGCAACGGATCCATCCGTATGCCGAGGCGCGGTAGTGGCGGGCCCCGCCTGGCGGCCCGTCCCATCGCGCGTGTGGGCAGGCAGACTGTTCTCCTCACATGGCGCCACGCGATAGGACCGCCTTGATGGCAGCAGGGAGGTGTATCAGGCACACCACCTGGTTTCCCGCCGCGACTTTCGAACTGAGGCTCTTCACCAAAGCTCTGACTTTCGACAGTCGGCCCAAGGGAAGACGGCAGCCGAGTCCCAGAGTCTGCACTTATAAAAGATTGAAGCTGTTGGAGCCCCACAATGCAGCGACCGCCGGGCTTCACCAGCTTCGGGGACTACTGTCGGAGTAATGGGCCACGGGTAGGCTAACCCGAGCCCCGGGACCTTTCAAGACATCGGGGCAGGCCGTGCCCCTCAAACCGAGTCCCAGACAACGACTCCGAGATAAGCCGACTCCAAGCTGGCGACCTCCAGAGAGGCCGACTCCAAGCTGGCGACCTCCAGAGAGGCCGACTCCAAGCTGGCGACCTCCAAGGAGGCCGACTATGGAGGGTCGGCCCAAGACTCCTCCCTCATCCCGAAGTACAATACGGGGTACGGTCACGGCATGGCCGTTCCCCCCTGCTCACGAGGGGCCGGCATGGCTACAGTGAGCCGTATCGCTGGAAGATCTCCGGCGAGGCGCGGCACTGTTGCCATGCCTGCCCTGACCTCAGCCACAGTGCGCAGTACACTATGCCCACGACGCCAGCCTGTACGACCCGAAGGCGGCGGGGACGCCTGTCAGTGGGAGGGCCGAAGGCGGCCTGGGTACCCGAAGACGGACCTGTGGGAGTCGGCCTCCCTGGAGTCGGCCGACTCCTCCCCAGGGCCCCACGTGCCATTAACCAGATAAGATGGGGAATGGCGACGGTGATCACCCGATAGACGGCGGCACTGTTGCCACGACCCGATGACCAAGCCTGCGTCACCAGGAGTGTCGCTACAGTATCAAGCCTGTCCGCGGGACCCGCCAGTCGGCGGGTCCCAGAAGCCGGCAGGAAGGACGGTGGCCTGAGAGACAGACGGCTGGGACCCGCGCCCAGCCGCATTACTATTCTACCCCCGGGGGGTAGGCCTATATAAACCCCCCGAGGCACCCATGCAAAGGGTTCGGACCTGAATAGAGATAGACCAGATAGCACGGGAGGAGAGAACTAGCATTGCTCTCTCCTGCCTCCCAAAACAGCTCTAGGAGCACCATTGTAGTCACCTTGCTTGAGTGATCATGCGGAGACCCTGCAGAGCAGCAGTAGGGGTGTTATCTCCTAGGAGAGCCCTGAAGCTGGGTAAGATCCGCCGGCGTGCATGTCTTCGCCTCATCCCGCTTCCAGGCACCGGCAACGTTCTACTCGCTCCCACCATGATAAGCCATCCTTTGGCATATGTCGTATCCAACCCCCGACAGTTGGCGTCGACGACGCCCCGTGGCGCCAACAACGAGGCAGAGGACACCGCCGGCTCCGCCGAGGCCCCGCGGCGCCAACAACGAGGCAGAGGACACCGCCAGCTCCGCCGAGGCCCCACCCCGCCAACAACGAGGCAGGGGACATCGCCGGCTCAGCAGAGGCCCCACCCTGCCGGCAATGTGGGGGAGGATTTCCACCGCTCCGCTGAGGCGCCGCCCACCGGCAACGAGACAAAGGACATAGCCAGCTCCGCCGAGGCCCCGCCCCGCTGCCAACGAGGCCGCACCACACAGAAAACGAGGAAGAGTAGAACACGGTAGGTCGCCGCCGCTCGGGTCCAAGTAAGGCCACCGTTGCTACCCTCCGGTTGAAGCAAAGCTAGGCGGGTTGACCATTGACGGCCGGTTAGCTTCTTGGCGGCGACGTGGAGTTGGAGACCTGCGCTGGAGAAGAACGCTGCTTCTACTTAACTGCTGGTGCAGTTGGCTGACTGACACGTGGGCCCAACAGGCCACATGTTAGTTACGCAACTGCACCTGCAGTTAAGTCACTGAAGCTTCTGTTCGGCTCAGCGAGACACAGGTGGGTAGCTTCGGTTAATTAATTATACCTCCAGCGCACCCCTTTTTAGTTTTTTTAGAAAAGGAGGATGACCCCCGGCCTCTGCATCTGGGAGATGCATGCCGCCACAAACACCCCTTTTTAGTTGAAGAATGTATGAAATGTAATTAAATCCGGCATGTTTATATGAAATCCGACCGTGTATGAATGAATTTATTTCGATTAGTTCGAATTCCTGTATCACTGGCATTGGATGAACATGCAAAACAATACGTACTAGCATTATTCCCAGGGTGATCACCTCGTTTGCAGCAGTTTCACATGTACTCCCTCCGGTCCTTTCTATACATGTTTTGTCTGCAGTCAAAGTATCTCTACTTTGACCAATCTTATACAAAAAAGTATGCACTTTCACAGTGTGCGAAGTAAAAAGGAACAGAAGGAGTACAAAGAGTTTGAGAAGCTTTTTAGCGTTTCTGTACATTGCAATCAAACACACAGGGCTTGCAATTCATAGAGAACATTCAAAACAATCGATGATTATGCATCTCAGCGACTCACATGTTAGAGGCAATATTTACTTCACAACTAAAGAATAAAGAAAAAATTGATCGACGCTGCTGACAGCAAGGGCGTCCCATTCGAAAATATTAAACGCATGTCTTAAAATCAATGAGAAAAATTTGACAAGGTTGTCCCATTCCAAAATATCAAATGCCTACGATTGTGGAATGGGCAGGGTTTGCCATCAGTTCGGACATTGACATGGCACCTCGTGCTAAATAAACCAACTGTTCTTTTTGTGCAGTTCCACCAAAATCAACCAAATTCACGCGTAGCTTGTATGATTTCGCCCTTATATGTTGCAATGCCTTGAACTTATCGGCACTTCCTTTCTTGTGGTGGAAATGAATGATTCAATGTATTCATGAACATTTTGTGCAGTTCCCATTGAAATCAAGCCGATCACCCCTGTTTGCACAAATACAAAAAAGTGATTAGTATAAAGAAAAATGTACTATGAATTGATAGTTTAAATAGGCACCTACATGGTCCATGTAGAGCACACTTTTAGAAAAATGGAACTCACCAAAAAGAATCCTATAACAACATTGTACTCGCGCATCACAGCAAAAATATGGAGATTTGTCAGTCCTTCTGAGCTGAAGTTAGTTTGGTCTTGTGGGGAGTAATGTAACCATCCTTCAACTGCTCCTTCTGATGAGAATCCTAGAACAACATTGTACTCGCGCATCACAACAAAAAAATGGAGATTTGTCAGTCCTTCTGAGCTGTAAGTTAGTTTGGCCTTGTGGGGAGTAATGTAACCATCCTTCAACTGCTCCTTCTGATGAGAAGATACAGTGCTTCTTCATCCTGGCATAATCAGAACTAGTCACTTCACGTACTCCATATTCTTCTTCAGAGGAAGATGATCCTATTGTGCAAAGACAAGAGGACAACTAAATGCTAGCATCCCTATTTCCTCGAAAAAAGGAAAGGAAATATTTAAAACAACACAGATGAAGCACTTCTCAAGGACAATACCACTTTTTCATGACAGTATCTAAACAGTAGCACAACCCTAATAGAGATGACAAAGCTCAATCATATGGATGAATTAGTGGGCGAGTAACAACCTTTGTCAGGAGGCTGATTGTGTAGAGCATACAGATGAAGCACTTCTCTGGAACCATCTGTTGCTATCTACTATGGTGGCCATGCTTACTATATCTTTTTGTGCAGTTCCACTAAAATATATGGTATTTTCAAAGAAGATCCCTGTTTGCACAAGTAGAGATAATTACGTATGGCATCAAATCAGTGGCAAAACAATTGCTCATTCCAGCCATAGCAATAAATTAAGATGCAAAACTATATCATTACTTGTGTCATCACAGTTCAAGTGCTTCATTACAGCACTGGGAGTTGATTTTTGTTTTTCTTCCGCTTGTTCTTCCCCTTCATCACTTGGTTCAATAACAGACAAGCTTCGCCTTCAATGTAAGATTTGGCATGTCAATTAGGGAGCACAAGTATAGTACTAAACTTAATTTTCTGATGAAAGTGGCAAAATACAGGCTAGCAGTTGTAAAATATCCTTATCTTACCTCAATGGGATATTACGGTGCACATACAGATTGGAAGTCCTGTCTCCATTTGTGCAGTTCACTAAAATCAAGCAACATTATCGTACAAGTAGAACAACATATGAAAGCACACTGCAGAATCATGTGAAAGAAGGCTAGTACTGACCTCTCATGATGCGGAATTCGAACAACTCACCAGAAGAAGATCTGAACCAAATTCGCCTTAACGCATAGGAAGTAAGATCTCCTCTTGTGCAGTTCCACTAAGATCAAGCAATCAAGCAACGTTGTCGGTGTGACATTTTGGTTGAACTGCACAAAACAGTCTTAAAACAAAAGTGTTTTGTGTATTGCAACAAAAGGTCACAATGGCAACGAGGGTCGAGGGGCGAGGGAGAGTGCTACTACATACGAAGCAAAATGAGTGAATGTACACTCTAAAATACGTCTATATACATCACTGTTTGGAGTATGTACTAGTAGTTCATATTGAAATCTACTAAGGACATATATATTCCAAACAATATGATATAATCTCTATAACCAAGGTAGTAGGGACGAGTAGTAAACGGAGGGAGTAGTAAATTTTTCTCCTCGTCCTGCGAGCCACCACGCGCATGGGCGAGGGAGGAGCAAGCTTCACCTCATCCTGCGAGCCACCGCGCCCGTGGGCGGGGGAGACGGTGTACTAAGCAAGCTTCTCCTCATTCTACGAGTTGACGGGACACATCAAAAGTACTCCAGTGTATAGAGCCTTGCCTCTAAGGTAGGCCCCACATGGTTTGCCTCTTTTTTAATTTAACATAACGCGTCAAGTCGCAATTTGTTTGTTCACCCGTGGTAGACGATCCTCCCTCCACCAAGTGGACAACCAGTACACGTGCCAAATTACCACGTAGGTTGCCTTTTTCGTACAGAAATGAGCTCCACCGTGTACCCGCGGGGGTGTGGTTGGGAAAGAGAAGGGAGTACATGCGCCATGCATGCACCTCTTCTCTTCGTGCACGTCCCCCACCTACGTGGGTGTGTGTGAGAGATACAAACCACGTTCGTGAGTGTTTTTTGTTTTGTGGTGGGGGTGGGGGTGGGGTGGGGGTTGATTTCGTGAATTATTTTGGGAATATGTGTTGATGACATCTCAAACAAAATTTTGCATGCAATGTGTGTGAAATGGAGGCCTATCCATGTCATACATAGAGGGTCGGGCAATCCACGAGAAGAAAGGGAGGGGTCATAGCTATCGATAGAGTCGAAGAGAGGATCAAGTACGGGTGGGTGCGAGATCGATGAAGAGAGCCATCGAAATTGCGTGTGTGTGTGTGCAAGTCACAGATATAGGGCGACTGGCCTACCGGAACGTTAGAGGGCACATGTCAAGTTTGTGTGTGGCAGGGAGACATGACTAGAGCGCTTGATGTATCGGTGTGTATGGGGGGTAGGGGGTGGGGGGAGGGGTAGGCAGAGGCCTAACTATAGAGGTAGAATGACTCGTATATGTGTTGAGAAGGAGAGACCCAGCTATGTCATGAGGGAGATCGGTCGACATCCATACATAACTGAAGGACGGGAAATATAATGGGACAGAGAGAGAGAGGAGAGAGAGAAGGAGGGAGAGGGAGGGAGAGGGGTAGAGTGATGGATGGGTGATGGAGTTGCTTCTCGGAGATGTTGGGAGAGGCCTACTAGACAAACTAAGGGTGGAACTACAATGTTATCAATAAGAGTGGGGATGTGTTTCTGTGTGTGCCTGTGCGTGATAGATCTGTCGGGACGCATCCATGGATGATGAAGGGGAACCATGTGTTTGGTAAGCAAACCTAACTAGATCGGTAGATCAATTGTTGTTTGTCGGAGGAAGGGAGAGACACAACTAATGAGGTAGATCGATCGATGTGTGGGTAAAAACGAGTTATAAGGACCTAGCTGGCTATATGTATAGCGAGAGATCGGTCGGTGTACGTCCCTTTGTTAGAGGCAAATAAGGCCCAGCGAGACGGATAGACAGAAAGAATGGAGCTAGGAGGTGGTGCGAGAGGCCCAACTACTAGCTGGATAGGGGAAGGAGTGTGCGGTTGTGAGATAGATTAAAAGAGGGGTGAGAGTTTACATGTGTGTCTGACCATATGAGAGACACGAGGCAAGGACACATAAAGGAGGAGATTGAAGGTGTGTGTGTATGCTGTAGGCGGACATTGCTGGAGAGGTTTATCGATCGGTGTGTGTCGGAAAGGAGTTGTGGAGACTCTGGGAGAACGACCTAAAGGAAAAAATGAATGTGCTCGATGGATAGAATGCCGGGGGAGGGCGAGGAGGGCGTGTGCATGCACGAGAGAAAGTTAGTGGTAGCTACAAAGGTTAGAGGACTGTGTGGGTGTAAGAGACTAACAAAGATCATAATTTGATATGAAAGCGGATTCATATATTTGAATAGGAGATCATAGTATTTTAAACATTGCATGCATGAATATAGCGGTGATACACGTGATGTGCACATGTTATACCATAATGTGATAATGCATGGCGTTTGCAACTCACAGCTAAATGCCGAACAATCTAAACCATACTATACATCAAACAATCTCACATTTTATTTGAATTTGTGATAATGTGCGGCGTTTGCAGCTTACAACTAAATATCGAACAATCTGAACAATACTATATATCGAACATTCTCACATTTTATTTGAATTTGTGGTAATGTGTGGTGTTTGCAACTCACATCTAAATACTTGTAGGCGTAGGGGGCGGGGCACCATACATAACATGATAAACACATTATACATATGAGACATGGTTTAGATTATGAAGATCTAGCTAGAGCTAGAAATGTAATGTGATTTGAAATCAAAATAAAGTGGATTCAAAAAATCTAGTTCGAGTTCATATAGTACACATAGTTCATATGTAACTCGATACAGATCATGTGGTGTGCCGTGAAGATAATACACAAACGATGGTTTAACTTGACAATAATGATGATTGTAGATCTTATTAAAACAGAGAAACAAATTCAAATGCTTTGACTTCACAACAATCATTACTGTAGATCTTATTCAAATTTAGTTCATATTGAATCGGTAGTATATACGTTTGGAATGCACTAAAACGTTCATTTGAGTAGTAGGTTGCATGCATTATACACATAGCGAAATATTTTAATTTAGCATAACATGAATTCAAAGTTCTGAATGACATTTGTAGTGCGCATTGATTTGGTACAGTACACGTTAGGCTTGTCCGGAAATTTCAACCCGCGCCTTGTTAGCCCGAAATATTTAAGATATATCTTTGTCTTGTTGTGATCCGACAACTCCCTCCATCTCAACCCGCGCCTTGCTATTCCGAAATTACAATGCGCGCGAAAACTCCCACCTCCTGTGAAATCCCGACACGCGAAATGCCCGTGGTACCCCTGAACTGAAAGAACCGCCTCAAATCGGTGGGGGGTACTTTCGTAATTTACCCCACATTTTGGACAAGCGCGTCTCTAAGCCATGGTTCCCCACTGCCATCCCATCCGCCCACCCATTCGTACACCGAGGCTGCGAAAACTCACGACGAAACCCCACACCCTGCTTCGTCCGCCACCCAGCCGGAGTTTCTTCCCCGATGACGTCGTCCACTGCAACACCTCGACGTCCCTTATCCACCGTACCGGATGAGGATCCGTCGTCGATCTCATCGTCCCACCGGTTCATCCACCCCGTCCTCCACCTCCAATGAGCTGCCCCGATGTTCCCCTCGTCTTTCACGCCACCTCCATTCCCACACCGTCGTCTTCACCTGCACCACCGAAAGAGCATCATCATCACCGTTTCCTCGGATGACGCTGCGGCCTAATCGGTGCCACCAAAGAGGTTTTACACTAATCGCCGCATTTTCTTCTTGATCCGATCTCACGGTGCTGCCAGCGCTCGGTCCCGAGCCGACACGGCGCGGCTCCATCCACGGCGGCGTCGCCGACCACTTCCTCCACGGCGTCGCTCCCTCGGCGGAGACGTCCACATCAGTAGGAGTTGCTGCTGCTTTAGCTCTCGCTCGCGCTGCTTCTCTGCTCTTGCTCTCGGTCCCCTGCCTGGTCTACTCTTGCTATTGCTCTTGCTCGTGCTGCTGCTCTCGCTCTTGCTCTTGCTTGCGATGCTGCTCCAATTTGGCTACACTTCAGCCGACTAAATCGACTTTTGGGTCAGTCGATTTCCAAGGGGTGGGCTCGCCTGGGTGAAGGAAGAACCAGCCGCAGCAGGGAGGGGGGCTCGCTGGAGAGGTACCCACTATCTATCTTAGGGTTCAGGATGGGGACGGTGGTCGCCGGTGGTGGCGGGGCGTGGGCGGGATGGTGGCGTGGGGATCGCCGGAGAAAAAGCTCGGCACGGGGGGGGGGGCTAGAGGGATGGCCGGGGTGGCGGCGGACGACCGGTGAGGAGTGTTTTCGGGGCGGTCGGGGAGGCGCACCGCCGACAGCGGGTGGCGGGGGGCTGCAGTTTGGCCGCTGGTGGCTGGCGGCTCAGGGGGGGTGGAGGTTGAAGATGAACCGCAGGCCCTTGATTTTGTATCCAACGGCTGCAAAATCGACTGACCAGAGATGAAAAAGTCAGTCGACCGACGTGTAGCCTCACCTTGCTAGTGCGTTCAGTTTCGACAACAAAATTCAGTTTCGACACCAAAATTCAGTTTCGACAGTTAGGTTCAGTTTCGACAGTTAAGTTCAGTTTCGACAGTTAAGTTCAGAGATGAGCGGCTGATGTATTTTACATCTAGCACTTTTTGGTTATGTATTTTACGTCATGTATTGGAGATGCTATTAGAATTCCACTCAGGTTAACGTTGTTCATTGTCTCTCTTGTCCTGCTTCAGCCTCGGCGTCGTACAACTCACCGGAGCTGCTCCAACAACAAAACCCTCCATCACAGCGGAGCAGTACCTCGGGCTCCATCTCCAGACGCCTAAGATCTTCTTCCCCTCCTCTGACAGCAGAGTCAGCCGGAGCATCCTCACCGGCCAACCCAATCACGCTGAGATCGACATGGCTTCGCCAAAGAGGTTGTACACTTGTTGCATCTCTTTTTTACTCTACATGTTATATATATTGTCCACTAAGCACACAGATTTGTTCCTTTAGTGTCTCCTTGAAAGGGAAAACGTAGGAATTTTAATTTTCACTTGTCCTCCTTTTCAAATTCCTATTCATGAAGCACAAGACTAAGAGATAGTAGCATAATAGCATTATAACCGTACATTTTCTTGTGGTTTGACTTAATCTCACCATGCTTCTTTGCATCCTGTGATCTTCCAATTGTTGTGAATCAAACACCCAGATTGGCAGAAATCCTGTGTTTTTAAATTCTCTGTTTTGCACGTGCATTCCTATCCTATTCCTGTCTATTTCCTATCCCTACATTGTTGGAATCCTCCAATTCAAACGAGCCCTTACAGAATTACTTCTCTTACAGATAGTTGTCAAAGAAAACCTTGCGTGGTTTGTCCCGGTCCTGCTGTGCCGTCGTCCACCCCAGCTCAGCTGCTCCAACGACAGAAGGGTCCAGCAGAGCAGGGATCTGGCCTCCAGACTGTCTTTCGCCGCCTTAGATCTTCTTGTCCGCCGCTGGCAGCCATGAAAACTGCATTACCATCATCAATCAAGCAGACGACCTCGAGGACTACATGGGTCCGCAAGAGGGGTCGCACTCTTTCATGTCTGCTTACATTATGCATCGCTTAATATTACATGCTACTTTATCGTCCTGTTCACCGATTAGACTCTGAGTCAGCTCCAAACTAATGGTCAATCTTGATTTTTTAAATGGTTGTGGGGTACATATCGGGGCCGCTATCAATAGTATCTATCTACTATCTGGGTAATCTCCGGTGTCTACTATGAGCTTCATGTTGGGTGGGAAACAAATAGTAAAGAAGCCATTATCTGTATTAATTAACTGAAGCCATTATCTGCCTGCTATTATTGGTCTATTATTAGTTTTGGGTCTATCCACATGTTGCTACCATCACTCTGGATTTCTGCATGCACTCCTTACATAATCTCACTATGTTTTATTCCTATGCATGACCGTTATTGTAAACAATGGAACTGAACATGTAGAGCAAAAGAGACGAGCCTTGCGTGGCAATATAATTTCATGCAGACGTCGCTCCATGGTAGGCGCAAAGGCAGCCCCCCTCCACGCATTTCGGATTGTAATCGAGGGGAAGATATCTGTTCTGAGGGGGATTCAGAAGGAGAAGATAACTCCTATTTACTCGCTGAGGTCTTCGCTCTAACTTCGCATGCTGATGTTGGTTATATCATGCATATGGTGTCTTGCATTGCTTACTTTATACATCAAATATGTCATCTGCTTAGTTTAGACATCCTTTGTGCGAATGCCATCTGTTTAGTTTATTCATCGTTTATGTGAATTATGCAACGCCACCTTGTTTAGCCAGGCATCATATATGTGAATTTTGCAATGCCATCCTGCTTAGCCAGTCATCTTATATGTAAATTATATCAGGCCATCTTTTTTTCATTACATATTACATTCGTCAACAATGTTAGTACATTCAACTGCTCTTCATGTGCATCAGCCATTTGACACGGTGATGGCAAATTCTGGAGTGAAAACAAGGTCTTCTGAACAGACTATGCTATCTGACGAAGCGCATATGTCACTGGTTACGGATAGCTCCTCAGAGGAGGATTCAGAGACAGATAACCAGTCCTATTCCCCCCCCCCCCCGAGGTGTATGCTCTAACTTGGCAGGGTTATGTTTCTCATATCGTGCGTATGGTGTCTCGCATTGCTATGCCATTTGATTAGTTTAGACATGCTTTGTGTGAATGCCACCTGTTCAGTGTCTAATTACCATATATGTGAATTATGCATTGCGATCTTGTTGCAAGACATTATATATGTGAATTATACAATGCTATCTTGTTGCAAAGGCATTATATATGTGAATTATGCAATGCCATGCTGCAGTGGCGGAGCTACAACCAAATAGTTGGGCGGCCCAACGTAAAAGAGAACACAAAAAATTCACAACTTAAGCCATACTACTTGGATGCTACTAGGTATATTAATCTATGCTCACTGTAAACCAGACTAGGCTGTAACGGGAACAAATCCCTCCTGCATATTATTGAGGAAAAGTCAGCCTCTCATACGCGTTCAGGCTGCTGACGTGTAACACCCCGAATTCGATGCGCCAGGTGTCTGCCAGTTATTCGTCGTAGTTGCCATGTCATTTGCTTGTGTGTTGCATTTTGTCATGTCATCATCTGCATTCCATCTGCATGTTTTTCAAAACTTGCATCTGTTCGGGTTCTCCCGGTTCTCTCCGTTGTCCGTTTGGAGTCCAGTCCTCTCGCGCGTGCCCCGTCACCCCTCTCAGACCTTGTTTCGTGTGCGGGTGTTAAACTTTCTTGGAATGGCCCGAGCTTTTCCAAGCGGCCTTGGTATACCACCGGTAGACCGCCTGTCAAGTTTCTTGCCATTTGGAGGTCGTTTGATACTCCAACGGTTAACCGGGTAATCGTAAAAGCCCTCTTTGTGTTACAGCCCAACACCCCTCCAAAGTGGCCCAAAACCCATCTAAACCCACTCCATGCTCTCCGCCATTCGATCACGATCGTGTGGGAGAAAACCGCACCCCATTTGGACTCTCCTAGCTCCCAGAATCTATAAATAAGTCCCCTCCCCCGAAATTCGCGGATGATTTCCACCCCTAACCCTAGGCTCGTCTTCCTCCGTGCGCCGGACACGTCCGGACGGCGCCGGACGCGTCCGCCGCCGACGCCCCAGCCAATAGGAGCCCGCCACGTCACCCCCCGCGCCCTCTCTCTCTCTCTCTCCTCCCCGCCGCTGTGGCCCGCTCGGCCCAGGCGCAGCCCGCCCAGGCCCGCGCGGCCGCGCGAGCCTCCGCCGCCAGCCCGAGCGTGCCACCGCCCGAGCCTCCGCCGCCGACTGCCGCCTGTCCTCTCCACCGCCGTCCTTCGCCCGCCGCTGCGCCTCCTGCCGGAGGTCGCGACCGCGCCGCAGTCCGCCGGGCGCCCGCACCGCCCCGCGCCCGGCCACCCTCCGCCGTCGCCGCGCCAGATCTGGCCGGACCAGGCCGCCTCCGCCCCGATCGCACCGAACCCCGCGCCTAACCGGAGCTCCGCCGTCGCCGATCTGGTCGAGGCCACCGTCCTCGTCCCGGATCCGGCTGGAGCTCGCCCGCCGGCGCCGGATCCGACTGCTCCTCTCGTCCCCTTGCCGTTCCGGCCACCGGAGTCCCCAGCACAGGCGAGGCCCTCTCCTCCTCAGTGCCGCCCGCCTCCTCGCTCGGGAGGACGGACCCCAGCGCCCACGTGGGCCCCGGCCTAGCAGCACCAGGCCGCTGGCCTGCAAAGCCCCTCCCCGCCAACCTAGGCTCAGCCCACTAGGTGAGCCTCAGCCCGCAGCTATGCCTCGCCTGTGCACGATATAGTTATCTAGCGCTCAGATTTTCAGACCTGCAATTTCCACCAAGTCCCGAGATATTTTCGCATAATATTGCCCTGTTCATTGCATAATAACTCTGCATCCGTACCTCCGTTTCATGCATATGATATATCAAAATGTTCTTTGTCAGAAGATCTACACTTCATTCCATTGTGTCATGTTCATTTGAGTGCATCTTGATGCCTGAATCATCGTTGCAAGAGTGATATATGATGTTAATCTACTGAAACTGTTATAACTTGATGTTTTGTCATTTTTGTTGCATTTGATGTGTGCATCCTATTAGCATGAGCTCTGCATGTGTTTTGAACTGCATCATGCCATCTTTACAGTGGTGTCATCCATGTATATTTTTGAGTCTTGTACTGAGTTCATCAAGCTTGTTAAGTAGGGTACTTGTTGTTACTGTTTTTCTAGGCTGAATCTGTTATTTTGTGATGCTATGCAAACCTACTGCTACAAGTCATTCTATGCATAATTTGGAGATGTTCACTAAGGATGTTTTGTTATACATGTCATGCTCTATCCATCCATGCCCCTGGTTGCATTTATAGCCTGGTGTAGCTTGTTGTAATCATGCTCCAAATTTGCTAAATAATATTGTTATCAGCCTGTCAACATTAAGTTCAGTTTTGCCATGTGTTTTGCTAGTGATCCAAGCACCCTATGAACTTTCTCTTTACATTCTTAGCTTCATAAACATGTATTCTTACTGTTGGTAACCTTGTCATGCCATGTATTACTCTGTGGTGAGTGGTACAAGCTCACCAACATGCCTACTTATTGTTGTTCCTGCCATGTTTGAATCTGTCATATAACTTGCCATGTTTACATGGGTGCCATCATATCTTCTGATCCTTTTTGGCTCATGGTCAGTAAGGGACTTTTGTTCTATGAAATTAGTAGGTTCATGCCATGCCTTTGTTTGCCATGATAAGTTCCTGTAACATGTTGTTTGATAAATCTAAACATTGCAACCTGATGTTATTTCTGCAAAGTCTGAAACTGATATTATTTCCAATCTTGCCATGTGTTTTGGAGCATGTTCTAGTGATTTTTGGAGATAGCTCATTGTTCATGTTTTGTCATGCTTTACCTGTACATCATGCCCACGCCTTTTGTTTTCAAATTGTGGTACTGTAGCATGTTGTTTTGGTGCTTGCAATATGCCTAGTTGCTGTTTTGGACAGCTTGTCCTTTAAACTTGTATAGAGTGCATGTGTTGAACCGTTGCTCCGTTTTGAGTGTGCTCTATAAGAAACTTGCTTGTTTTTGCATGTAGTTTCATATTATCATGTTGCATCCATGTGTTGAGAGTGTTTGCTTGATGTTTGTATGCATTTTGCATCAATGCCATGTTTAACTTGTTTTGCTCATATCTTCTAGGCCGTAGCTCCGAACTAAATGAACTTTATATGTAACTTGACTAGAATCTCGTGTAGATCATATTGGTGCATCTTAACTTGCTGTTTAATAACTTGAACATAAGTTTTATTCAGATCTGGACCAATTTCGAAATTCGCATCTGAGGACTTACCGGATTTGTTATATGTTGTTTCCGGCCTCATTTAAACTTGCCTTGATGTGTTGCTCTTGTTTGCATCATCTCTTGCCATGAGTAGCTTCATGTAGTCTTGTCTTGCATCATGCTTGGTTGTGCATCTTGTCTTGCCTATGTGTGGTGTCTTTACCATGTTGTGTGTTTCTTCTCGATAGTTCCTGTTTCGTTGCGATCGTGAGGATTCATTCGTCTATGCTTCGTTCAGCTTCATCTGTTCGTCTACTTCATGGACTCGTTCTTCTTACTAGCGGGATTTCAGGTAAGATGACCGCTACCCTAGATCTCACTACTATCATTGCTATGCTAGTTGCTTCATTCTATCGCTTTGCTGCGCTACCTATCATTTGTTCTTAGAGCCTCCCAATTTGCCATGTCAGCCTCTAACCTTTTTCACCCTTCCTAGCAAACCGTTGCTTGGCTATGTTACCGCTTTGCTCAGCCCTCTTATACCATTGCTAGTTGCAGGTGAAGTTGAAGATTGCCCCATGATGGACATGATTATGTTGAGATATCACAATATCTCTTATTTAATTGATGCATCTGTATATTTGGTAAAGGGTGGAAGACTCGGCCTTATGCCTGGTGTTTTGTTCCACTCTTGCTGCCCTAGTTTCCTTCATACCGGTGTTATGTTCCCGGATTTTGCATTCCTTATGTGGTTGGGTGATTTATGGGAACCCCTTGACAGTTCGCTTTGAATAAAACTCCTCCAGCAAGGCCGAACCTTGGTTTTACCATTTGACTCACCTAGCCCTTTTTCCATTTTGTTTCCGGAGCCCGAGGGTCATCTTTATTTACCCCCCCCCCCCCGGGCCAGTGCTCCTCCGAGTGTTGGTCCAAACTAGAGCACCGTGCAGGACCATTCCTTGGCAACTTGGATTCGTCGGTACATGTAAGCTTCGCTTATCCGTTGTGCCCTGAGAACGAGATATGTGCAGCTCCTATCGGGATTTGTCGGCACATCGGGCGGCTTTGCTGGTCTTGTTTTACCATCGTCGAAATGTCTTGTAAACCGGGATTCCGAGTCTGATCGGGTCTTCCCGGGAGAAGAAATATCCTTCTTGACCGCGAGATCTTATCCTGGGCTAAGTTGGGACACCCCTGTAGGGTATAAACTTTCGAAAGACGTGCCCGCGGTTATGTGGCAGATGGGAATTTGTTAATGTCCGGTTGTAGATAACTTGACACCAGATCCGAATTAAAACGCATCAACCGCGTGTGTAGCCGTAATGGTCTCTTTTTGGCGGAGTCCGGGAAGTGAACACGGTTTTGGGTTATGTTTGACGTAAGTAGGAGTTCAGGATCACTTCTTGATCATTGCTAGCTTCACGACCGTTCTGCTTGCTCTCTTCTCGCTCTTATTTGCGTTTGTTAGCCACCATATCTTGCTTAGTCGCTGCTGCAACCTCACCACTTTTACCCCTTGCTTTCCCATTAAGCTTTGCTAGTGTTGATACCCATGTTAATGGGATTGCTGAGTCCTCGTGGTTCACAGATTACTACAACAACAGTTGCAGGTACAGGTTATGCGATGATCATCACGCGAGAGCGATGTCTACTTGTTTTGGAGTTCTTCTTCTGCTTCTTCTTCGATCAGGGGATAGGTTCCAGGTCGGCAGCCTGGGCTAGCAGGGTGGATGTCGTTTGAGCTTCTGTTTGTGTTTCATCCATAGTCGGATGTTGTTCTTATGTATGTTGATGTTGTATTCGTGTGGAATTGTATGCCTCTTGTATGTATCCCCATCTATTATTTAATGTTGATGTAATGATATCCACCTTGCAGAAGCGTCTTCAAGATGCGCTTCTATCCTTGGTGGGACCTTCGAGTTCCTTTAGGATAGGGTCGCATCTTGGGCGTGACAAGTTGGTATCAGAGCCTCGACCGACCCTAGGAACCCCCTTGATTGATCGTGTAGTTTGGTCGTTGTTGAGTCTAGAAGAAAACTATTTCTGAGTCTAGTTATATCGGAGAGTAGGAATTCTTTTTACTCCTCAGCCCCTTCGTTGCTCTGGTCAGGAATCTTGACATAGGTGTTTTGAATTACTTCTCTTCCCTTCCAAATTTTCTTTAGGATCACGCAGTTGGTTTTTTTCGATCGTTGTTCCTCAGCTCTTTTCATCCGGTGCATTTCTCATCAAGTCGACTCGACCCTCTTCATCTTTGCAAGTTCAATCCTCAGTTTGCTCTCAACAAAGTTATTTCTCTATCCTCAGTTGTTTTCTTTTCCCACCCGCTCACCCCTCTTCTTCTCGGAGCCGGAGTCCGTAATCGAGTATCCATTCTACTCATGCGAAGCCTTTGCATTCTTTCAACCGGTGTTTTTCTCTTCAAATATTCGTTGATTCCTTCCAAGTCGCCTTTGTTTTTCCTGCCCTCCCACCCTCTTCTTCCCGGAGTCTAAGCCTCTTTCGACCATCAGTTTCATTCATGCGAAGTCCTTCAGTCATTCCGGTGCATCATCTCTCTGTTCAACAATCCTTTCCAACGGTGTTTTCTCTTCAGTGGGCCCTAACCCACATGTCTTTTCCCAGGATCTTACCTAACTCTTCTAATTCTCCTGGAGTTATTCTCAAATTCTTTTCAAAGTGTGATGTAAGAATGAATTTCATCAGTCAGATGCTTCTCCAAGATCGATTTCAAATCATTTCATTGTTGGCTCAACCTTTTCGGGTTTCATTCTCCCGGATTATCTCAGTAATTTCGGTGGTATTTCTCCTCGTCTTTCTCAGCTTTGAAGATCGAAGAAGAGTTTTCATATCATCCTCTCGAATTATTTCAGTTTGTCAGATATTCTTTCTTACCCATCCGGAGTATTTTAGGAGTTGATTTCTTTTTCGTTTCACCGGAGGACATCATTCTATCTATCGTTCTCTATTTATCTCGGTGCTTCATTAAAATGTTCGTTAATCGGCTCGAGTTCTTCTCGTTCTCTTGCATCTAAATCCCCTCTAGCATATTTGTTCTTCAAATTCTTCCTGGTGATTCATACTCTTTAATCAGTGATTTTCGAATTCTTACGGTGGTTCATTCAGACTCTTTTTCCTTTGTCATCATATTAATCCTTTCATTCTTTTCAATCCTACCGGTGGTTCATGAAGACCTTCTCAAGTTTGCGATATGTCATTTCTCAATCCTTTTCAAGAGAAATAAGTTGCATGCCAAATCCGCTCATTACCCATTAAATTGGTTGAGGATAAGGATAACGTAATTCTTATTCTTATTTCATCGTCGTCTAGTAATCCCCTTTCTTCGGAGTTTGTTCTTGTTGAATAAATTCTAGTGCCAAGTCTTTTCGTCTTTCCTTTTCCGGAGTTCAAATTTCCTCGGCCATCTCGTCGGAAACCCCATCTAAATCACCGCAAGGCTCATCTTATTCTTACATCCTTCATTCTATCTCATCATCCTTTTGTCACCGGAGTTCTTCATGGTGGTTCTTCATTATTTAATTCATTCTTCAAGAGTTCATCAAGTATCATTCCATCCTCTCAAGTTCATGTTCTATTCTATCCATGTTCAGTCAGAGTGCTGCCTAAATCCTTTCAGTCTTATTCGTTTCTTATCTCATTCTAACTGGAGTGGTTCTTAGTCTATCTGATTCCATGAGCTTTCGATTCTCATCATTCTAGTCGTTCCTCTCTTCTTCTCGAGTGCTCTCGATTCTTTGCTTCTTCTCTTGAGTTCTTGTTTCACCTCATCCCCTTTTCCCTTCCGTCTCGGTCCTAAGATCTCGGGACGAGATCTCTTGTTAGTGGAGGAGTGTTGTAACGCCCCGGATTCGATGCGCCAGGTGTCTGCCAGTTATTTGTCGTAGTTTCCATGTCATTTGCTCGTGTGTTGCATTTTGTCATGTCATTATCTGCATTTCATCTGCATGTTTTTCAAAACTTGCATCCATCCGGCTTCTCCCGGTTCTCTCCGTTGTCCGTTCCGAGTCCAGACCTCTCGTGCGTGCCCCGTCACCCCTCTCAGACCTTGTTTTGTGTGCGGGTGTTAAACTTTCTCGAAATGGCCCGAGGTTTGCCAAGCGGCCTTGGTATACCACCTGCAGACCGCCTGTCAAGTTTCGTGCCATTTGGAGGTCGTTTGATACTCCAACGGTTAACCGAGTAACCGTAAAAGCCCTCTTTGTGTTACAGCCCAACACCCCTCCAAAGTGTCCCAAAACCCATCTAAACTCCCTCCATTCTCTCCGCCGTAAGATCACGATTGTGTGGGCGAAACCCGCACCCCATTTGGACTCTCCTAGTTCCCAGAATCTATAAATAAGTCCCCTCCCCCGAAATTCGCGGATGATTTCCACCCCTAACCCTAGCCTCGTCTTCCTCCACGCGCCGGACACGTCCGGATGGCGCCGGACGCGTCCACCGCCGCTGCCCCAGCCAATAGGAGCCCGCCACATCACCCCCGCGCCCTCTCTCTCTCCTCCCCGCCGCCGCGGCCCACCGGGCCCAAGCGCGGCCCGCCCAGGCCCACGCGGCCGCCCGAGCCTCCGCAGCCAGCCCGCGCGTGCCGCCACCCGAGCCTCCGCCGCCGGCCGCCGCCTGTCCTCTCCGCCGCCGTCCTTCGCCCGCCGCTGCGCCTCCTGCCGGAGGTCATGATCGCGCCCCCGTCTGTCGAGCGCCCGCGCCGCCCCACGCCCGGCCGCCCTCCGCCGTCGCCGCGTCGGATCCGGCCGGACCAGGCCGCCTCCGCCCAGACTGCACCGAACCCCGCGCCTAATCGGAGCTCTGTCGTTGCTGATCTGGTCGAGGCCGCCGTCCTCGTCCCGGATCCGGCTGGAGCTCGCCCGCCGGCCCTGGATCCGTCTGCTCCCCTCGTCCCCTTGCCGTTCCGGCCACCGGAGTCCCCAGCACCGGCGAGGCCCTCTCCTCCTCAGCGTCGCCCGCCTCCTCGCTCGGGACGACGGACCCCAGCACCCACATGGCCCCCGGCCCAGCAGCACCACACCGCCGGCCCAGCACGCCGGCCTGCAAAGCCCCTCCCCGCCAACCTGGGTTCGGCCCACTAGGTGAGCCTCAGCCCGCACCTATCCCTCGCCTGTGCACGATATAGTTATCTAGTGCTTAGTTTTTCAGACATGCAATTTCCACCAAGTCTCGAGATATTTTTGCATAATATTGCCCTATTCATCGCATCATAACTCTGCATCTGTAGCTCCGTTTCATGCATATGATATATCAAAATGTTCGTTGTGAGATGATCTACACTTCATTCCATCGTGTCATGTTCATTTAAGTGCATCTTGATGCCTGAATCATTGTTGCAAGAGTGCTATATTTTGTTAATCTGCTGAAACTGTTATAACTTGATGTTTTGTCATTTTTGTTGCATTTGATGTGTGCATCCTATGAGCACGAGCTCTACATGTGTTTTGAACTGCATCATGCCATCTTTACAGTGGTGCCATCCATGTATATTTTTGAGTCTTGTACTGAGTTCATCGAGCTTGTTAAGTAGGGTACTTGTTGTTACTGTTTTGCTAGGCTGAATCTGTTATTTTGTGATGCTATGCAAACCTACTGCTACAAGTCATTCTATGCATAATGTGGAGATGTTCACTAAGGATGTTTTGTTATACATGTCATGCTCTATCCATCCATGCCCCTGGTTGCATTTATAGCCTGGTGTAGCTTGCTGTAATCATGCTCCAAATTTGCTAAATAATATTGCTATCAGCCTGTCAACATTAAGTTCAGTTTTGCCATGTGTTTTGCTAGTGATCCATGCACCCTATGAACTTTCTCTTTACATTCTTAGCTTCATAAACATGTATTCTTACTGTTGGTAACCTTGTCATGCCATGTATTGCTCTGTGGTGAGTGGTACAAGCTCACCAACATGCCTACTTATTGTTGTTCCTGCCATGTTTGAATCTGTCATATAACTTGCCATGTTTACATGGGTGCCATCATATCTTCTAATCCTTTTGGCTCATGGTCAGTAAGGGACTTTTGTTCTATGCAATTAGTAGGTTCATGCCATGCCTTTGTTTGCCATGATAAATTCCTGTAACATGTTGTTTGACAACTCTAAACATTGCAACCTGATGTTATTTCTGCAAAGTCTGAAACTGATATTATTCGCAATCTTGCCATGTGTTTTGGAGCATGTTCTAGTGATTTCTGGAGATAGCTCAGTGTTCATGTTTGTCATGCTTTACCTGTACATCATGCCCATGCCTTTTGTTTTCATATTGTGGTACTGTAGCATATTGTTTTGGTCCTTGCAATATGCCTAGTTGCTGTTTTGGACAGCGTGTCCTTTAAACTCGTATAGAGTGCATGTGTTGAACCGTTGCTCCGTTTTGAGTGTGCTCTATATGAAACTTGCTTGTTTTTGCATGTAGTTTCATATTACCATGTTGCATCCATGTGTTGAGAGTGTTTGCTTGATGTTTGTATGCATTTTGCATCAATGCCATGTTTAACTTGTTTTGCTCATATCTTGTAGGCCGTAGCTCCGAACTAAATGAACTTTATATGTAACTTGACTAGAATCTCGTGTAGATCATATTGGTGCATCTTAACTTGCTGTTTAACAACTTGAACATAAGGTTTATTCAGATCTGAACAAATTTTGAAATTCGCATCTCAGGACTTACCGGATTTGTTATATGTTGTTTCTGGCCTCATTTAAACTTGCCTTGATGTGTTGCTCTTTTTTGCATCATCTCTTGCCATGAGTAGCTTCATGTAGTCTTGTCTTGCATCATGCTTGGTTGTGCATCTTGTCTTGCCTATGTGTGGTGTGTTTACCATGTTGTGTGTTTCTTCTCGATAGTTCCTGTTTCGTTGCGATCGTGAGGATTCATTCGTCTACGCTTGGTTCGGCTTCATCCGTTCATCTACTTCATGGACTCGTTCTTCTTACTAGCGGGATTTCAGGAAAGATGACCGCTACCCTGGATCTCACTACTATCATTGCTATGCTAGTTGCTTCGTTCTATCGCTTTGCTGCACTACCTATCATTTGTTCTTAGAGCCTCCCAATTTGCCATGTCAGCCTCTAACCTTTTTCACGCTTCCTAGAAAACCGTTGATTGGCTATGTTACCGCTTTGCTCAGCCCTCTTATAGCATTGCTAGTTGCAGGTGAAGTTGAAGATTGCCCCATGATGGACAGGATTATGTTGAGATATCACAATATCTCTTATTTAATTGATGCATCTATATACTTGGTAAATGGTGGAAGACTCGGCCTTATGCCTGGTGTTTTGTTCCACTCTTGCCGCCCTTGTTTCTGTCATACCAGTTTTTTGTTCCTAGATTTTGCGTTCCTTACGCGGTTGGGTGATTTATGGGAACCCCTTGACAGTTCACTTTGAATAAAACTCCTCCAGCAAGGCCGGACCTTGGCTTTACCATTTGACTCACCTAGCCCTTTTCCCTTGGGTTTCTGGAGCCCGAGGGTCATCTTTATTTACCCCCCCCCCCCCGGGCCAGTGCTCCTCCGAGTGTTGGTCCAAACTAGAGCACCGTGCAGGACCATTCCTTGGCAACTTGGATTCGTCGGTACCTGTACGCTTCACTTATCCGGTGTGCCCTGAGAACGAGATATGTGCAGCTCCTATCGGGATTTGTCGGCACATCGGGCGGCTTTGCTGGTCTTGTTTTACCATCGTTGAAATGTCTTGTAAACCGGGATTTCGAGTCTGATCGGGTCTTCCCGGGAGAAGGTATATCCTTCGTTGACCGCGAGAGCTCATCATGGGATAAGTTGGGACACCCTTGCAGGGTATAAACTTTCGAACGCCATGCCCGCGGTTATGTGGAAGATGGGAATTTGTTAATGTCTGGTTGTAGATAACTTGACACCAGATCCGAATTAAAACGCATCAACCGCGTGTGTAGCCGTGATGGTCTCTTTTCGGCGGAGTCCAGCAAGTGAGCACGGTTTTTGGGTTATGTTTGACGTAAGTAGGAGTTCAGGATCACTTCTTGATCATTGCTAGCTTCATGACCGTTCTGCTTGCTCTCTTCTCGCTCTTATTTGCGTATGTTAGCCACCATATCTTGCTTAGTCGCTGCTGCAACCTCACCACTTTACCCCTTCCTTTCCCATTAAGCTTTGCTAGTCTTGATACCCATGTTAATGGGATTGCTGAGTCCTCGTGGCTCATAGATTACTACAACAACAGTTGCAGGTATAGGTTATGCGATGATCATGATGCGAGAGTGATGTTTACTTGTTTTGGAGTTCTTCTTCTGCTTATTCTTCGATCAGGGGATAGGTTCTAGGTCGGCAGCCTGGGCTAGCAGGGTGGATGTCATTTGAGCTTCTGTTTGTGTTTCATCAGTAGTCGGATGTTGTTCTTATGTATGTTGATGTTGTATTCGTGTGGCATTGTATGCCTCTTGTATGTATCCCCATCTATTATGTAATGTTGATGTAATGATATCCACCTTGCAAAAGCATCTTCAAGATGCGCTTCTATCCTTGGTGGGACCTTCGAGTTCCTTTAGGATAGGGTCACATCTTGGGCGTGACAAGTTGGTTTCAGAGCCTCGACCGACCCTCGGAGCCCCCTTGATTGATCGTGTAGTTTGGCCGTTGTTGAGTCTAGAAGAAAACTATTTCTGAGTCTAGTTATATGGGAGAGTAGGAATTCTTTTTACTCCTCAGCCCCTTCATCGCTCTGGTCAAGAATCTTGACATAGGTGTTTTGAATTACTTCTCTTCCCTTCCAAATTTTCTTTAGGATCACGCAGTTGGTTTTTTTCGATCGTTGTTCCTCAGCTCTTTTCATCTGGTGTATTTCTCATCAAGTTGACTCGACCTGCTTCATCTTTGCAAGTGCAATCCTCAGTTTGCTCTCAACAAAGTTATTTCTCTATCCTCAGTTGTTTTCTTTTCCCACCCGCCCACCCCTCTTCTTCTCGTAGCCGGAGTCCGTAATCGAGTATCCATTCTACTCATGTGAAGCCTTTGCATTCTTTCAACCGGTGTTTTTCTCTTCAAGTATTCGTTGATTCCTTCCAAGTCGCCTTTGTTTTTCCTGCCCTCCCACCCTCTTCTTCCTGGAGTCTGAGCCTCTTTCGGCCATCAATTTAATTCGTGCGAAGTCCTTCAGTCATTCCGGTGCATCATCTCTCTGTTCAACAATCCTTTCCAACGGTGTTTTCTCTTTAGTGGGCCCTAACCCACATGTCTTTTCCCAGGATCTTACCTGACTCTTCTAATTCTCCCGGAGTTATTCTCAAATTCTTTTCAAAGTGTGACATAATAATGAATTTCATCAGTCAGATGCTTTTCCAACATCGATTTCAAATCATTTCATTGTTGGCTCAACCTTTTTGGGTTTCATTCTCCCGGATTATCTCAGTAATTTCGGTGGTGTTTCTCGTCGTCTTTCTCAGCTTTGAAGATCGAAGAAGAGTTTTCATATCATCCTCTCGAATTATTTCAGTTTGTCAGATATTCGTTCTTACCCATCCGGAGTATTTCAGGAGTTGATTTCTTTTTGTTTCACCGGAGGACATCATTCCAGCTATCCTTCTCTATTTATCTCGGTGCTTCATTCAAATGTTCATTAATCAGCTCGAGTTCTTCCCGTTCTCTTGCATCTAAATCCCCTCTAGCATATTTGTTCTTCAAATTCTTCCTGGTGATTCATACTCTTTAATCAGTCATTTTTCAAATTCTTACGGTGGTTCATTCAGACTCTTTTTCCTTTGTCATCACATTAATCCTTTCGTTCTTTTCAATCCTACCGGTGGTTCATGAAGACCTTCTCAAGTTTGCGATATGTCATTTCTCAAATCCTTTTCAAGAGAAATAAGTTGCATGCCAAATCCGCTCGTGACCCATTAAATTGGTTGACGATAAGCATAACGTAATTCTTATTCTTATTTCATCATCGTCTAGTAATCCCCTTTCTTCGGAGTCTGTTCTTGTTGAATAAATTCTAGTGCCAAGTCTTTTCATCTTTTCTTTTCTGGAGTTCAAATTTCCTCGGCCATCTCGTCGGACACCCCATCTATATCACCTCAAGGCTCATCTTATTCTTACATCCTTCATTCTATCTCATCATCCTTTTGTCACCGGAGTTCTTCATGGTGGTTCTTCATGATTTAATTCATTCTTCAAGAGTTCATCAAGTATCATTCGATCCTCTCAAGTTCATGTTCTATTCTATCCATGTTCAGTCAGAGTGCTGCCTAAATCCTTTCAGTCTTATTCGTTTCTTATCTCGTTCTAACGGGAGTGGTTTCTTAGTCTATCTGATTCCATGAGCTTTCGATTCTCGTCATTCTAGTCGTTCCTCTCTTCTTCTTGAGTGCTCTCGATTCTTTGCTTCTTCTCTTGAGTTCTTGTTTCACCTCATCCCTTTTTCCCTTCCGTCTCGGTCCTAAGATCTCGGGACGAGATCTCTTGTTAGTGGTGGAGTGTTGTAACGCCCCGGATTCGATGCGCCAGGTGTCTGCCAGTTATTCGTCGTAGTTGCCATGTCATTTTTTCGCGTGTTGCATTTTGTCATGTCATCATCTGCATTTCATCTGCATGTTTTCAAAACTTGCATCCGTTCGGGTTCTCCAGGTTCTCTCCGTTGTCCGTTCGGAGTCCAGACCTCTCGCGCGTGCCCCGTGGCCCCTCTCAGACCTTGTTTTGTGTGCCGGTGTTAAACTTTCTCGGAATGGCCCGAGGTTTGCCAAGCGGCCTTGGTATATCACCTGTAGACCGCCTGTCAAGTTTCGTGCCATTTGGAGGTCGTTTAATACTCCAACGGTTAACCGGGTAACCGTAAAAGCCCTCTTTGTGTTACAGCCCAACACCCCTCCAAAGTGGCCCAAAACCCATCTAAACTCCCTCCATGCTCTCCGCCGTTCGATCACGATCGTGTGGGCGAAAACCGCACCCCATTTGGACTCTCCTAGATCCCAGAATCTATAAATAAGTCCCCTCCCCTGAAATTCGCGGATGATTTCCACCCCTAACCCTAGCCTCGTCTTCCTCCGCCCGCCGGACACGTCCGGACGGCGCCGGACGTGTCCGCCGCCACTGCCCCAGCCAATAGGAGACCGCCACGTTGCCCCCCGCACCCTCTCTCTCCTCCCCGACGCTGCGGCCCGCTGGGCCCAGGCGCAGCCTTCCCAGGCCCGCGCGACAGCCCGAGCCTCCGCAGCCAGCCCGCGCGTGCCGCTGCCCGAGCCTCCGCCGCCAGCCGCCGCCTGTCCTCTCCGCCGCCGTCCTTCGCCCGCCGTTGCGCCTCCTGCTGGAGGTCGCGACCGCGCCACCGTCCGCCGAGCGCCCGCGCCCTCCCGCGCCCGGCCGCCCTCCGCCGTCGCCGCGCCGGATCCGGCTGGACCAGGCCGCCTCCGCCCCGACCGCACCGAACCCCGCGCCTAACCGGAGCTCCGCTGTCGCCGATCTGGTCGAGGCCGCCGTCCTCGTCCCGGATCCGGCTCGAGCTCGCCCGCCGGCGCCGGATCCGGCTGCTCCCCTCGTCCCCTTGCCGTTCCGGCCACCGGAGTCCCCAGCACCGGCGAGGCCCTCTCCTCCTCAGCGCCGCCTGCCTCCTCGCTCGGGAGGACGGACCCCAGCGCCTACGTGGGTCCCGGCCCATCAGCACCAGGCCGCCGGCCCAGCGCGCCGGCTGCAAAGCCCCTCCCCGCCAACCTGGGTTCGGCCCACTAGGTGAGCCTCAGCCCGCAGCTATCCCTTGCCTGTGCACGATATAGTTATCTAGCGCTCAGTTTTTCAGACCTGCAATTTCCACTAAGTCTCGAGATATTTTTGCATAATATTGCCCTATTCATTGCATCATAAGTCTGCATCCGTAGCTCCGTTTCATGCATATGATATATCAAAATGTTCGTTGTGAGATGATCTACACTTCATTCCATTGTGTCATGTTCATTTAAGTGCATCTTGATGCTTGAATCATCGTTGGAAGAGTGCTATATTTTGTTAATCTGCTGAAACTGTTATAACTTGATGTTTTGTCATTTTTGTTGCATTTGATGTGTGCATCCTATGAGCACGAGCTCTACATGTGTTTTGAACTGCATCATGCCATCTTTACAGTGGTGCCATCCATGTATATTTTTGAGTCTTGTACTGAGTTCATCGAGCTTGTTAAGTAGGGTACTTGTTGTTACTGTTTTGCTAGGCTGAATCTGTTATTTTGTGATGCTATGCAAACCTACTGCTACAAGTCATTCTATGCATAATCTGGAGATGTTCACTAAGGATGTTTTGTTATACATGTCATGCTCTATCCATCCATGCCCATGGTTGCATTTATAGCCTGGTGTAGCTTGTTGTAATCATGCTCCAAATTTGCTAAATAATATTGCTATCAGCCTGTCAACATTAAGTTCAGTTTTGCCATGTGTTTTGCTAGTGATCCATGCACCCTATGAACTTTCTCTTTACATTCTTAGCTTCATAAACATGTATTCTTACTGTTGGTAACCTTGTCATGCCATGTATTGCTCTGTGGTGAGTGGTACAAGCTCACCAACATGCCTACTTATTGTTGTTCCTGCCATGTTTGAATCTGTCATATAACTTGCCATGTTTACATGGGTGCCATCATATCTTCTAATCCTTTTTGGCTCATGTTCAGTAAGGGACTTTTGTTCTATGCAATTAGTAGGTTCATGCCATGCCTTTGTTTTCCATGATAAGTTCCTGTAACATGTTGTTTGATAACTCTAAACATTGCAACCTGATGTTATTTCTGCAAAGTCTGAAACTGATATTATTCGCAATCTTGCCATGTGTTTTGGAGCATGTTCTAGTGATTTCTGGAGATAGCTCAGTGTTCATGTTTTATCATGCTTTACCTGTACATCATGCCCATGCCTTTTGTTTTCATATTGTGGTACTGTAGCATGTTTTTTGGTGCTTGCAATATGCCTAGTTGTTGTTTTGGACAGCTTGTCCTTTAAACTTGTATAGAGTGCATGTGTTGAACCGTTGCTCCGTTTTGAGTGTGCTCTATATGAAACTTGCTTGTTTTTGCATGTAGTTCCATATTATCATGTTGCATACATGTGTTGAGGGTGTTTGCTTGATGTTTGTATGCATTTTGCATCAATGACATGTTTAACTTGTTTTGCTCATATCTTCTAGGCCGTAGCTCCGAACTAAATGAACTTTATATGTAACTTGACTAGAATCTCGTGTAGACCATATTGGTGCATCTTAACTTGCTGTTTAACAACTTGAACATAAGGTTTATTCAGATCTGGACCAATTTCGAAATTCGCATCTGAGGACTTACCGGATTTGTTATATGTTGTTTCCGGCCTCATTTAAACTTGCCTTGATGTGTTGCTCTTGTTTGCATCATCTCTTGCCATGAGTAGCTTCATGTAGTCTTGTCTTGCATCATGCTTGGTTGTGCATCCTGTCTTGCCTATGTGTGGTGTGTTTACCATGTTGTGTGTTTCTTCTCGATAGTTCCTGTTTCGTTGCGATCGTGAGGATTCATTCGTCTACGCTTGGTTCGGCTTCATCCGTTCATCTACTTCATGGACTCGTTCTTCTTACTAGCGGGATTTCAGGAAAGATGACCGCTACCCTGGATCTCACTACTATCATTGCTATGCTAGTTGCTTCGTTCTATCGCTTTGCTGCACTACCTATCATTTGTTCTTAGAGCCTCCCAATTTGCCATGTCAGCCTCTAACCTTTTTCACGCTTCCTAGAAAACCGTTGATTGGCTATGTTACCGCTTTGCTCAGCCCTCTTATAGCATTGCTAGTTGCAGGTGAAGTTGAAGATTGCCCCATGATGGACAGGATTATGTTGAGATATCACAATATCTCTTATTTAATTGATGCATCTATATACTTGGTAAATGGTGGAAGACTCGGCCTTATGCCTGGTGTTTTGTTCCACTCTTGCCGCCCTTGTTTCTGTCATACCGGTTTTTTGTTCCTAGATTTTGCGTTCCTTACGCGGTTGGGTGATTTATAGGAACCCCTTGACAGTTCACTTTGAATAAAACTCCTCCAGCAAGGCCGGACCTTGGCTTTACCATTTGACTCACCTAGCCCTTTTCCCTTGGGTTTCTGGAGCCCGAGGGTCATCTTTATTTACCCCCCCCCCCCCCGGGCCAGTGCTCCTCCGAGTGTTGGTCCAAACTAGAGCACCGTGCAGGACCATTCCTTGGCAACTTGGATTCGTCGGTACCTGTACGCTTCACTTATCCGGTGTGCCCTGAGAACGAGATATGTGCAGCTCCTATCGGGATTTGTCGGCACATCGGGCGGCTTTGCTGGTCTTGTTTTACCATCGTTGAAATGTCTTGTAAACCGGGATTTCGAGTCTGATCGGGTCTTCCCGGGAGAAGGTATATCCTTCGTTGACCGCGAGAGCTCATCATGGGATAAGTTGGGACACCCTTGCAGGGTATAAACTTTCGAACGCCATGCCCGCGGTTATGTGGAAGATGGGAATTTGTTAATGTCTGGTTGTAGATAACTTGACACCAGATCCGAATTAAAACGCATCAACCGCGTGTGTAGCCGTGATGGTCTCTTTTCGGCGGAGTCCAGCAAGTGAGCACGGTTTTTGGGTTATGTTTGACGTAAGTAGGAGTTCAGGATCACTTCTTGATCATTGCTAGCTTCATGACCGTTCTGCTTGCTCTCTTCTCGCTCTTATTTGCGTATGTTAGCCACCATATCTTGCTTAGTCGCTGCTGCAACCTCACCACTTTACCCCTTCCTTTCCCATTAAGCTTTGCTAGTCTTGATACCCATGTTAATGGGATTGCTGAGTCCTCGTGGCTCATAGATTACTACAACAACAGTTGCAGGTATAGGTTATGCGATGATCATGATGCGAGAGTGATGTTTACTTGTTTTGGAGTTCTTCTTCTGCTTATTCTTCGATCAGGGGATAGGTTCTAGGTCGGCAGCCTGGGCTAGCAGGGTGGATGTCATTTGAGCTTCTGTTTGTGTTTCATCAGTAGTCGGATGTTGTTCTTATGTATGTTGATGTTGTATTCGTGTGGCATTGTATGCCTCTTGTATGTATCCCCATCTATTATGTAATGTTGATGTAATGATATCCACCTTGCAAAAGCATCTTCAAGATGCGCTTCTATCCTTGGTGGGACCTTCGAGTTCCTTTAGGATAGGGTCACATCTTGGGCGTGACAAGTTGGTTTCAGAGCCTCGACCGACCCTCGGAGCCCCCTTGATTGATCGTGTAGTTTGGCCGTTGTTGAGTCTAGAAGAAAACTATTTCTGAGTCTAGTTATATGGGAGAGTAGGAATTCTTTTTACTCCTCAGCCCCTTCATCGCTCTGGTCAAGAATCTTGACATAGGTGTTTTGAATTACTTCTCTTCCCTTCCAAATTTTCTTTAGGATCACGCAGTTGGTTTTTTTCGATCGTTGTTCCTCAGCTCTTTTCATCTGGTGTATTTCTCATCAAGTTGACTCGACCTGCTTCATCTTTGCAAGTGCAATCCTCAGTTTGCTCTCAACAAAGTTATTTCTCTATCCTCAGTTGTTTTCTTTTCCCACCCGCCCACCCCTCTTCTTCTCGTAGCCGGAGTCCGTAATCGAGTATCCATTCTACTCATGTGAAGCCTTTGCATTCTTTCAACCGGTGTTTTTCTCTTCAAGTATTCGTTGATTCCTTCCAAGTCGCCTTTGTTTTTCCTGCCCTCCCACCCTCTTCTTCCTGGAGTCTGAGCCTCTTTCGGCCATCAATTTCATTCGTGCGAAGTCCTTCAGTCATTCCGGTGCATCATCTCTCTGTTCAACAATCCTTTCCAACGGTGTTTTCTCTTTAGTGGGCCCTAACCCACATGTCTTTTCCCAGGATCTTACCTGACTCTTCTAATTCTCCCGGAGTTATTCTCAAATTCTTTTCAAAGTGTGACATAATAATGAATTTCATCAGTCAGATGCTTTTCCAACATCGATTTCAAATCATTTCATTGTTGGCTCAACCTTTTTGGGTTTCATTCTCCCGGATTATCTCAGTAATTTCGGTGGTGTTTCTCGTCGTCTTTCTCAGCTTTGAAGATCGAAGAAGAGTTTTCATATCATCCTCTCGAATTATTTCAGTTTGTCAGATATTCGTTCTTACCCATCCGGAGTATTTCAGGAGTTGATTTCTTTTTTGTTTCACCGGAGGACATCATTCCAGCTATCCTTCTCTATTTATCTCGGTGCTTCATTCAAATGTTCATTAATCAGCTCGAGTTCTTCCCGTTCTCTTGCATCTAAATCCCCTCTAGCATATTTGTTCTTCAAATTCTTCCTGGTGATTCATACTCTTTAATCAGTCATTTTTCAAATTCTTATGGTGGTTCATTCAGACTCTTTTTCCTTTGTCATCACATTAATCCTTTCGTTCTTTTCAATCCTACCGGTGGTTCATGAAGACCTTCTCAAGTTTGCGATATGTCATTTCTCAAATCCTTTTCAAGAGAAATAAGTTGCATGCCAAATCCGCTCGTGACCCATTAAATTGGTTGACGATAAGCATAACGTAATTCTTATTCTTATTTCATCATCGTCTAGTAATCCCCTTTCTTCGGAGTCTGTTCTTGTTGAATAAATTCTAGTGCCAAGTCTTTTCATCTTTTCTTTTCTGGAGTTCAAATTTCCTCGGCCATCTCGTCGGACACCCCATCTATATCACCTCAAGGCTCATCTTATTCTTACATCCTTCATTCTATCTCATCATCCTTTTGTCACCGGAGTTCTTCATGGTGGTTCTTCATGATTTAATTCATTCTTCAAGAGTTCATCAAGTATCATTCGATCCTCTCAAGTTCATGTTCTATTCTATCCATGTTCAGTCAGAGTGCTGCCTAAATCCTTTCAGTCTTATTCGTTTCTTATCTCGTTCTAACGGGAGTGGTTTCTTAGTCTATCTGATTCCATGAGCTTTCGATTCTCGTCATTCTAGTCGTTCCTCTCTTCTTCTTGAGTGCTCTCGATTCTTTGCTTCTTCTCTTGAGTTCTTGTTTCACCTCATCCCTTTTTCCCTTCCGTCTCGGTCCTAAGATCTCGGGACGAGATCTCTTGTTAGTGGTGGAGTGTTGTAACGCCCCGGATTCGATGCGCCAGGTGTCTGCCAGTTATTCGTCGTAGTTGCCATGTCATTTTTTCGTGTGTTGCATTTTGTCATGTCATCATCTGCATTTCATCTGCATGTTTTCAAAACTTGCATCCGTTCGGGTTCTCCAGGTTCTCTCCGTTGTCCGTTCGGAGTCCAGACCTCTCGCGCGTGCCCCGTGGCCCCTCTCAGACCTTGTTTTGTGTGCCGGTGTTAAACTTTCTCGGAATGGCCCGAGGTTTGCCAAGCGGCCTTGGTATATCACCTGTAGACCACCTGTCAAGTTTCGTGCCATTTGGAGGTCGTTTAATACTCCAACGGTTAACCGGGTAACCGTAAAAGCCCTCTTTGTGTTACAGCCCAACACCCCTCCAAAGTGGCCCAAAACCCATCTAAACTCCCTCCATGCTCTCCGCCGTTCGATCACGATCGTGTGGGCGAAAACCGCACCCCATTTGGACTCTCCTAGATCCCAGAATCTATAAATAAGTCCCCTCCCCTGAAATTCGCGGATGATTTCCACCCCTAACCCTAGCCTCGTCTTCCTCCGCCCGCCGGACACGTCCGGACGGCGCCGGACGTGTCCGCCGCCACTGCCCCAGCCAATAGGAGACCGCCACGTTGCCCCCCGCACCCTCTCTCTCCTCCCCGACGCTGCGGCCCGCTGGGCCCAGGCGCAGCCTTCCCAGGCCCGCGCGACAGCCCGAGCCTCCGCAGCCAGCCCGCGCGTGCCGCTGCCCGAGCCTCCGCCGCCAGCCGCCGCCTGTCCTCTCCGCCGCCGTCCTTCGCCCGCCGTTGCGCCTCCTGCTGGAGGTCGCGACCGCGCCGCCGTCCGCCGAGCGCCCGCGCCCTCCCGCGCCCGGCCGCCCTCCGCCGTCGCCGCGCCGGATCCGGCTGGACCAGGCCGCCTCCGCCCCGACCGCACCGAACCCCGCGCCTAACCGGAGCTCCGCTGTCGCCGATCTGGTCGAGGCCGCCGTCCTCGTCCCGGATCCGGCTCGAGCTCGCCCGCCGGCGCCGGATCCGGCTGCTCCCCTCGTCCCCTTGCCGTTCCGGCCACCGGAGTCCCCAGCACCGGCGAGGCCCTCTCCTCCTCAGCGCCGCCTGCCTCCTCGCTCGGGAGGACGGACCCCAGCGCCTACGTGGGTCCCGGCCCATCAGCACCAGGCCGCCGGCCCAGCGCGCCGGCTGCAAAGCCCCTCCCCGCCAACCTGGGTTCGGCCCACTAGGTGAGCCTCAGCCCGCAGCTATCCCTTGCCTGTGCACGATATAGTTATCTAGCGCTCAGTTTTTCAGACCTGCAATTTCCACTAAGTCTCGAGATATTTTTGCATAATATTGCCCTATTCATTGCATCATAACTCTGCATCCGTAGCTCCGTTTCATGCATATGATATATCAAAATGTTCGTTGTGAGATGATCTACACTTCATTCCATTGTGTCATGTTCATTTAAGTGCATCTTGATGCTTGAATCATCGTTGGAAGAGTGCTATATTTTGTTAATCTGCTGAAACTGTTATAACTTGATGTTTTGTCATTTTTGTTGCATTTGATGTGTGCATCCTATGAGCACGAGCTCTACATGTGTTTTGAACTGCATCATGCCATCTTTACAGTGGTGCCATCCATGTATATTTTTGAGTCTTGTACTGAGTTCATCGAGCTTGTTAAGTAGGGTACTTGTTGTTACTGTTTTGCTAGGCTGAATCTGTTATTTTGTGATGCTATGCAAACCTACTGCTACAAGTCATTCTATGCATAATCTGGAGATGTTCACTAAGGATGTTTTGTTATACATGTCATGCTCTATCCATCCATGCCCATGGTTGCATTTATAGCCTGGTGTAGCTTGTTGTAATCATGCTCCAAATTTGCTAAATAATATTGCTATCAGCCTGTCAACATTAAGTTCAGTTTTGCCATGTGTTTTGCTAGTGATCCATGCACCCTATGAACTTTCTCTTTACATTCTTAGCTTCATAAACATGTATTCTTACTGTTGGTAACCTTGTCATGCCATGTATTGCTCTGTGGTGAGTGGTACAAGCTCACCAACATGCCTACTTATTGTTGTTCCTGCCATGTTTGAATCTGTCATATAACTTGCCATGTTTACATGGGTGCCATCATATCTTCTAATCCTTTTTGGCTCATGTTCAGTAAGGGACTTTTGTTCTATGCAATTAGTAGGTTCATGCCATGCCTTTGTTTTCCATGATAAGTTCCTGTAACATGTTGTTTGATAACTCTAAACATTGCAACCTGATGTTATTTCTGCAAAGTCTGAAACTGATATTATTCGCAATCTTGCCATGTGTTTTGGAGCATGTTCTAGTGATTTCTGGAGATAGCTCAGTGTTCATGTTTTATCATGCTTTACCTGTACATCATGCCCATGCCTTTTGTTTTCATATTGTGGTACTGTAGCATGTTTTTTGGTGCTTGCAATATGCCTAGTTGTTGTTTTGGACAGCTTGTCCTTTAAACTTGTATAGAGTGCATGTGTTGAACCGTTGCTCCGTTTTGAGTGTGCTCTATATGAAACTTGCTTGTTTTTGCATGTAGTTCCATATTATCATGTTGCATACATGTGTTGAGGGTGTTTGCTTGATGTTTGTATGCATTTTGCATCAATGCCATGTTTAACTTGTTTTGCTCATATCTTCTAGGCCGTAGCTCCGAACTAAATGAACTTTATATGTAACTTGACTAGAATCTCGTGTAGACCATATTGGTGCATCTTAACTTGCTGTTTAACAACTTGAACATAAGGTTTATTCAGATCTGGACCAATTTCGAAATTCGCATCTGAGGACTTACCGGATTTGTTATATGTTGTTTCCGGCCTCATTTAAACTTGCCTTGATGTGTTGCTCTTGTTTGCATCATCTCTTGCCATGAGTAGCTTCATGTAGTCTCGTCTTGCATCATGCTTGGTTGTGCATCTTGTCTTGCCTATGTGTGGTGTGTTTACCATGTTGTGTGTTTCTTCTCGATAGTTCCTGTTTCGTTGCGATTATGAGGATTCGTTCGTCTACGCTTGGTTCGGCTTCATCCATTTGTCTTCTTCATGGACTCGTTCTTCTTCCTAGCGGGATTTCAGGCAAGATGACCGCTACCCTGGATCTCACTACTATCATTGCTATGCTAGTTGCTTCATTCTATCGCTTTGCTGTGCTACCTATCATTTGCTCTTCAAGCCTCCCAATTTGCCATGTCAGCCTCTAACCTTTTTCACCCTTACTAGCAAACCGTTGCTTGGCTATGTTACCGCTTTGCTCAGCCCTCTTATAGCGTTGCTAGTTGCAGGTGAAGTTGAAGATTGCCCCATGATGGACAGGATTATGTTGAGATATCACAATATCTCTTATTTAATTGATGCATCTATATACTTGGTAAAGGGTGGAAGACTCGGCCTTATGCCTGGTGTTTTGTTCCACTCTTGCCGCCCTAGTTTCCGTCATACCGGTGTTATGTTCCCAGATTTTGCGTTCCTTACGCGGTTGGGTGATTTATGGGACCCCCTTGATAGTTCGCTTTGAATAAAACTCCTCCAGCAAGGCCCAACCTTGGTTTTACCATTTTCCTCACCTAGCCCTTTTTCCCTTGGGTTTCCGGAGCCCGAGGGTCATCTTTATTTACCCCCCCCCCCCCGGGCCAGTGCTCCTCTGAGTGTTGGTCCAAACTAGAGCACCATGTGGGACCATTCCTTGGCAACTTGGATTCGTTGGTACCTGTACGCTTCGCTTATCCAGTGTTCCCTGAGAACGAGATATGTGCAGCTCCTATCGGGATTTGTCGGCACATCAGGCGGCTTTGCTGGTCTTGTTTTACCATCGTCGAAATATCTTGTAAACCGGGATTCCGAGTCTGACCGGGTCTTCCCGGGAGAAGGAATATCCTTCATTGACCGCGAGAGCTTATCATGGGCTAAGTTGGGACACCCCTGCAGGGTATAAACTTTTGAAAGCCGTGCCCGCGGTTATGTGGCAGATGGGAATTTGTTAATGTCCGGTTGTAGATAACTTGACACCAGATCCGAACTAAAACGCATCAACCGCGTGTGTAGCCGTGATGGTCTCTTTTCGGTGGAGTCCGGGAAGTGAACACGGTTTTTGGGTTATGTTTGACGTAAGTAGGAGTTCAGGATCACTTCTTGATCATTTCTAGCTTCACAACCGTTCTGCTTGCTCTCTTCTCGCTCTTATTTGCGTATGTTAGCCACCATATCTTGCTTAGTCGCTGCTGCAACCTCACCACTTTACCCCTTCCTTTCCCATTAAGCTTTGCTAGTCTTGATACCCATGTTAATGGGATTGCTGAGTCCTCGTGGCTCACAAATTACTACAACAACAGTTGCAGGTACAGGGTATGCGATGATCATGACGCGAGAGCGATGGTTACTTGTTTTGGAGTTCTTCTACTTCTTCTTCGATTAGGGGATAGGTTCCAGGTCGGCAGCCTGGGCTAGCAGGGTGGATTTTGTTTGAGCTTCTGTTTGTGTTTCATCTGTAGTCGGATGTTGTTCTTATGTATGTTGATGTTGTATTCGTGTGGCATTGTATGCCTCTTGTATGTATCCCCATATATTATGTAATGTTGATGTAATGATATCCACCTTGCAAAAAGCGTCTTCAAGATGCGCTTTTATCCTTGGTGGGACCTTCGAGTTCCTTTAGGATAGGGTCGCATCTTGGGCGTGACATGACGCATGACGCCTCACACTCACCGGGCATGATGCCTGCACGTAGCTCCGCCGGTGCCATGCTGTTTAGCCAATCATCATGTATGTGAGTTATATCATGCTATCATTTTTTTGTATTACGTGTTCCATTTGTCGATAACGTTTGTATATTCAACTACTCTTCCTGTGCATCAGCCATTTGAAGCAGTGATGGAAGTATCTGGAGTGAAAACAAGGTATTTAGAGCAGACAATGCTACCTGCTGAAGCAGACATCTTACTGGCTACAGAGAGCTCCTCAGAGGAGGATTCAGAGACTGATGACCAGTCCTATTTCCCCCCTGAGGTCTATGCTCAAACTTGGCAGGGTTATATTACCCATGTCATGCATGTTGTCTTGCATTGCTTAGTTTTTACATCATAAATAGATTGTCATCTGCTTACTTGCTTACTATATATATCATATATTTGAATTATATCATACCATCATGTTTACATAGTACATACACATCATCTATCTGAATTATGGCATGGCAACCCATTTAATAAAGACATCATATAGTTATATCATCTCATCCTGTTTAGTGTTTACAGTCATCATATTTAGAATTATGGCATTCTATCCATGAATGTATGTGAATTATGGCATGCCAACCTATTTAATAAACATATTATATAGTTATGTCATGTCATCCTATTTACATAGTCTCATATTTTGAACTATGTCTTTCCATCTTTTTTAGTTAGCCATCATAATGTGAAATTGTGTCATGCTAGCCTGTTTAGTTAGCCATCATATATGTGAAATTGTGTCATGCTATCCTTTTTGGTTAGACAACATAAATATGAATTATTTCATGCCCTCTTTTATTCCCCACTATCCATTGCACCTGTCTATCATACAATGTCTATACTTTCAATTACTTTTCTTGTTTATCAGCCATTTGAATTGGAGAGCGTGATGGCAGTATCTAAGGGAGTAACAACACGGTCTTCAGAAAAGATACTGCTACCAGTTGATGCAGATAGAACCATGGTTGTACTTAACCAAGGACCAGATCCACCACACATAACCCAGACTCTGGTAGATTGTACCCCTACCCAGTTGGACAGAGAACTAGCTACACCCCTTTTAACCCCAACCCCGGCAGATAGTAATCTAGTTCCAGTTGACACAACACCGTCTCCACCACAGAGCACCCAAACACGAGCGGTTAGTAAGGGAACTGCAGTGCCCAAAGCACGAGGACCACCACTCCGAATCCCAACTCAACGCTTAAAGGAGAAGAAGATTTGTTCTCAGGCCAGGTTCTGTAGCTATGGTTCATACTCCTTTGCTCTTGCATTACTGTATTTACTCATACCAACTATTTTAAAATTTGAAGGATGGAATTGAAACTCCAATGACGGAACAGGTATGTTTTAAACCTGTTTCTTTAACTGGTTTGCTGTTGTAACCTGCTCTATGTTGATTTCAGTTTCAGTTAAATAAACAGTTATGTTCTCATGTCATGCACATTACAAGTGTTGTTATTGCTCTATAGTTACCCACACTTATATTCTGTCTATTCTGCTTTGTCTTGAAAAAATATTATTTGAAATGTCTCTATCTTGATTTGGCAACAAAAACTAGAATGATATAGACCATAAAGTGACCATGGCACATAGATATATGTTTGTTTCATGCTGTTATCCTGTCCACTTTACTACTGAACTCATTTACCAAAATGAGTTTCATATACAACATGGTAAACATGTGATGTGGCTGCTTGTTTCTCTTTTAGAATGCAGACAAAATATTGGAGAACAGTACCGCTTTATCCAATGGTAAAGGAAGTAATGCAGATAAGGTTCAAGATAGTGAGACATCCCTGTTGATCTCCAAGAAAGCTTATAAAAACTATCTTGACGACAGTGAGGGAACCCAAAAGTCCTGTCTTGATGTAGTGTTCGAGTTACTGGCCACTACTGCTGGCACAAGCTCTTCGAACTCGCTGCCTGAATCAGTTCGTCTTCTTGAGTCTCAACTTCAAGTTGAAAGACATCAATCAGATGTGCTGCGACAGGAAGCTGAAGGACTGAGGAAGTCCTTGCAGAATTCAGATGCATATTTTCTAGTGCAACAGCAAGCGCTGGAGGATTTAAGCGCCAAACAAGAGAAAGTTAATAAGCTTGCTAAGCATCTTGCCAGCATTATGGGTACCCAGGATATTGTTTCCTGAGATCTTCTAAAGTGGTTTCAGTTCTGGATTTGTTTTGCTGCGGCGTTTATTTGCGCTGGTCGCCAACTTTGACAACCAGTGTATATGATATGCTGCTTTGTTCCCTATATTTCCACTGGTGGTGAACTTTCATGCCCAGTGGATGTAATATGTGTAACAGCCGTGATAGCCTAGCATAAGTTGCTTGCTTATTTATTTCCTTGTTGTCTTGTTTATTTGTTTGCATGTAGTCAGTGCAGTTCTTTTTAAAACTAGACCACAATAACCATGGGCTAATATTTACTGTAGTGACACTGGGCCTCCTATGGGCCGTAGAAACAGTGGGCCTTCTACGAGCCGTAGAAATAATAGGCCTTCTACGGGCCATAGAAACAATGGGCCTTCTACGGGCCGTAGAAACAATGGGCCTTCTACGGGCCGTGGAAACAATGGGCCTTCTACGGGCCGTATCATCAATGGGCCTTATACGGGCCGTATGACCATAACGGGCCATCGTTAATAGGCCGTATTTGATGACGCTATGAAAATGGCCCAACGTATTAACGGACCACAAACGGGCCGATGTAACCGCGGGCTGAATTTGGCCCACAAGCAGAAAATGACACTAACAGGCCGTAAGTAAACGAATGCTGGAAATGAGCCCAAGAATAAATGGGCTCTGAGAAGGCCGAAAGATAACATTTGCTGGAAATGGCCCAACTGAATAATGGGCCCTTAATGGGTATAAATTGATATACTGTTCATTACGGGCCAGTTTCACCACGGGCCGTTAGTGGGTGTAAAGTGATACACTGTTCATTGCGGGCCAGTTTCACCACAGGCCGTTAATAGGCCAAGAGTTACATAGGGCCTCATATGGGCCGAAATACGTCATGGGCCATACATGGCCAGAAGTGAAAACAGGCTGGAATCATATTGGATGGCCCAGATGACGCTACTGGGCCTAATTCGGATAGGGCGTAATGGGCCTTGGGTTAGCGGGCTGTAAATGGGCTATATGCGAATAGGCCATTAACAGGCTTTCCATGGGCCGGCCCGCCACCTTTTGATCAAGTCAAACGGGCCGGCCTTTTCACAGGAATGGGCCTCTGTTGGGCCGTGCCACGTGTCGACGTATCATAGGCGCTTTCTGTCCAATGAGTGGATGACATCTGTCCCAACGGTGAGCCGACACGTGTTTCCTCTAGCCAATGATGATTTTACACGTGGAAAATCCCCATTGGTCGGGGCTGTTAACGGGTTATCGGATCCAAAACCCGACCCAATAGCTTAACGGCGTTCCGTTACGGTGGATGCCACGTGTCGGTCACCCTTGACGAAACTAGTTCTGTGACGCGTGATTTATCGTCATGGAAGTGGACACTTCCGTGATGATAATTTAGGTAATGTCATCGAACACTTCTTCGACAGCATAGGTATGACTATCTTGATTCTGTCATAAATTTGTCATGGATGTACATGCATGACAAAAAAATGCCACCTATACTGTGACACACGTATCATCACGGAAGTGTATTTTTTTTTGTAGTGTCTGCATTGCATGCAAATTTCAGTTTTCAAGTTAGTTGCTGGTGCATTGAGACAACGAGCCACATGAGGTCTTCTTCATGTGGGAAATGCACACCTATTGTTCTATTGTTGTTTTTGCAGTTCATAGTGGATGATTGGAGGATGAATCTGATGCCTGTCACATATTTAGGTAAATAGTCTTTTTGGAACGGTCAATTCACCTGGCTTTAGCTCAATCTATTTTTCAGTTATGGTTTCATGTAAAAATCATTTTGGTTTGCTCATATGCAGATTCATAGAGATCCTTTTTTGCTTTAACTAACGAACTAAAGATAGACTTGTTCATTCAATTATAGAAAGTGTCAGCAAGTGAGTTCTCCTGTAGTTGGATCAGAGGTAATGGTTTGGATCCATTGGCCATCTTGTTTATTGAGACAATGGAGAAGCACTTGTTGCTAGTGATGTTATCAAACAAAGAAGCACTAACTTTGTACTGGTGTGTATTGTGTTCATGCTCTGCATCATGGCCATAAATCATGTGTTTACTGTGGATGGCAGCTATAGATTTTTTGTTCATTATTTTGTTTTGATCATTTGGGCAATTCAGCTAGTTGGTGTCTCTTCCTTCTATAACCAAGCTACCTCTTCTTCAGTTTGCCTAAAACTGAGTGCTTAATTTATTAATTTGGTCAGTGTGATTGTGAATATAGGCACCAAACAGTTGGTATCATGTACTATATCCATACTCTGAATACATGGTCTCAATATCTGCAGAGACTGCATGTTCTTAATTACTTCCCCCTAGTAATCTGTTTGTTCGAAATGCCGCACATATCTGCTAGCCTTTTGGGACAGATTACTTCCAGCTGACCACATGATCTGTACTAGAGAAAGATATGTACTAGTACTAGTCTTGCAAGGGAAAATTAAGTCGTAGTAGGAAAACAAAAACAGCCAGATGGGATGCCATGTAGTACTAGTCTTGCAGAATTTCAAACATAGGAATAGTATGTACCTCAGTTTACAAACCAACCCTGTGCGAGGATGGTGCACATTTATTTGTTCCTGATTTGAGGCTGTAGAAGTTGGAAGAAATGTGATGTTAGGTGTGTATGCTTACTGTAAAGCAAAAAAGATGGCTCATGCTATACTGGCGAAGATATGTGATTTTAAGATCAGCTGTGTGTCCCTTCTCTGGTGCTTGTTGACATTATAGAAACAAGATTAATGAAATGCAGGCGAGGGGAATGGGTTGATCAATGAAGCGACATACCACCAGGTGAGAAGTTGTGGAGTTTTTCCTCACGCAAAAAGTGGCTGGGCAACAGGAACATGCTGATTTAGTGAATGTGGATGGTGCTTTGTTTCTTCCAGGTGAAATGTGCTGAAACTGGATGTAGAATGGCGCCTTTTCTTCTTCTTGGAAGCGAAGTGAAACATGGCGGCTATGGCTTTGCTGTACTATAGTGCATGGATTCTCAAGGCCCTGATAGGTGATGATGCCTTGGAGCTTCAGTGACAAGAATGGTTTGACTGGCACAAGTTATATTCAGGGAAGCTCCTACTTTTCTCTTTTTTGAATTATGCAAGGCGAGTAATCCTTCTATGTAGTATCGATATGAATAAACTAGCATCTGGTACTTTAATCATTTTTTGTATTTTGCTGGATATTCACTTGGGTGCAAACAGTTTGTATGAGTCACACATGCATGTAAACCGTATGCATTATGCAAATTTTGTACTCTGAACTCTGAATTTGAATCAGAGCTTAATGTTAACTCTGAATCTTTCAGACTCCATGTGTGATCTCTGAAACTTATTATACCCAATTCAAGTGTGAAGCTATAGTAAGCAGTTAAAAATCTTTCAGGTGCCAAGTTAGCTCGAATCAGAGCAGAAAGTTAACAGCAATGCTGCCAGAAGCTAATAGGCAAAACTTTTATGTACGATTCACTTTAGACTCTTCAGAGCCACAACGATTATACTCAAAAGAAGAGTATTAACATTTTCCATTATCACAGCAGCATCGGTATGGCAAGAGTTCTTGTGTTTTCAGAACATTGGGACTGGGCTTAACTAATTATGATGAGAAACCACTTTCTTATCTTAAATAGATTAGTAATTAGAGGATTTTGAGCAAAAAGTTCTCAAGTCCTTTTCATAAATGTCCAATTTAGTATATTAAAATAGGCATATTTTCATAAAAGGTTCACCAATAGCGAAATTTCATTTTTATAGTGTCACTGTCAGTGGATAAAACTGTTTTACCTTGAAGTGTAGAGCGTGCGTTTAGTATCTAAAAAAATGTATTGTAGGCATGTGATGAAATTCAAGTGCAAATGCTAGCTGATTTGCACCATTCTTATATCTGGAATTTATTTCTCCAACATTTATACATACTCATTTACGGTAGGTAAATAAACTTGACTAGTGAACTTACTACATGAAGGCAATGAGCTGACAGTTGGTAGCTCCTGAATCAAAGTGCTCTTTCATTCCTTTGGTCATTGCTAGCTCCTGTTGAAACTGATACTTTCTTTCTTTGATGGCATGGTTTTGAACTTCTTCATATTCATGTTCATGTTGACACCGCATGTTGGAATGGAGATATTACGAGATCAGGCGATTCTTCATTGCATTAAATTTTGTTGCTACGTTTCAGTTTAGTAGGTTGTTCCTTGCAAGAAATTTTGTATTTTCAGTAAGCAGACCATGAAGTTATCGTTTCTTGGCAAATGATAAATGACCTCGGCTGATTGTTGTTTCAGAAATCTCTTCCTTCCTACTGGGGAAAGGAAGATGGCGACTGTTGGGGTTGCTGGGACACTGCTGGGGGATCCAGAAGGCCAAAAATTATGGACTGTTTCAAGTTGCGACCCCAGTTGAGTGGTCTTTCACGTTTGCTACTGGATTAACAAGCGTTGGATCTGCTTGGTACAGGCGACGGAGGGCAAAAAAGGGAAGGACCGCAACAGCGCGCAGAGCTCATGGCGTCTGAAGTGTTCCAGTCCATGGAGGCAGGAGCTTTTCTGGGTGGTCTTCTCTCTTGTATCTCTTGCGTGCCGAGTCTCTACTATGTATCGGCTGGTTCATCTCCGGTTAATCTTCTGTTACTGATGTAGAGTAAGTATGTTACAATGAAAACCTGAAGAATAACGTAATGAACAACTTTGCTTTCGGAATTGCAGAATAGGCTTAATTGCAAAATTCTGGAACCTGCAATTCAGGTTACTCTGAATCTTCCTCCCTGGCTTACACCCAAGTGAACAAGCTACCTATAGTAAGTTAAAGATTTATTTTTTCTTAATCTATCGTGCCTTAATTGGTCAAGTATGATTTTCATTTTTTCTCCTCTAATGGCAGCTGCAATTTGACAAGCAAATTTCATCAGTAATGATGTACTAGTATTGTTATATGGGCAATGTTATTTACCAACTGAACTTTACAAAACACAAATAAAAAAGTCACACAGAACAAACGTTTCTCTCGATCGGTGGGGAACAACGGAAAATCCTACGTGACGCACGTTGAGTCAAGCGAGAGCAGCTAGTTAATGAGCACTCCTTGGGAGCCTCGCAACTATCAGTGCCACTTTGCGCGCTCTCAGCCATTCGCCATGTGTTGCACTTTAGGCGCACCCTCTAATTTTTTTATATTTCTGCATGCGTTTTCAGTTTTTTAAACGGGTTTTTTCAGGGTTTTTCAACGTTTTGGTTTTTCATCGGTCTTCGTTAGCTTTTCGATTAAAAACAAAATTTGAAAAAAAAGTTGCGCGGAAAAACGCGTTTTTTAATTTCGCGCGAGTCACGATTTTGCTTTCGCGAGAGTCACGTCCGTGCCTCTCGGAAACGGAAAAAAACATGTTTTTTGTTTTTTTTCTTTCACGAGAGTCACGGTTTTGCTTCCGCGAGAGGCACGGATGTGCTTTCGCAAGAGTCATGGTTGTGCCTCTCGGAAACGAAAAAAAACACGTTTTCTGTTTTTTTTTCCTTTCGCGAGAGTCACGGTTTTGCTTCCGCGAGAGGCACGGTTGTGCTTTTGCGAGAGTCACGGCCGTGCATCTCGGAAATGAGAAAAACGTGTTTTCTGTTTTTTTTGCTTTCGTGAGAGTCATGATTTTGCTTCCGCGAGAGGCACGGTTGTGCTTTCGCGAGAGTCACGGCAGTGCCTCTCGAAAACGAAAAAAACGCGTTTTTTTTCTTTCGCAAGAGTCACAGTTTTGCTTCCACGAAAGGCAAGGTTGTGCTTTCGCGAGAGTCCCGTTTGTGCCTCCTCGGAAACGAAAAAAAATGTTTTTTCCTTCCGCGAGAGTCACGGTTTTGCTTCCGAGAGAGGCATAAATGTGATTTCATGAGAGGCATGGACATGCCTCTTTCGGAAAGGAAAAAAACCCGTGCTCCAACTTCGGGTTTTTTATTCGGTTTTTTTGTGAAAAAATTTCGTCAAAACCTATCAACATGGGATCTAGTTTTAAAGATCTCGACGCGAGGAATCCAACGATGAAAGCGGTTCGAGATTTGGACACACGGTTTGAGAGATAAAACGTTTTGAATAAACGGATCTATGAAAAAAGGGAAAACTCCCAGGTTGCGACAAGTGGCGCGCTGCATGTGCGCCACTTGTTGCAACATGGGGAGTTGGGTGATCTTTGCAACAAGTACTCCTCAACTAATGATTTCGGCGTCAAGCTCTCGAGGCTTCGCAAAGGGTACACGCGCGAGTGACACGATCTGGGCCGGCCCGTTAGCAGTTAGCGTAAGTACGGGCGGGAGGTTTCTCCCGGTTTTGGAAACCGTCTAGAAGGTTCCCCGAATCAGTTTTTTTCCTGTTGTTTTTTGTGGCTGGATTTCTTTTAGGTTTTTTCTTTTTCATTTATTTTCTCTTCTGGTTCTTTTTTTATTTTCGTTTTCGATTTTATCTCCTGTTTCTTTCTTCCTTTTTCATTTCTTTCCTTTCTCTGTTCCTTTCTTCAAAAATTAGCAAATTTAAAAAATGTATACAATTCAAAATTGTTCGCAAATTTGAAAATATGTCCGGGGTTTTCGAAAAAATGTTCTTGAAAATGTTCGCTTTTAAAAAATTGTTTGGGATTTTCAAAAAATGTTCCAGTTATTCTAAATTTGCTCGGAATGTTATGGTTTGAATTTTTCACAACTTTCCAGAAAATGTTCAGAATGTCAAAAGTTGTTTATTCACAAAATGATCAGGAATTTAAAAATATGTCAAAAATCGTTTATACACAAATTTTAAAAAATAGTCATTTTTTTGAAAATATGTTCGCAAACTCAAAATATGTTCGAGGCATTTAAAATATGTTCTCATTTCTAAATTCTGTTTCATAAATTCGAATATGTTCTGTATTTTCAAAAAATGTTCCAGAGTTTTCAATTCTGTTCACCTATTCAAAAAATGTTCATGTTTGCTGAATTTTCAGAAAAAAATTGCGTTTTGAACAAATTGTTTCGTAATGTCAAAAAATGTTCGTGTTTGGAAAAAAATGTTCTTGATTTTATAAAAAATTCCCTGTTTTTTTTCGAAAATTATAGTTTTTATAAAATGTTCACAACTTTAGGAAAGTGTTTGTGTTTCACAGAATATTGCTTTTAAAAAAATCTTTCGAAATCCTTAGACTAATTCGGATCTGCACATTGTGTCTGGTTCTTTACGTTTGATGCTACTAAATAATCATATAGGACTGTTAGGGCAGCTAGTTGACGCAGAATATGGTCACATAGGACCTCCAGGGAACAACCCTAGGGAGAATGCCCCTTCAGGCCTTGACGTCATTTTTTATGCTCCTATCCTAAGAAAAGCCTGGTAAGAAAACAACACGTGGTGGGTACAATTGTGCCCACCTTTATTTTTTTTTGAATGTGAAATTGAAACATGTCGAGTTGCCGGCAAACCCTATTTGGCGCTAGGTTATAGGCCTTTCCGCAAAGGGACGCATACCTCTAGTTTTTTTCCTTGTTCTGTTTTTCAAAACAAACACGATTGTGGTGCAACTCGAATACCTCCAGTTGTGAAGTACTATGCAGTAACCACACCGACACCGAACCTCATGCAAATACTTACATTGTTTTCCTTCTTTTCTTCTTTCTACTTTTCTTTTTTCTTTTTTTTCTTTTTTTCGTATTTGTTCTTCCTGGTTCGAAGAATTTTTAAAAATTTGTGAATTCTTTCTTCAAAATCAATGAACTTTTTCTCAAAATTGATGAAAAAAAATTGATGAACTTTTTTCAAATTCAATGAACTTATTTTTCAAACTCGATGAACTTTTTTCAAATTCGGTGAAGTTTTCTTCAAAAGCGTTGAACTTTTTTCGATGAAGTTCAGAGCACATTTCATACCACATCCAGAAAAGAGTGCTACCATTGAGTTACAGGCTGAAAGTCGACCACCACAGCTACGATATAGCTGAAATGGGAAACATCATGAAACCATAGTACCAAACCTACGAGTCCAGTAATCTATCACCACTATCTACCACAACATCATATGGTCACATATCGACACTCTGCAATGCTACCCTTGTTCATAGATCTATCCCTAGCACATACTCATAGACCTAAGTTATATCGAGTAGGGAGGGGAGTGATAGAACTTACAGCCAACGGTGAGCAGGGAGGTGACGCGAAACTCATCGGAGAAGAGGAGGATGATGAAGTGCAGCCATCATCTACCGCCGACCAGAGAAGATGCGCAGTTTACCTGCTAGTTGGTGACGAAATCACCCGAGATGGAGAGGGTGAAGGGGGGAAATGGTGGCAGGAAATCGGGATGAGCTGACGTGGGCTAAATAGGGCGTCCGATCTGGCAAGAGGTGTCCTGGTTCCTCCCACCGCTTTTTTGTGAAGGCGCGTGAGCTCACGCCATCCCCTCCCCGCATCAGCTCGGCGCCACATTCCTCTCCTTTGCACGCCATGAGCCTGGCTGAGAGAAAAACAGTCGATTCAGCCGTTCCAAGTGGGCCTGGCTGGGAGATGCTCTAAACTTCGTGCGATGCGAACTAAACAGTGAACACAGTCAACCAAACGGCCAAACTGCAACAGGCCCATGGATTAAGCAACTACAGATGCCACCATGCATGTGTTTCTACTCTGCATAACTTGAGAGAAAAAACCTGTTATAGCCGTGTTTGCTTGGCATTGTTCCACTCGATGAACGGGTTTAGATCTTGATTGCATGTTGTGGGTGCAGTTAGAACAATATACTGTGATTATATCACTTGTAAACCTTGGCCAGATCGATGCCCGTTCTGTATTGGAGCACAACATATTATAAAGGTACCTTTTTATTCTATTTAAATAATAAAGAAAAAGAAAGGAAAAACACTCAAGTATTTTTTCCACGAGACAACAAACAAAAGATAGAGGGAAATTCGTGCATATGAGCGCTCTGGACGCATCTAGCAAGCGCCTGGCCGCTTGGGAGGGTTAGCCCGCGGCCAACCAAAAAGGAATATCATCTTGTCCCTTTGTCCTCACAAAGAAACCCCGTTATTAAGGGAAACCATGAAACACATTTAATTTGGATTTTAATTTTTTTTAAAGTCATAACTTTTAAACCATGCGTCGGAATTAAGATCCGTTTTCACTATTGGAATCCTTGCGACGTGATGTTCGAAACAAGATCTCACATGGGTATGTTTCGACGAATTTTTTGTGTGCAACTTAATCCCCGTTTGGTGCAACTGTGTAGGAGTTAATGTGCAACTACATGACAGTCGATGTGCAACTTTTTCCTACTTGTGGCCATGCAATTTTCACTCATGCGAACAGATGTGAACGCATTTCATTCGGGTTTTAATTTTTCTAAAAAAAATCATAACTTTTAAGTTAAATATTGGAATTAATATCCGCTTTCACCATTCGAACCCACACGACGTGCTCTTCAAAACTAGATCCCGCATGGGTATGTTTAGACAAATCTTATTGTGTGCAATTTAATCCCGGTTAGGTGCAAGTGCCTAGTAGTCGATGTGCAACTATCTGAGAGTCGATGTGCAACTTTCTTCCTACCCATGTACGTGTAGTTTCAGTGATGGCACCTCCACCCCAATCACCCCCTAACATGTGCAACTTCGTTTGTTACCCAAGCCAACTGCTTAGTAGTTATGTGCAACTCCCCCATGCTCGTGGATGTGTGGATTGCACTATTTGTTGTATCAGTCAACTGCCTAACAATGAATGTGCAACTTCGGATGCTTCTCGGGCCAACTATCTAACAGTGATGTGCAATTTTTCTCTATACCCCGTGGATGTGTAGTTTTCCCTGCTAGGACCCCGCTTGAACCATGCTGCTAGTGAGATGGCCCACTTTTAGCACCCCATCTGTATGCATCTTTTCAGTACCACTAGATGTGCAGTTTTCACCTTCCAACTATTCTTGCCAATGAGATGTGCGAGTTCGTGTGTTGCCCCGACCAACTGCATAGCAGACTATGTGCAACTCTATATGTTATCCTTGCCAACTCAAACTACACATCTAAAAGTAGAAAGAGGAAGGAGTTGAACGTTGACTACTAGACAATTGGCTAGAACAACATACTAAGTTGCACATATTGTTGGTAAGTTGGGTGGGCAAGGTGTGCATGGAAAATTACACATTCACGAGTAGTGAGGGGCTTGCACATCGATGACTAGGTAGTTGGTGAAGGAAATATGCCCTAGAGGCAATAATAAAGTTATTATTTATATTTCCTTATATCATGATAAATGTTTATTATTCATGCTAGAATTGTATTAACCAGAAACTCAGTACATGTGTGAATACATAGACAAACAGAGTGTCACTAGTATGCCTCTACTTGTCTAGCTCGTTAATTAAAGACGGTTAAGTTTCCTAGCCATAGACATGAGTTGTCATTTGATGAACGGGATCACATCATTAGAGAATGATGTGATTGACTTGACCCATCCATTAGCTTAGCACTATGTGTTGGGAAACATAGTAATTTCAAAAAAATTCCTACGCACACGCAAGATCATGGTGATGCATAGCAACGAGAGGGGAGAGTGTTGTCTACGTACCCTCGTAGACCGTAAACGGAAGCGTTATGACAACGCGGTTGATGTAGTTGTTCGTCTTCACGATCCGATCGATCCTAGTACCGAAGACACGACACCTTCGCGATCTGCACATGTTCAACTCGGTGACGTCCCACGAAATCTTGATCCAGTTGAGTGTCGAGGGAGAGCTTCGTCAGCACGACGGCGTGATGACGGTGATGATGAAGCTACCGGCGCAGGGCTTCGCCTAAGCACTACGACAATATGACCGAGTTGGATTATGGTGGAGGGGGGCACCGCACACGGCTAAGAGATCAATGATCAACTTTGTGTGTCTATGGGGTGCCCCCTCCTCCGTATATAAGGGAGTGGAGGAGGGGGGAGGGCCGGCCCTCTATGGCGCGCCCTGGAGGAGTCCTACTCCCACCGGGAGTAGGATTCCCCCCTTCCCTAGTTGGACTAGGAGAGAAGGAAGGGGGAAAGAGGGAGGAAGGAAAGGGGGGCGCCGCCCCCCTGCCTAGTCCAATTCGGATTAGGGGGGAGGGGCGCGTGGCCTGCCCTGGCTGCCCCTCTCTCTCTCCACTAAAGCCCATTAGGGACCATATACTCCCCAGAGGGTTTCGGTAACCCCCGGTACTCCGGTATATGCCCGAACTCTCTCGAAACCTTTCCGATGTCCAAACATAGTCATACAATATATCGATCTTTATGTCTCGACCATTTAGAGACTCCTCGTCATGTCCATGATCATATCCGGGACACCGAACTACCTTCGGTACATCAAAACACATAAACTCATAATACCGATCGTCACCGAACGTTAAGCGTGCGGACCCTACGGGTTCAAGAACTATGTAGACATGACCAAGACTCATCTCTGGTCAATAACCAATAGCGGAACCTGGATGCTCATATTGGTTCCTACATATTCTACGAGGATCTTTATCGGTCAAACCGCATAACAACACACGTTGTTCCCTTTGTCATCGGTATGTTACTTGCCCGAGATTCGATCATCGGTATCTTAATACCAAGTTCAATCTTGTTACCGGCAAGTCTCTTTACTCGTTCCGTAATACATCATCCCACAACCAACTCATTAGTCACATTGCTTGCAAGGCTTATAGTGATGTGCATTACCGAGAGGGCCCAGAGGTACCTCTTCGACAATTGGAGTGACAAATCCTAATATGGATCTATGCCAACTCAACAAGTACCATCGGAGACACCTGTAGAGCACCTTTATAATCACCCAGTTACGTTGTGACATTTGGTAGCACACAAAGTGTTCCTCCGGTATTCAAGAGTTGCATAATCTCATAGTCATAGGAACATGTATAAGTCATGAAGAAAGCAATAGCAACATACAAAACGATCAAGTGCTAAGCTAACGGAATGGGTCAAGTCAATCACATCATTCTCTAATGATGTGACCCCATTAATCAAATGAAAACTCATGTCTATGGCTAGGAAACTCAACCATCTTTGATTCAATGAGCTAGTCAAGTAGAGGCACACTAGTGACACTTTGTTTGTCTATGTATTCACACATGTACTTAGTTTCCGGTTAATACAATTCTAGCATAAATAATAAACATTTATCATGATATAAGGAAATATAAATAATGAATTTATTATTGCCTCTAGGGCATATTTCCTTGACTATGGTCGTTTAGTTTAGTGCTATTGCTTTCTTCATGACTTATACATGTTCCTATGACTATAAGATTATGCAACTCCCGAATACCGGAGGAACACTTAGTGTGCTATCAAACATCACAACGTAACTGGGTGATTATAAAGATGCTTTATAGGTGTCTTCGATGGTGTTTGTTGAGTTGGCATAGATCGAGATTAGGATTTTTCACTCCAATTGTCGGAGAGGTATCTCTGGGCCCTCTCGGTAATGCACATCACTATAAGCCTTGCAAGCAATGTGATTAATGAGTTAGTTGCGGGATGATGCATTACGGAACGAGTAAAGAGACTTGCCGGTAACGAGATTGAACTAGGTATTGAGATACTGACGATTGAATCTCGGGAAAGTAACATACCGATGACAGAGGGAACAATGTATGTTGTTATGCGGTTTGACCGATAAAAATCTTCTTAGAATATGTGGAAGCCAGTATGAGCATCCAGGTTCTGCTATTGGTTGTTGACCAGAGATGAGTCTCGGTCATGTCTACATAGTTCTCGAACCCGTAGGGTCCGCACACTTAACATTCAATGACGATCGGTATTATGAGTTTATGTGTTTTGATGTACCGAAGGTTGTTCGGAATCCCGGATGTGATCATGTACATGACAAGGAGTCTCGAAATGGTCGAGACATAAAGATCGATATATTGGAAGGCTATGTTTGGACACTGGAAACATTTCGGACGAGTTCATGCATTTTCCGGAGTACCGAGAGGTTACCGGAACTCCCCGGGGGCTTAGTGGGCCTACATGGGCTTTAGTGGAAGAGAGAGGAGAAGGCCAAGATGAGGGGCGCCCCCCAAGCCCAATCCGAATTGGGAAGGGGTCGGCCCCCTTTCCTTCCTCTCCTCTTCCCCTTCCTTCCCCCTGCTAGTAGGACTAGGAAAGGGGGGAACCTACTCCTAGTAGGAGTAGGATTCCCCCCTTGGGGGAAAACCATGAGGCCGGCCGGCCCCCTCCTCCCCTCCTTTATATACGGGGGAGGGGGTCACCCCATAGACATACAAGTTATTGTTTTAGCCGTGTGCGGTGCCCCCTCCACATATTTCCACCTCGGTCATATCGTTGTAGTGCTTAGGCGAAGCCCTGCGTCGGTAACTTCATCATCACCGTCAACACGCCATCGTGCTGATGAAACTCTCCCTCGGTCTCAGCTGGATCTAGAGTTCGAGGGACGTCACCGAGCTGAACGTGTGCAGATCGCGGAGGTGCCGTGTGTTCGGTACTTGATCGGTTGGATCGCGAAGACGTTCGACTACATCAACCGTGTTACTTAACGCTTCCGCTTTTGGTCTACGAGGGTACGTAGACACACTCTCCCGCTCGTTGCTATGCATCACATAGATAGATATTGCGTGATCGTAGGTAATTTTTTTTAATTACTGCATTCCCCAACAGTTGGCTAAGGTAGTAAATTATTTGCATATTATAAAAGTTGGTTGTCATGGTTGTTATGTTGCAACCTCATAGGAAGTTAGATCATGCAACTCTAAAAATTAGTTTTGAAAAAATGGCATCATGCAATACTAAAGTTGCACCATGCAGTAATAGAGTTACACCATATAGCACCAAAGTTGGCATAAAAAAATTCGTCGAAATATACCCATACGATCGAGATCTAGTTTTAAAGATATCGTCGTAAGGATTCCATAGGTGAAAACGGATCTGAATTTCGACACACGGTTCAAAAGATATGACTTTTCACAAATTAAAAACCCAAAAACCCAAAATATACACGTAGATCTGTTATCTCTAAACCAAAATTACCAGTGTGAACGTATTTATGGCCACAGTTTACATGCGCTAGCAGACAAACCTTTTTCCACATGCATGCGTGTGAGCCGGCCGCTCGATTTTGCGAACAGGCGCGCACGCACTAGCAAGTAATTGGGAAAAGAAAAGCCCAGCCCATCATCAGATAAGAACACTGATAGGTGGGGTCACCTTGTCAGTAACAAGGTCAAACCAGACCAGTCCAGGCCATGCAAACCATCACCACTTTGTCTCTTCGCTCGCACCAATGCGGCCGTTCCCTCGCCGCCGGCGCCAACGCGCCGCCGCCTACCGCAATACACCATGCTCCGGCTCTGATGCAGCCTCCTCTTCCAAATCCTCTCGTCTCCCTCTGCCCTTCCCATCTCCCACCTCAACCGCCTCATCTCCGCTTTCACGCCCTCCGTTTCCCCCAACCCTAGTAGCTTCGCCGTGGAGGAATACCTTATCGCCACCTGTGGCCTCACCCAATCGCAGGCCGCGAAGGCCTCCGCCAAGCTCTCCCACCTCAAATATCCTGCCAAGCCCGACACTGTCCTCGCCTTCCTCGCCGGTCTCAGCCTCTCCACCGCCGATATCACAGCTCCCATTGCCAAGGACCCCAAGTTCCTCTGCGCCGGCATGGATACAACCCTGGCCCCCGTCGTCGTTGGGCTCATCGGCCTTGGCCTCTCGCATCCTGAGATTGTACGCCTAGTCTCGCTCGCCAGTGTGTTCTTCCGCTGCAGATCTGTTGTCTCGAGTCTAGCATACTTCCTGTCCCTCTTCAGCTCCTACGATGGATTCCTCCAGGTACGCCCAAAAAGCCCCAATGTCCTTGGATGCGTGATGACCCACAAGTATAGGGGTTCAATTGTAGCTCTTTTCGATAAGTAGGAGTGTCAAACCCAACGAGGAGCAGAAGGAAATGACAAGTAGTTTTCAGTAAGGTGATGTCTGCAAGTGCTGAAATTGTAAGTAGCGAGTAGTTTGATAACAAGGTAATTTGTAACGAGCAAGTAAAGGTAAAGTAGCAAAAGTGCAGCAAGGTAGCCCAATCCTTTTGAGGCAAAGGACAGACCAAAACGGTCTCTTATGATAAGCAAAGCGTTCTTGAGGGCACACGGGATTTCCATCTAGTCACTTCCATCATGTTGGTTAGATTTGTGTTCTCTACTTTGATAATTTGATATGTGGGTGGACCGGTGCTTAGGTGTTGTTCTTAGAGAGAATTCCTTATTTGACCCTTTCTTAAATTTTGCTTCCTTTTTTGGCCCATAAAACATCTTTTTTTCCTTTTTTGACACTCTAACTTTATTTTGTTCCCTATGTGCCACTTCCGTTAGTTTTGACAAGTAGCGGTGTTAAGTATGACCTAGAAAGACCATTTTGCCCCTTGTGTAGAATGTGACCTGATTATTTACATGCAAACGCAGAGGTAATGTGATATTTTTTGTTCGCCCAAAAAAAGTGATATATTTTGGTGTAGTTCAATAATTAAAAAATAGTACTATATACATAAAAATAGTACTCGTTGTAGGAAAAAGAATAGTTACTACCCATGTGTACACGATTAAATCATCGTCACATCGTGCAACGCGTGGGCGGCTCTGGCCGTGGCGGTGTACTGCCTGAGCGCGCCGACGAGCACGAGCATGTCGAAGATCTGGTGGCTGTACTGGTCGATGTAGTCGAACTGTTCGAAGTGACGTTTTTATTTCTCTTTCTCAGGTTAGAAAAAAAAGCACAATGTGCATGAGACATGCACGTAAACACGTGTGCAACCCGAACGGGGATCTCCTAGTTGTATTCGATTTTGTATACATTGCGTATCCATGTAGGATTCTAATTGTTCTCTGTCCAGTATTACGTCCCTATACTAATTGCTAAAACTCCAAAGCCTTTACACATCGCGGAGCGCGAGCGCTCCGGCAGCGTGTGACGCAGAACCCAGCACCGCTGGTGTACACGATCTCATGGCAGCAGCGTACACGAGCCCATGGCTGCCTCCAGCAACGCAGGAACGGCGCTACCTCTCTTTCCATTTTTATTAACAAACTACTACGAAGGGCAAAACTGTCTTTGCACGTGCTAGTTAACACTACTGGATGGAAAAATGTACGAAAGTGTCAAATAGGGAACGAAATTTGAGCCAACGTCCAAATAAGGAAGATTTTGTTTTATAGGGCCAAATAGGGAACCATATTTTAAAAAAGGGCCAAATAAGGAATTCTCTCTTGTTCTTACTTGAACAAACCTCCTACTTATGATTAACGCTCCCGCAAGCATCCGCAACTATGAGAAAAGTATTAAGAATAAATTCTAACCATAACATTAAACTTTGGGATCCAATCGGTCCCTTACGGAATAGCGCGTAAACTGGGATTTAAGCTTCCGTCACTCTCACAACCCACCATCTATTTACTACTCCACAATGCATTCCCTTAGACCCAAATATGGTGAAGTGTCATGTAGTCGACATTCACATGACACCACTAAGGGAATCACAACATACATGCTATCAAAATATCAAACACATATCAAGTTCACATGATTACTTGCAACATGATTTCTCCCGTGGCTTCAAGAACAAAGGTAACTACTCACAAGTGATAAACATGCTCATGATCAGAGGGGTATTAAATAGCATAATAGATCTAAACCTATGATCTTCCACCAAATAAACCATCTAGTGATCAACTACAAGATGTAATCAACACTACTAGTCACCCACAAGCACCAATCTATTGTTCTAGTAACAAGATTGAACACAAGAGATGAACTAGGGTTTGAGAGGAGTTGGTGCTGTTGAAGATGTTGATGGAGATTGCCCTCCCCAAGATGGGAGAGTTGTTGGTGATGATGATGACAATGATTTCCCCCTCTGGGCGGGAAGTTCCCCCGGCAGAATCGCTCCGTCAGAGGGCAAAAGTGCTCCTGCCCAAGTTCCGCCTCGAGGTGGCAGCGCTTCGTCTCGAAAGTCCTCCCCTTATTTTTTCTAGGTCAAAATGACTTATATACCAGAAGATGGGCACCGTAGGTGGGCCGAGGAGGCCACAACCCACCAGGGCGTGCTTGGGGGGCCTGGCGCACCCAGGTGGGTTGTGCCCACCTGGTGGGTCCCCTCTGGTGGTTATTGGCTCCAATAATTCTTAAATATTCCATAAAAAATCTTTGTGAAGTTTCAGCTTGTTTGGAGTTGTGCAGAATAGGTGGCCTGACGTAGCTTTTCCAGGTCCACATTTCCAGTTGCCGGAATTCTCCCTCTTGGTGTGTACCTTGCAAATTATGAGAGAAAAGGCATTAGAATTACTCCAAAAAGCATTATTATGGATAAAAACATTATAAATAACAGTATGAAAACATGATGCAAATGGACGTATCAACTCCCCCAAGCTTAGACCTCGCTTGTCCTCAAGTGAAAACCGAAATCGAGAAACATGTCCACATGCTTTGAGAGAGAGGTGTTGACAAAAACAAAATACAGACATAGAAGCATCATGTTGTTTATTATAATAGCAACAAAATTAAACATAAGACTTTTATCATAGAACTTCTATCATAAACTTCCCATGAATAAGTAACAGTTCATCACTCAATCGAAGTATAAAGCAAAAACTCTATTAAAACCAACAAACTATGTTCTCAGTCAGCTTTGCAACTACAATTCATCATCTTTTCAGAAAGGGTCACGTGTCGGAGCCATTAGGCAAGTCCACATACTCAACCATCATGTAGTCTTCTATGATTGCTAACACTCACCTTGTACACATGAGCAAAACGTTTCAACTGGACACATAGAAAGATAGGGGTGATACGTCTCCAACCACTACAAAAAAGACACATCCGTGACATTTTGGGCCGAACGAAAATCTTTTCTATCATACTTATGACACTTCTATGACGATAATTGTGACAAAACCCGGTATCATCATAGATGTGGCGGGGTCCTAATTCTATGACAAAAAATCATGATAGAAAATGGGCTTTTCGTCCTGGGCGGGCCGGAGACGCAGCTGCATCATATTCTTTGGGCCGTCCATGACGGAAAAAACCGTGGTAGAAGCGAGGGCGCGGAAAATATCGAGGAGTCCCCGGTTACGGTGGGTGGTCGGGGGCCGAGCGATGCGCGTTTCTCTCGTACGTTCGCGCGTGTGTGCGAGGCGTTGGGATCTAACTGAACCCGAGCGAGGCGTTGGGCTCTAACTGAACCCGAGGGATTGCACTGCAGGCTACGCGATACTGAACCCGAGCGATCGATCGATGGTTGTTAGCTAAACCCAATCGAGCGATTCCTTCACTACTGCTGCTAACTGAAGCCGATCGATGCTACCTCTGGATGAACAGTGAGCGTTGCTGGGGGGGTTGGATGAACAGTTCCCGATGGGGGTGGATGAACAGGACCCCGTGGCGTTGGATGAACATGACCCCGATCATTCGAGCCGGTTGGGGCTGGATGAACAGGACCCCGTGGAGGGCAGGATGAACAGGACCACCCCATGGAGGGTAGGATGAACAGTAGACGGTGGGGGGCTGGATGAACAGTAGCCCGTGGAGGGGTGGTTGAATAGGAGCACGTGGAGAGGGCTGGTTGAACAGTAGCCGGTGGAGTAGCGTGCGGTGGAGGCTGGATGAACAGGAGACCGTGGATGAACAGTCGCAGGTGGAGGCTAGAGGAGGTCGATGGTGGATGATCCCGTTTCGAATGTGGCCGGTCGAACACAAGGTTGTTTCCTCCGTTCCGCGGTACGCCAGGCCTCGTTTCCATCGCCTGTTCCGTCCAAGCCCTCCCGATGAACACAATGACGCATTCCGTTCCGACCCAGCCAGTTGGCTCCCCATGAACACGACGATGATGTTGTTTCTACATTCCGACCCAGCCATGTACACGTGCCCTGGCCGTACGTATGCGCCAGTAGGCGTTCGAGATCCTGCCCGTATGTATGTATGTGGCCTTATTTTCTTTCTTGCACCCTGGCCGATGTACATACGTGTACATGCTACGTGCACGCCTCTACTACGACACATGCGCGCCTCTACAACGACCAGTATGTACGTACACGTTCGTGACCAGAATGACAACACTACGTACGCTTCGACCAGGTGGGTCCCAACTGTCAGGAACTTCCTTGCCTGCGAAGATGTAGCTGGTGGGTCCCAGCAGTCAGGGGGGTGAATCGTTTTTTTGCTCGGACGCACTTCCTTGCATGCGAAGATGTAGCTGGTGGGTCCCAGCAGTTAGGGGGAAATGATTTTTTCGCAAAATACGGTGGCCCGTCTGGTGGATCCCCGCTGTCAGGTGGAGGAATAATTATTTTGCGCGTAATAAGGAGGCACTTCCTTGCTGCGGCCCTGGACCCAGCTGTCGGCCTCTCCACGTATAGTACACTTCCGATGGAAGTCGTTCCTTGACAACGTTGACCACGCTGTGTTCCGTTGCATGCATGCGTCCATGGGCATGGTGCATCCCCACTGTCAGCCTCTCACGTACAATCATGTTCCGATGACTCTCGGTTGTTGACCACGTTCACCATACCGTGCCGAGAGCACCAAAGGCTGGTGCACAACAGCGAGGCCCCAAACTGGAATGACCTGGAGATGGGGAAGACGGGGCAGTGGAGTCTCAGATGGAGAGGAGTGGGAAACTTGACTTGTTCAGGTGCGCGGCAGAACAGCCGTGCTGCCGCCCACGGGAGACAGGAGCAAGAACAGAGGTTGAAGAAGGAGCATGGCTGTTGGATTAACATGCAACGGTCCAATTGCTAGAATCATTTGTTGATTAAGTTGACAAAGCCCTACGTACACATCCTCTTAGTAGGCCCACAAGTCAGCCACCAAATCTGACGGGTCCCAACTGTCAATGAAAGGAATATTTTTTTTCGCATAACAAGGAGGCACTTCCTTCCGTGCGAAGATACAACCGGTGGGTCCCAGCTATCAGGTGGAGGAAACATTTTTTTAGCTTAATAAGGAGGAACTTTCCTTGCGTGCGACCATGGACCTTGTGGGTCCCAGCCGTCAGGCTCTCCATGTATAGTCCTCTTCTGATGACTCTCGTTTGTTGACCACGCCGCACCAAGCGCAGCGAGGCGGTGGACGACGGCGAGGCCCCAGACGGGAACGACTCAGAGATGGGAAGATGCGGTAGTGGATTCGCAGATTGAGTAGAGGAGAAGGGTTATAACTGGTTCTGGTGTGGTGTGGGGCTGCAGTCGGTGGAGAATAACAGGAGGTGTGGAGGGGTGGAGGGATAGCCTAGCCGACGGTGGGGTAGCGCTTCGTAGCGATGCGTGCTAAGCAGAGCCGCTAGCTGCCGGAGGCCGGACCAGGCGGTCCCGGTGACGCTGGAGGAAGAAGACGAGAGATTAAAGGTGCATGCTGACCAAGTTGACAACGCCCTGTGTAGGCTTCGACCTATTGGCCCACATGTCAGCCAGCAAAAATGTGGCATATATTTAACCCATGTTTTCTAGAATGTACAGTCCATTTGTTGGGCTGGGTGAACAAATAATTTCGCGTCCATGGGGCCCATTTATATTATCTAAGAAATCCCAGCCCATTTGCACTTCCTTCAAATACACGAATTAGCTGGGCTCGATATATATATATAATGTTATGTTTGAAGGAGCAATTAATATAAAAGATAAACCAGAGAGGCACATTTTTATATACATAATTAACAAATTAGCGAGTTATTGCTCAAAATAAAAATGAGCATGTTCTTATTACATTGGTCCTTAAAATCTTCGCAAGCTTTTGTACACAATCAAAAGGATTTTCCTTCCCTATGAGTCAAAAACAACCAGGATTTTCCTAGCCAACTTCTGTTAAACATTTACTTTTATAAGTTAATAACACGTGGGATGTTTTCATAATGTATATATAAGTCTCTATAAAATATGCGATAATAGTAATAATATAAATATATATAATGTGGTTAAAAAATACCTTGGGCTGCCGATCTTTAAGAAAAAGCCCATAGGCCGGCATGGGCCTCAAAAAATAAGTTGAAACCACTGTCACCCGTATGTCGTGGGCTATGCATGTTAAAATACAAAACCTAAGCCTAGCTGATACTTGTTCGCCCTCTGGAAAAAAATGATACCAGATCCCCAAGCGAACTGGATTATAGAGGGGGCCGGAGGCACGACTAAAGAAGCACATCAGGAGAGATTTTTTTCTTCAGTGGATGGCTCTCGATGGCGTTTTTTTACTTGACTTTGCACCATACAACTTGTATTTTTAGCCTCCCAGTCCGTGGTGGACCAGCAGCCCATTTGCTGGGCGGGCCAACCTACAGAAACCAACACTCGATTTTTCATCAAGCCCCCAAAACAACGCAGTACTATGTTTGTTTTGAGGCCGAAAACATTACAGCAGGGGTTGAGCGGGGGAGGGGGCAAGACAGAGCAAAAAGATTAAAAAGAGCTGATGCACCATTGCTACCCTAACAAAGCAGGTGCAATTCTTCTCGGGAAGAAGGTGTGCCGTTGACACCCACACGTCACATACCCCAAAGTAGGCATACTAACAAGTTCACACACAAGCCCAACAGAAAAGGTAAACATTCGTATCAAACTCAGGTTCACAGGACACGTTCATATTCATAGCCAACATTCACTATCAACAACTCAAAAGATTCATATATACACAAGTTCAGCATGTCTATGGATCCAAATGATTGATAGATCAAACAACAATATTCATAGATAATTCACAAAAAGATTCAGATATACACATGTTCAGTATGTTTATGCATCCAAATGATTGAGATCACAACCAATATGATCCATGGACGAACTTTAATTACCTAGGGTATAGACTGGTAAATGGTGTTCAGTCGGAGGTACTTCTTGCTAAAATTAATGCTTCTACGAGTAAACTTTCCAGTACATAAGAGGCAGCACAGACAATCTGAACTTTGCTTGTAGGTTTATCCTCAAATAGTGGCCTCGTGCCGAGGGAGGTTTGAGCAAGTTGGCCACTACTTTCATCCAACTAGTTTACTGGCTCATCTTGGTCCTATATCTCGCCAAAATTCTACATTGCAGACGAGAAAGGAGGCGGCTGAGAAAATGAACCACCCAAATTTTTTGTGCAGTTCAACTGAAATGGAGCATCCCTAGTGTGCAGTTAAGTGTCAGATGAATATACACGTCAACCAACTTATCTGGAATATTTAGACTCCATGCCATACAGTTCGCTGCCATATGTGCAGATAACCAAAAGGCACAAGTTGGGACCAAAGACTGGACTGCGTTTTTCTAGGCTATGCGCCAAGCAATATTTTTGGCGTTCACTCTCCTAATACTTGGAGTTTGACAATTGGTTGACGCCGGTTGATAGTCAAATGAATATCGGCACTTCTTCTTGTCAACATCGATGCTTGTGTGAGTGAACTTTGGAGTACATAGCAACAACATAAGTACCTGTCCATCTGATCTTTTTGTGCAGTTCTACTAAAATCACCCGATGTAATGATTTGCCTGCGAGTTTAGGCTCCAAGTTACTCCTTTATAAAATCGGCAAATAGTAGCACAATACCAAATTACCAATACATATGACAAGCACAATAATCAGGATAAAGACCAGTACCAACCCGTGTGAGGTAGCATATCAATTACTATTTCCTTTGACTAGAAGCCGAGATAAGCCAAGCGATTGACAGCAAAGGAAGAATGCAAGCCGAGATTAGCGACTAACAGGAAAGGAAGGAAGCTGTCGAGGCAATGAAGCACCCAAAGTTTTTGTGCAGTTCCACCAAAATCGAGCATCCCTGTTGGCACATATATTGAGAGAGTGAGATTACTGTAATAGTGGGACTAGTTGATGAAACATACACTAACAAATAGAAGCACCCTCATTATCTTAATGGGTAAAGTTAGCATTCCCTCCCTGCTCCACCACATGATTCACCTCATAGACAAACATACACACGTATATGATTCAGCATAGGGTGACACTAAAGATTTGTTTAACTCCGACAGGAAAATTAGGCGGCAATAAATTAGTGGTACTTAAGTACTCCTAATTAATTAAGTGAGACAACAAAAGTGGAAGGGCTACCTGGAGGATCGTCTCACATGTAAGGTAGTCGTTGCCGGAGCCCTTGAATGGCCTCGACTGAGGCCTCTGGCTTCAACAAGATCGCCTTTGCACTGTTTACCCTTCTTCTTCTTCCTCTTCATGCTCTGTTTCTCAGTCTCCTCATCAGTTGGTGAAACCAAGTACATGATTGGCCTTCTATTTCAGAATTGATTTTGTCAGTGAGGGAGTACAAGTGTACTAGTAAAAAATAGCATTATTTTATCATGGCAGTCGCAAAATAGAGATGAACACATGCATTAAATATCATTTTTACCTAAAGGAAGGTTATGGTGCCAATATGGATGATGAGGATTGGAACACAGATCTCCCTTTGTGCAGTTCCACCGAAATGAACCAACTATTCCATTCTGACATACCAGTTAAACAACACAAAAGTCACTTCTTTTAAGAAGAGTTTTGTGCAGTGCACCAAAAGGTCATAATAGCAACCAGGTGAAATGGATATCCCTGTTTGCACAAAAAGCTACAGAGGAAACAGTCAGAGTCTCAAACAATTACAAGCAAAAACATTTGGCTAAAATTATCATGGCTTATAACAGTGGCATGGCTTCATTTTTACAAGGGGCATTAGATTAAGAACAACTAAATATTTTGTATAAGGGCATGGGACAGTGGGTGCACCAGCAGTCCAACACCATGTACCTAAACAGGGGCATAAAGTGGTGATTCATAGTTTGTTGCCCCGAGAAACAAACATCCAAGAAACATATCTGGGTTGGTCCCATTTTTGTTCACTCTAGCCACCTACTACTATGTGTGGATAGCAAATCTAGTCCTGCTCATGCCACTGTGTACATCGTTACCCCTATATTTCCCTTTTGGACCAAGAGACCAGTTGGATGACCAATCTGTACTACTTTCACCCCCTTTCCTTCCTGTTTGTACCAAGTCCGATGTACTACATACTAAATTCCCCCACCCCCACTTTATTTATTGTTTGAACCAAGTACAAGATTCGACTCCATGAAGTAGCTTTACCTCTAATAATAGAAGAAGAAAAATAGATGACGTTGGACCATCCGATCGAGAGGGGCTGAGAGGTAGAAAATGATGCACATGCAGCAACGCAGTGAGCTAGGCAGTAGAGCTAAGGCGGTTTCGAAGGAAGATATACCTGAAGGTCATCGGGATCTGGATAGGTGGGCGGCGGGAGGCCGGATCTGCCCACACTAGGGCAATGACAAAGGGATCGGAGGACCTCTCTCGTCAGTGCTCGGCCAGAGATAACAGTGCGGCCGGCAGTGGGTCTCCTCCCCCGCTCTCGATGACGGCCTAAACGCTGCCCCTCCCCCCTTCACCGGCAGAGGGGGATACGTCTGGATCTATAACCAGCGGTGAGGATAGAAAGACAGTGTTTTTTGAAGGGAGAAAGACAGTGTTTTTTGAAGGGAGAAAGACAGTGTTACCACCCCTATCTTGTTTAGATCTGGAGAAGATGAGAGTGTGTGAATAGATCAAGCCTAGAAAGCAAGTGCGGAGGCTCCGGCCTATATATACGTAGTGGGGTAGTTTTCCTTTTACACTCCATCAAAACAATCGTTTAAAATTGTGTACTATACGTGCCAGGTCGCTGTTTTTTTAGTTGTTCATTGTTTTTGAGATAGCTACCAGCTTGTTCCAAGTGGCGTTACGGTGTGCCAGGTCGCACTTTTTTTAGGGTGCCAGGTCGCACTTTGTATCGTTCAAGTCTGGTACAAGTCCCTCCATTAAATGAACAACCATCCCCTCGTAAAAATTGTGAACAAGCCCACGGCTAAAATTATCGGAAACGTGGGTTGCCCCAACATGCATTATTATTTATATTTTCTACTCCCTCCATTCCTAAATATAAGTATTTTTTATTCGCCACACCTAAGACAAGAATTTTTTTATTAGTAGTGAACCCCACATGTCATAGACACAAAAAGTGTGGCAAGATTCCCTTAGGCAAGCCAAGCTGTGTCTAACAATTTGAGCAACTCAAGTTAGGCAAGTGTGGCAAGTGTGGGAAAAATAATGTGGCAACATAAGACAAACATAGTCACAATCCAAATAGCCCCATAATTTTTTGTGACATGCATGAAAATTTGGTTAGTTAAATTTATAGTCAAAATTTGGCAAGGTGCATCAAATCAACACATGCAAGTATCAAAAGGGAGGTCACGGCATGCATGCATGTGTTGTACTCCCTCCGTTTCAAAATATAAGTCCTTTTAGACATTGCAACAAGTGACTACATACAGAGCAAAATATGTCTACATACGTATGTAGTAGTCCATTTGAAATGTGTAAACAGACTTATATCGAGTGCAGTGCTTTGATGTGTCGCGTCAACTCGTACAAGACCAAGAAGTTTGATTACTACAACGCCCCCTCCCTCGCGCATGAGCGTGGTGGCTGGCAGGACTAGTAGGAGCTTTCGCTACATGCTTTTTGACGGCGGCGAACTTGCGGATGGAGTTGACCATCATGTCGTCCATGCGAGAGGCGAAGCCGGCGTCGGTGAGGGATACGATGCCGGTGGTCGCCAGCACCGTCTGGGAATGCTACACGGTGCAGGGCTGCAGGCCGGTGCCTTGGATGATTTGGCAGAGCCGACTGCTGCTCGCGACCATCACCACCATAGGTGCTTCTGGCTTGTGGTCACTTGGTCTTGGATTGGAGTGAGCAGTGTTGCGCAGTGATTGAGAAAGAACATTTATTATCAATCTAACCCTACCATCCATAGACCTCTTTGGTTTAGAGTTAGTTCAGGGTTAGAATCTAACTCTAACCTCTAACTGAGTTAGTAGAGTTCTCCTCATATCGATTCATCGCCATCATACTTTCCCCATTACTGTGTTTTCAGTATCCTGCGAATCAAAGAGGCCCTTAGACTGGTTTAGGTCCGGTAGTTTTTTATAAATGTGTTATGTCCAAAATTTAATGAACGTGCTCTGATTTCTATGAAAATAATCTGATTTCATGTAGTAATTCATTTATTTATTTATTCTTCTGGGGGGGGGGGGTTGCATGTAATTCGTGAGGCCTGAAATGTAAAGTACCCCGACATATGCTCCGGGACGTGCATGCACTACGACCTAGATGCTCTATGTCCCACATATCGGCAAAAGGGTGCACGTGGAAATAGCCTAGGAGTACATATAGGAGGATAAATGCATGAAAATATATGTACGGTGAAGCGTAGCTACGGTTCGAAAAGGAGACCTAAAGTGATGACAGGTATAGGTCGCACGCACCCAACTAGTGGTAGTACTAGACATACGACTGCTTTTTCCCTAAAAAAAGAGGTACGAGTGCTCAGTACTCCTATTCTATTACCGTGAGTCCCATCTGATAACAGCGTCTATGCTACAGCTAGCTCTTCTCCCTCATTTCTCTCTTCTAATTCTAAACTCAGCCGACGCCCGGTGGGCGGGGTGGGCATTTGCTGATGGTCGGTTTGCTCAACTGCGGCCCCACCTCACAGTGGAAACCTTACTACTGGAATAAAAAAGCCATATACTCCTGTACTAATAAAACATTAAGGCCACGAGGCGATGCAGTGCTGGTTACAGGAGGCAAGAAGAAGAGATGCATCGAATGACGGCTAAGTAGCAGCGACTTTTGTGGCCAGGTCGACATGCTTCTGAACAATGGCGTCCAAAGATTCCAGCCGCTGGAAGAAGGCCAACGTCTTTCTGTCCTCGCTAGCCTTGTAGTGGCCTATGTAGAGTATTTCCTCATAGACGTGGATGTGCAGGTCGACGGTTTCTTGCATGGCGAGGTGCTGCGCGACGAGCACGGCCTCGAGGTGCACATTCTTCATCGCGACCTCCGGCAACTGCAGGGCCACCAGGGCTTGAAAGAGTTCATCACCATGGAGGACGATGAGGGTGGTAGGCAATGAGGAGCCTGGGCGCGCGGGCCGGAGCAGTACGGCAAGGTCGTCCGCGCGCTTCTCGACGGCGGCAAACTTGCGGATGGAGTTGACCATCATGCCGTCCATGCAAGAGGCGAAGCCGGCATCGGCGAGGGATATGACACCAGCGGTCGCCAGCACCGTCTGGAAACGCTGCGCGGTGCGGGGCCGCCGGCCGGCGCCTTGGATGATTTGGCATAGCCGACTGCCGCTCGCGTCCATCACCTCCATAGGTGCTTCTGGCTTCTAGTCACTTGGTCTTGGATTGGAGTGAGCAGTGTTGCGCAGAGACTAAGGAGTAGATGGATTGGAGCGGTGGGGCGCCTTTATATGAGAATCCGAACTCTGTTGCATTCACATTGTGCTGGCTCTATTCTTCTTCTCCAATTAATTCCCTCTGCATGTAGAGTAATTTGAGGATGCATCATTGACCGTTCAACGTCTCCGGAACCGCTACCCTCTCCCTCCTTGGCATTCAAGCACCTATGGAGGCGACTACCGCTCGCGTCTATCGCGTTTCAGCAGACGTTCCCGTCGATGACGAGGTACCTATGGTGACTTCATAAATTTCAAGATGGTAGTACTAGTATACTCAATATTGTGCACCGCAACCAAGGCCGAGAGGAAAACGAGAGAACTAGTATGTATTTATTTACGGTGTAGATTCACTCATTTTGCTCCATATGTACTCCGTCTTGGTGTAATCTAGTCACTTGTTGAAATCGCTAGAAGGGCAAATACTCCTTTCTGGTTTATAGGGCTATACTAGCAAGTACTTACTACAAATAGTGGGCTCACATAGCAATTTTGTCTCATGCAAGAGCCTGGCTATATGCATGCTCCAAGGTTCGCAACTTCCACGTTCGGGTTGCACTTGGTTCTTCGCCTCTTCGAGAAGACGAACAATGATGTTACTATTCCTGCTTCTACAATATCGAATCCACTGTTGCATGTCTGTCCACCGCGAGCAGGAGGGATAGCTTGTTGTAGTACGATTATAAGAAAAAGCCTGTCCTCGTCTGCGAGCCATCGCACGCATGTGCGAGGGAGAAGGCGTGTAGTAGTAAAATCAAGCTTCTCCTCGTTGTACGAGTTGACGCGACACATCATAGCACTGGCCCCACATGGTTGCCTCTAAACTTGGCTGAAAGACCCGCAGTTTACAATACTCCATTTGCTGCAACCTCTAACATTTACCCCATCACAAATTAAAATAATATTCCTGTCTTGACTAGATGAGTGTGCAAACTAGAATCACTAGGATGACAGGTAGGGCCAGAAGATAATTTTAATCAAAAAATATAGCATGGAGCCGACCCCAACGATTTTAAGCTTATAGGCACGGTACACGCTATCCTAGACTACTCTACACATGAAACTGCCACACGAGCGTCCGGGCTGCGCTTAGCTCTTCGCCTCTTTGGGAAGTCAAACAAAATGATGGAGTACTACTTTAGTGGAGGAGTACTACAGTATGCTTCTGGCCATCTGACACAGATTGAACTGCTACATGTCCACCGCATACGGGAGGGAGAGCGTGTAGTGAACGAAAGCTTCTCCTAGTCATGCCAGCCACCACTCTCATGGGCGAGGGAGGGACGCAGCTTCATTGACTTACTGCTCCTGCCTTTGCATCCATGACAGGTGTGCCCAACAGGTCAGTGGCCCACCTGTCATGCAGCCAAAGGCAGGTGCGGTTAAGGCGAGAGGGCGTTGTAGTAATCAAACTTCTCGGTCTTGTATGAGTTGACGCGACACATCAAAGCACAACACTTGATATATTTCAATAATTTGCATTTACCGACGCATGCATGCATGCATGTCGTGACTCTCCTTTTGATACTTGCATGTGTTTAGTTAATGCACCTTGAAGTAGTATGAATATGTGACGGTAAAGCTTTGTAATGCCCCGGCCCTAATAAAGCGAGAGATGGTTGTGCACGAGGAGGGCGAGATCATGCAGACGGAACATGACCCGATGATGGAGCTCTCTATAGTCTCGATGGACCTCACCTTGCTCCACTGCCCCTTGTGCCTCCGCCCCTTGAAGCCTCCAATGTATGAGGTTCGAATACACCTCGTACGTTCGGCTGATCGAGCAAGGTGCAGGTTTCTTGATTGATGTGTTGTTCGAATTATTTGTGCAGTGCAAGGGAGGGCACCTGGCTTGCGCGAACTGCCGCATCGAGTGCCCCGGGAACTAGCGGCAGTGCCAGAAGTGCGAGCGCGGCTGTGGCTTTGATGTGCGGAACACGGCGGTGGACACCATCCTCTCCTCAGTGAGGGTGGAGTGCCCGCACGAAGGCTGTGGGCTCTACGTCACTTACCACAAGCTCGCCGACCACCAGAGCGTGTGTCTGCTCGCGCCCTGGAAATGCCCCATGCCCGTCTGCGGCTATGAAGGCCCGCCGCCATGGCTCTCCCACCACATCAGCACCGTGCATCCCATGCCCATGCACAGGATCCAGTACAGCAAGCACTCCAGCTGCAAGTGCCAATGTCGGAGCCACGGCTCTTGCTATTCGCGGAAGAGGACGGCCGCGCGTTTTTCTTGGTCAGCGGCATGCTTGACATTGGCGCGCCTATCGCCGTGTCGATCGTCTGCATCAGAGTGGGGGCGTCCCCATTGCCGCACTACGTGGCCAAGATGTGGGTGAACGGACCGTCGGGGGAGCCCAAAGAGCAGGATCGACACCGTCAAGGTGGAAATGGAAGTGATAAGCAGCAGGGATCCCGGCGACGTCGCCGTGCAGGAGCTGACCTTCTTCATAGTTCCGCCCAAGCTGCTGGCAGGGGCTAAGCTGATGTCCCTCCACATTCAGATTGACAAGCTCACGTCCTAAATGATTCTACAATGCCTTTTGTTTATCTTAGTAATATGCTAATATAGGGGTTAGCTCGGTCTACTTTAGCTTAAGGGATGGTTGGTTTTGGTGGCGATGCAACAATTACCTCGACATCAGATCAGCAGTGAAAGTAATTTCAAACAGTCGAATGGATATTTTGTGTCTGTTGGATATAAATATCCTTTGGGTAAGAAGTAACAGCTTATATGCTTTTTTTCTTTTTGAAACGGAACAACGATACTAGTATAATTTTTGTTGACATGCACTAATATTTTCAAAATGGACGTCGGGCTGTAGCTAGAAGGGCAGTTGGGACGCGGCATCGGCCCATACCACAGTGACCCCCGATTGGGACGCACCGACTGTGGATTTTCTCCCTCGCCGATGTCGACCGCGTCTATGCAGAACATTGTTCCCTTCCCCCAGCTGTGGGATCAGGCCGGATATGTGACCAGCGGTGTGGCCACCGTCGTCCGATGCTTGTGAAGAAAGCAACCCAAGCAAGCAGGCTTGTAGCTTAGGCTCCTGCTAGTGTATATATAGTGGTTTTCTTTTTCTCTCCATATCAACCATTTTATATTGCGTACGTGTCATTGAAGAGTGAAATGATGGTTGCTTCTTCCGACTAACTTACTGTGTGATTTGACTGCTCCTTTAGTGGCCCCTACACGTACTCCCCCTATGTGTATGCAACAGTCACACGTACACATGGACGGAAAAACGCGTGCGACGCCCTAATGCATGCATGTCCGAGCACATGACGGAACACACACTGTCACGCTCAAGTGCTCAACCTACACGTGCATGCACACACATACTCAGCCAGGGTGAGCTAGTGACCGTATAAACACCGGAAAATGTATATATTGAGCGCAATGAGCGTATTATGAAGTCCACTGACCATATTTTTACAAATATACAGTGACAGACAGTGTATTTATCTCGTTTGAAATTAAGCCATATTAACCGGAGAGGAGGCAGTATGGACTAGCATTACTTTGCTGTGTCCCATCAACTTACCGAACTAGGAGAAGCTTGTAGGATGGGAGAAGCTTGCACGCAGTGGCTCGCAGGACAAGCAGAAACTTTGGACTAATGCAAGCTGTCCTTGGCTCAGGCGGTGGACGTGCAACAGTGAATTCGGTGTCAGATTGCCAGAAGCATACACTATATTAGTACTATTATTGTTGCACTTCCCGAAGAGGCAAACAACCAAGCGAGTAGTACTAGGAACATGATGGAGGAGCGTCTGCACTTTTATTATATTTTTAAAATGTGATAAAGCAATCTTCAACACATTTGGTTCTCTTCGACGGTTCTTGCATGTGAGAATGGAAGTTGATTGCATGGAACACTCGCCACAATTCTCGCTTAATTCTGGCTCATATCCTGTTACAAATAGCAGCGCTCGGTAATATTTCCTCTCTTTTTTGTTATTCAGCATGTAAACAGGTCAGCAAACCTTGCGGCGCATCTTTGTGCGAACCGTGCTTGCTGCACTTCGAATGTGGCCGAGAGCTGGCTTGATGAAACACCTCGCTTCCTACTTCTTTTTTTGTGGGGTACCTCGCTTCCTAGTGACCAGTGTCTTGGCTGATCGTCCTACGAATGCTTATATATGAATAAAGCTCTCTCATTTACCCGCAAAAAAGATTAAGCCATATTAACCGGAAAGGAGGGAGTATGGACAAGCACTACTTGTTGGTGTGTCCCGTCAACTCGCAGAATGAGGAGAAGCTTGCAGGACAAGGTGAAGCTCGCTAATAAACCGATGTAATAAGTGTGTGATTTGCTACTCTGTTATAAATCCTCAAGTACTGTTTGTGTCAGCATTATTGATCCAGGGATGACACTGATGCACATAGATTAGACTGTTTGAGGTCTGGTCGCTACACTTGAAATCGACGCACAGGCGCCAGGATTTGTCCTTCTTTGGTACCATAACCAAGTTGGCTAACCAATCCGGATGTTTAATTTCCCTAATAAACCCAGCCTCTAACAACTTGGCTAGCTCTTCTCCCATGGCTTGACGCTTGGGTTCGGAGAATCACCATAGTGTCTGCTTCACGGTTTTGAGTCCCTTGATTACATTGGGACTGTGTTCGGCCAATCTTCGTGGGATGCCGGGCATGTGTGAAGGGTTCCAGGTGAAGGTATCCCAATTCTCTCGCAGGAATGTGCATAGGGCAGTGTCCACTGCCGGATCCAGCTGTGCTCCAATATATGCTGTTTTGTTAGGGTCTGTTAGGTGCACTTGGAATTTGACTATTTCCTTGGCTGGCTTGAAAGAGGTGGGTTTGGATCTCTGATCAAGAATCACATTGCCCCTATCCACTATGGACCATAGGGTTGTTAATTCCTCTGCCGCTAGGGCTTCGGATAATGCCTCGAGGGCCAAGAATGTAGTTTTGTTTTTGGCACGAAGGGCTTTGTCTGGGTCACTTGAAATTGTGATAATTCCATTAGGTCCGGTCATTTTGAGTTTCATATACCCGTAATGGGGTATAGCTTGAAAGCGTGAGAAAGCGTCCTGGCCAAGGATGGCATGATACCCACTATTGAAGGGGACCACAAGAAAGAGCAACTGTTCGAATCTATAGTTTTAGGGCGTGCCAAATACCACATCCAGTTTAATTTTCCCCGAGCATCGTGCTTCTTGATTGGGGATAATACCTCGAAAGGTGGTATTGCTTTGCTTGATGCGTGATCTGTCCTCTACATTTTATCGAGCATGTCCTAATAGATGAGGTTAATCCCACTGCCGCCGTCCATGAGCAATTTAGTAAAAATTAAAACCATCAACGATGGGGTTTAGTACTAAGGCGACGGGTGCTCGGACTGACCGAGCCTTTGGTTCGTCTTAGTCCGTAAAGGTTATTGTCGTGTCATTCCATGGGCTCATTGTGGTAACTTGGTGGACTTCGGCAAGGTCGTGGAGCACCCGTTTGCGCCGATTGTTCGAAGAGAAGGTCTCGAAGATCTTGAGGACATTAAAGTTGTCCCTCTCTGGAGAGTGTTTCTTTGGAGTTGTGGTGAGTATGGCCTCTCCACTTTTTGCTACTTGTCGGAGTACCCAGCATGCTCGGAGGCTATGGGTTGGGACTGTGCGTGGAGTGGCGTGAATCGGGCAGGGCTTGCTCAACAATTCATCAAGAACGGACCTGTGTCCCACGAAGGGTTTATTTTTACTGTCCATAGACTAGTGGTCGGGTGACCCACCAGGATGTATCCGTTTAGTCCGGGCCGCACACTGCCTCAAGGCAGCGGGCTCCAGTTTAGTTTTCTGGGCCTTCCATGTGCTTTCCATCACACAGTATTTTTGCACTAATTGTGATAGTTCTGTGAAGCTCTGTATGTGGCGACAGTTGAGGGCATTCAATATTACCTCGTCGGTGCGGTTACGATGAAAAACTGAAACTAGATCATCATTCGGGCAGTCTTCGATCCTGTTTTTAACAAGCAGGAATCTGGCCCAAAAGTGGTGAACCGTTTCTTGAGGCTGCTACCACACATACATCATGTCGTATATATCAGGAGGACCTGAGTTGCTTGGAGAATATAGATTGTGGTGGGTGGGTTGATGTCTACTACACAACCTTCTTCTTGTAGACGTTGTTAGGCCTCCAAGTGCAGAGGTTTGTATGATAGTAGAAAATTTCCCTCAAGTGGATGACCTAAGGTTTATCAATCCGTGGGAGGCGTAGGATGAAGATGGTCTCTCTCAAACAATCCTGCAACCAAATAACAAAGAGTCTCTTGTGTCCCAAACACACCCAATACAATGGTAAATTGTATAGGTGCACTAGTTCGGCGAAGAGATGGTGATACAAGTGCAATATGGATGGTAGATATAGGTTTTTGTAATCTGAAAATATAAAAACAGCAAGGTAGCAAGTAACAAAAGTGAGCGAAAATGGTATTGTAATTCTTAGAAACAAGGCCCAGGGTTCATACTTTCACTAGCGCAAGTTCTCTCAACAATGATAACATGATTAGATCATATAACAATCCCTCAACGTGCAACAAAGAGTCACTTCAAAGTCACTAATAGCAGAGAACAAACGAAGAGATTATTGTAGGGTACGAAACCACCTCAAAGTTAATCTTTCCGATCAATCCATCAGGCTATTCATATAAGTGTCACAAACAGCCTAGAGTTCGTAGTAAAATAACACCTGAAGACACACATCAACCAAAACCCTAATATAACCTAGATACTCCAATGTCACCTCAAGTATTCGTGGGTATGATTATATGATATGCATCACACAATCTCAGATTCATCTATTCAACCAACACAAAGAACCTCAAAGAGTGCCCCAAAGTTTCTACCGGAGAGTCAATACGAAAGCGTGTGCCAACCCCTATGCATAGATTCCCAAGGTCACGAAACTCGCAAGTTGATCACCAAAACATACATCAAGTGAATCAATAGAATATCCCATAGTCACCACGGGTATCCCACGCAAGACATACACCAAGTGTATTCAAATCCTTAAAGACTCAGTTCGATAAGATAACTTCAATGGGAAAATTTAATCCATTGCAAGAGAGTAGAGGGGGAGAAACATCAGAAGATCCAACTATAATATTAAAGCTCACGGTGCATCAAGATCATGCCATATCAAGAACACGAGAGAGAGAGAGAGAGAGAGAGAGATCAAACAGATAGCTACTGGTACATACCCTCGGCCCTGAGGGTGAACTACTCCCTCCTCGTCATGGGGAGTGTCGCGATGATGAAGATGGCCACCGGTGATGGATCCCCCCTCCGGCAAGGTGCCGGAACAGGGTCCCGATTGGTTTTTCATGGCCACAGAGGCTTGCGGCGGCGGAACTCCCGATCTAGGTTTCTTTCTGGAAGTTCAAGGATTTATAGGAGGGTTTGGCGTCAGTCTCACATCAGGGGGCGCTCCCCAGGGAGGTGGGGGCGCCCTCCACCCTCGTGGGGCCCACGGGCCTCCCCTCTGGTAACTTTTTGTTCCAGTATTTTTTATATTTTCCAAAAAATATCTCTGTTGATTTTTAGCGAATTCCGAGAACTTTTATTTTTGCACAAAAACAACACCACGGTAGTTCTGCTGAAAACAGCATCAGTCCGGGTTAGTTTTAACCAAATCACACCAAAATCATGTAGAAATATTATAAACATGGCATGAATACATCAAAAATTATAGATATGTTGGAGACGTATCAACATCCCCAAGCTTAATTCCTGCTTGTCCTCGAGTTGGTAAATAATAAAAACAGAATTTTTGATGCGGAATGCTACCTAATATATTTATCAATGTAATCTTCTCTTTTGTGGCAAGAATATTCAGATCCATAAGATTCAAAACAAAAGTTTAGTATTAACATAAAAACAATAATACTTCAAGCATACTAACAAAGCAATCATGTCTTCTCAAAATAACATGGCCAAAGAAAGCTATCCCTACAAAATCATATAGTCTGGCTATGCTCTATCTTCATCACACAAAATATTTAAATCATGCACAACCCCGATGACAAGCCAAGCAATTGTTTCATACTTTTGATGTTTTTAAACTTTTTCAATCTTCACGCAATGCATGAGTGTGAGCCATGGATATAGCACTACAGGTGGAATAGAATGGTGGTTGTGGAGAAGACAAAAAGGGAGAATATAGTCTCACATCAACTAGGCGTATTAACGGGCTATGGAGATGCCCATCAATAGATATATCAATGTGAGTGAGTAGGGATTGCCATGCAACGGATGCACTAGAGCTATAAGTGTATGAAAACTCGAAAAGAAACTAAGTGGGTGTGCATCCAACTTGCTTGCTCACGAAGACCTAGGGCAATTTGAGGAAGCCAATCATTGGAATATACAACCCAAGTTCTATAATGAAAATTCCCACTAGTATATGAAAGTGACAACATAGGAGACTCTCTATCATGAAGATCATGGTGCTAGTTTGAAGCACAAGTGTGGTAAAAGGATAGTAGCATTGCCCCTTCTCTCTTTTTATCTCATTTTTTATTTTTTTATTTGGGCCTTCTCTCTTATTTTTTATGGCCTCTTTTTTCTCTCTTTTTTATTTTTCGTTCGGATTCTCATCCCGACTTGTGGGGGAATCATAGTCTCCATCATCCTTTCCTCCCATGGGACAATGCTCTAATAATGAAGATCATCACACTTTTATTTACTTACAACTCAAGAATTACAACTCGATACTTAGAACAAAATATGACTCTATATGAATGCCTCCGGTGGTGTACCGGGATGTGCAATGAATCAAGAGTGACATGTATGAAAAATTATGAACTGTGGCTTTGCCACAAATACGATGTCAACTACATGATCATTCAAGGCAATATGACAATGATGGAGCGTGTCATAATAAACGGAACGGTGGAAAGTTGCATGGCAATATATCTTGGAATGGCTATGAAAATGCCATAATAGGTAGGTATGGTGGATGTTTTTAGGAAGGTATATGGTGGGTGTATGGTACCAGCGAAAGTTGGGCGGTACTAGAGAGGCTAGCAATGGTGGAAGGGTGAGAGTGCGTATAATCCATGGGCTCAACATTACTCATAAAGAACTCATATACTTATTGCAAAAAATTATTAGTTATCGAAATGAAGTAATACATGCATGCTCCTAGGGGGATAGATTGGTAGGAAAAGACCATCGCTCATCCCCGACCGCCACTCATAAGGAAGACAATCAATAAATAAATCATGCTCCAACTTCATCACATAACCGTTCACCATACATGCATGCTATGGGAATCACAAACTTTAACACAAGTATCTCTCAAATTCACAACTACTCTACTACCATGACTCTAATATCACCATCTTCATATCTCAAAACAATCATAAAGAATCAAACTTCTCATAGTATTCAACGCACTTTATATGAAAGTTTTTATTATATCCCTCTTGGATGCCCATCATATTAGGACTAATTTTATAACCTAAGAAAATTACCATGCTGTTCTAAAGACTCTCAAAATAATATAAGTGAAGCATGAGAGTTCATCTATTTCTTCAAAATAAAACCATTGTCGTGCTCTAAAAGATATAAGTGTAGCACTAGAGCAAATGCCAAACTACTCCAAAAGATATAAGTGAAGATCAATGAGTAGTTGAATAATTATGTAACTATGTGAAGACTCTCTAACATTTAATAATTTCAGATCTTGGGATATTATTCAAACAGAAAGAAAAACAAAATAAAATGACATGACGCTCCAAGCAAAACACATATCATGTGGTGAATAAAAATATAGCTCCAAGTAAAGTTACCGATGAAAGAAGACGAAAGAGTGGATGCCTTCTGGGGCATACCCAAGCTTAGGCTCTTTGTTGTACATGAATATTACCTTGGTGTTCCTTGGGAATCCCCAAGCTTATGCTCTTTCCACTCCTTATTCCATAGTCCATCGAATCTTCACCCAAAACTTGAAAACTTCACAACACAAAACTCGACAGAAAACTCGTAAGCTCCGTTAGTATAAGGAAATAAATCACCACTTAGGTACTATTGTGAACTCATTCTGAATTCATATTTCTGTAATATCTACTGTATTCCAACTTCTCTATGGTTCATACCCTCCGATACTACTCATAGATTCATCAAAATAAGCAAACAACACATAGAAAACAGAATCTGTCAAAAATAGAACAGTCTGTAGTAATCTGTAACTCTCAAATACTTCTATAACTCAAATTTTTTTGAAATAAATTGTTGGACGTGAGTAATTTGTCTATTAATCTTCTGAAATAATAATCAACCTAAAATCACTCTTATGTCAAAAATGACAATTATTCTCGTGAGCGCAAAGTTTCTGTTTTTTACAGCAAGATCGTATTAACTTTCACCCAAGTCTTCCCAAAGGTTCTACTTAGCACTTTATTGAAACAAATGATATAAAACATGATTACTACAGTAGTTTAATCATGTGAACACACAAAAATAGTAGGGGTAAATATTGGATTGCGTCCCAATAAGCGCTTTTCTTTAATGCCTTTTTAGCTAGGCGTGATGATGTCAATGATGCTCACATAAAAGATAAGAATTGAAACATAATGGGAGCATCATGAAGAATATGACTGACACATTTAAGCCTAACCCACTTCCTATGCATAGGTATTTTGTGAGCAAACAACTTGTGGGAACAATAAGCAACAAGCATAGGAAGGCAAAACAAGCATAACTTCAAAACTATAAGCACATAGAGAGGAAACTTGATATTATTGCAATTCCTACAAGCATATATTCCCCCCTCATAATAATTTTCAAGTCATGAACGAATTCAACAATTTAACTATCACAGAAAGCACTATTTTCATGATGCACAAGCATAGAATTTTTATTACTCTCCACATAAGCAAACTTTTTCTCATGAATAGTAGTGGGAGAAAACTAAACAAAATAACTATCATGTGAGGCATAATCCAATTGAAAATTAAAATCAAGATGACAAGTTTCATGGTTATCATTAACCTTTATAGCATACCTGATACATGTCATCACAATAATCATCATAGATAGCAACTTTGTTCTCACAATCAATTGGAACCTCTTCCTAAATAGTGGATTCATCACTAAATAAAGTCATGACCTCTCCAAATTCACTTTAATCAATATAATCATCATAAATAGGAGGCATGCTATCATCATAATAAATTTTCTCATCAAAACTCGGGGGACAAAAAATATCATCTTCGTCAAACATAGCTCCCCCAAACTTGTGGCTTTGCATATCATTAGCATCATGGATATTCAAGGAATTCATACTAACAACATTGCAATCATGCTCATCATTCAAAGATTTAGTACCAAACATTTTAATGCATTCTTCTTCTTGCACTTGGGCACAATTTTCCTTTCCATCATTTTCATTGAAGACATTAAAAATATGAAGCATATGAGGCAACCTTAATTCCATTTTTTTGTTTTCTATTATAGACTAAACTAGTGATAAAACAAGAAACTAAAAGATTCAATTGCAACATCTAAAGATATAACTTCAAGGACTAACCTCCTTGGCAACAGCGCCAGAAAAGAGCTTAGTTGATGTGGTGTTAGTGCCGCTTACCTAGCCTCCCCGGTAATGGCGCCGGAAAAGAGCTTGATGTATACTACACAACCTTCTTCTTGCAGACGTTGTTAGGCCTCCAAGTGCAGAGATTTGTATGACAGTAGCAAATTTCCCTCAAGTGGATGACCTAAGGTTTATAAATCCGGGGGAGGTGTAGGATGAAGATGGTCTCTCTCAAACAATCCTGCAAGCAAATTACAAAGAGTCTCTTGTGTCCCCAACACACCCAATACAATGGGAAATTGTATAGGTGCACTAGTTCGGGGAAGACATGGTGATACAAGTGCAATATGGATGGTAGATATAGGATTTTGTAATCTAAAAAATGAAAACAACAAGGTAGCAAGTAACAAAAGTGAGCAAAAACAATATTGCAATGCTTAGAAACAAGGCCTAGGATTCATACTTTCACTAGCGAAGTTCTCTCAACAATGATAACATAATTAGATCATATAGCAATCCCTCAACGCGCAACAAAGAGTCACTCCAAAGTCACTAATAGCGGATAACAAACAAAGAGATTATTGTAGGGTACGAAACCACCTGAAAGTTATTCTTTCCGATAAATCCATTGGGCTATTCCTATAAGTGTCACAAACAGCCCTAGAGTTCGTAGTAACATAACACCTTAAGACACATATCAACAAAAACCCTAACGTCACCTAGATACTCAGATATCACCTCAAGTATCCGTTGGTATGATTATACGATATGCATCACACAATCTCAGATTCATCTATTCAACCAACACAAAGAACCTCAAAGAGTGCCCCAAAGTTCCTATCGGAGAGTCAAGACAAAAGCGTGTGCCAACCCCTATGCATAGACTCCCAAGGCCACGGAACCCGCAAGTTGATCACCAAAACATACATCAAGTGAATCAATAGAATACCCCACGGGTATCCCACGCAAGACATACATCAAGTGTTCTCAAATCCTTAAAGACTCAATTCGATAAGATAACTTTAAAGGGAAAACTCAATCCATTACAAGAGAGTAGAGTGGGAGAAACATCATAAGATCCAACTATAATAGCAAAGCTCACGGTACATCAAGGTCGTGCCATATCAAGAACACGAGAGAAAGATCAAACACATACCTACTGGTACATACCCTCAGCCCCAAGGGTGAACTACCCCCTCCTCGTCATGGAGAGCATCGGGATGATGAAGATGGCCACTGGTGATGGATCCCCACTCCGGCAGGGTGCCGGAACAGGGTACCAATTGGTTTTTCGTGGCTACAAAGGCTTGCGGCGGCAGAACTCCTGATCTAGGTTTCTTTCTGGAAGTTTGGGGATTTATAGGAGGGATTGGCGTTGGTCTCACGTGAGGGGGCCCCACGGAGAGTCCAGGAGGCAGGGGCACGCCCCAGGGGGGTGGGGGCGCCCTCCACCCTCATGGGGCCCACAGGCCTCCCCTCCGATAACTTTTTGTTCCAGTATTTTTTATATTTTCCAAAAAATATCCGGTGATTTTCAGCGCATTCCGAAAGCTTTTATTTTTGCACAAAAACAACACCACGGTAGTTCTGCTCAAAACAGCGTCAGTCCGGGTTAGTTTTAACAAAATCATACCAAAATCATGTAGAAATATTATAAACATGGCATGAATACATCAAAAATTATAGATACATTGGAGACATAACATGGGTGGTTTAAGTTTTAGATCTAGTCCCACATCTGTGTTCGGACCTTGGAAGGTCTCCGAGGCAACCCGTTCGGGTATGGGGAGGCACAAGGGCTCCTGCAATCCTATGCTTGAGCCAGAGTTCGGAGGGCGTGAGGTCCCGTCCGAAGGGGGTGTATCCGGCTCAGGGGATTCGGAGATTCGAACATACTTGGTCTTCAATATAGGGAGAGAAGTGTCTTTGGCCGGTTCCTCAACGACCGCTATGAGGTCGGTGATCGTCGAGTGATTAATTTCCCTCTGGTCGGGCTTGAGCCCGATCTGTTCATAGTCTGTTCAGACCCCCAGGGCGGCGATGCAGTCTAGCATTTCGTTTAAAGACGCAACATCTGCCGGGTCCAACTTTTTGAAGTACTTGGGGCTGATGCAAAGATGGTGTCTGGCGGTCGTGCGGGGAGTTGCGGGATCGACGGCCGCGCAAGCCCCTACGATGAAACCGCCGACCTGGAGGGTCTGTCCAGAAGCTAGGCACCCTCCAAAAGTGATACTATTGTTGATGACTAGGTGAGCCATAGATCGCTTTTGTAGACAGCACGACAGAGCTCTCAATGGAAGCACCAGTGTCGGTGTCAAAACCTGCAGATCTTCGGTAGGGGGCCCAATCTGTGCGTCTAAGGATCAATGGTAATAGGGGCCAGGGGACACATTGTTTACCCAGGTTCGGGCCCTCTTATGGGATGTAAAACCCTACTCCTGCTTGATTGTATTTGATGAGTATGAAGATTACAAGAGTTGATCTACCTCGAGATTGTAATGGCTAAACCCTACATGTCTAGCTTATGAGTATTCCAATGATGGTAATGAAGATAGCCTCTACGGACTAACCCCTCCAGTTTATATAAACACCGAAGGGGCCTAGGGTTTGTACAAGCTCGGTTCATCAGGGAAGGAAGCACCCGGACTCTAATATTGCTATTTACATGTGGAGGAGTCCCATCCGGACATGGAGGATAATCTTCAGCTTGATCTTGTACGGCCCATCCGGTCCATACTCCTAGGCAGGACACGTGAGGACCCTCGAATCCAGGACTCCCTCTGTCATGCAAATTGTCACGTCAGATGTCCTCGTGAAAGGACTTAGTTGTGGAGCCATCACAACTAGGAAGCTTGAAGGGGTTAATCGGGACAAAGGACACGAGGGGTTTTTTATACTAGTTCGGCCCCTTACGGTGAAGGTAAGGCCTACGTCTAGTTGGGTTGGTATTGATGTTTCGATGACCAGGGAGCGAGATACGCTATGCCTGGCTCTCAATGAGTTGTTTCTTGCCCTAAGCCGCCAGCGGGTTGTCCCCTTATACACACGGGTGGACGCCCTGCGGCTTACAGAGTCCCGGCCGGCTTATAAACAATGTCCGGCTCGGTGACTAGTTAAGTCTACCTTATGATACAAGTAATATTCTATAGCAGCGTTTACTACAACGGGCCTTAAGTCGCCTGTGGGCCTTAAGCTCTCCATGAACCGCCATCTTCATGCTTTGATCTTGGGCTTCTCTCTAGTGAATCCTTTTTCCATAACCCGGCCCCTCCTGGGCGGCTTACACAAATAGTCATATCCCCAACATTAGGCCCCAAATTGATTTGAACCTGTTCATGTTAATCTTAAAATACCTTATGAACTGACTGCAGTCTTTTGTCTTGCGCGAAGAATTTTAACCCGCCGTGACGTCACCATCTGGATCCGGGTTAAATCACCGTGACGTCATCTTCAATAAAACTTATTTCTATTCCGTCATATCTTCAACGGACCTTTGTCTTTATTGACCATCCCGAGAATCAAGGCGCCAGAGCCACTGGATAATAAATGTTATCTCCTTGTTTTTTGCGCCCTCTCGGTCAGTCTTCTCTTATAAATAGGGCTACCTAGGTCTTTCCCCCAGTCGTCTTCTTCCTCTTGCCTCCTCCCGAGCTCTGTCGCCGCCAGCGTCGAACCCCTCATCTTCACCGACTTAGGCCGCTGCATCAACCTGACTCTGACCAGAGATCGACGGCGAACCTCCGCAGCTCGTCCACATCCGTGAGTTCCTCTCGTTCCCTTTCTCAGATCTGCATTAGGACCTTGTCGAGTTCGTCGGTGTTCATCACTGCCTGATGCAAACCCTCGCCAGTTCTTTCCTCCAACGCCTTGTTTAGATCATAAAAACTACGTAGAACTGCTGCGGTGCTTGTTTGTGTTGATCTTGCATAGAAATAGATCTCATTTCCCTTGTTTAGAAACCCTCTTCGAGTGTATGAGCTTCTCTGCTCTGTTTTTAGGTCTAGAAAATCTTCTTTTCAAAGCAATATATTGATCCAGAGTAATAACTGTCATCTGTAAAACTTGTTTTTATCACCCGGAAAACCTCTTCTGGTAAATGCCCTGAAACACAACTGTCAAGGTGTCCGGCTTTAATAAATGATCCGAACAATTTTCGAATTGTTGTTGATACTTGTAGCGACTTAAATATTGTTTGCACAGTCATCCTTATATCATTAGTCCCCTCCTTAAGCCGCCACTTTGAATAATTAGGATTCTTCTCCCGGGTTAAAATTGAACCGGATCTTCTTGTTTTTTCCATAGGCCAATTGTTGTGATGGCTCCTAAGGCTACCAAGGCCCCTGTGACTTGCAATTGGGTTCCATCCATAGTTACCAATAGCAAACTAGCTGAGTTTGTGAAGTCTGGGCATCTGCCAAAAAAGGATATCATGTCTTACTGTGCCCCTGACCCGTCTGAAGAAAAGCCTCACCCCAAAGCAGGGGAAGTAATAATTTTTACGGATCATATGAGCCGTGGATTTGCTCCTCCCGACTCAAAATTCTTCAGGGAGGTTTTAAATTTCTTTGACCTTAGACCTCAAGACATCGGACCCAATTCCGTGTCAAATATTTGCAATTTTCAAGTCTTCTGCGAGGTGTACCTAGGTGAGGAGCCAAGTCTGCTATTGTTCAGGGAAATTTTTTACATGAACCGGCAAAATGAACGTGCGAATGGACCCAGTCTTGAGCTTGGCGGCATCTCAATCCAGCGACAGAGAGACTCTCTTTTCCCTTATGCTGAGTTGCCGAGTCATCCAAAATCTTGGAACCAGACGTGATTCTACTGTCAGGACACTTCTCCGGCTGATGAAAAACCTCTGCCCGGCTGTTGCGCCCTGCGCCTTGAGTTTAACCATCAGCTACCAGACAAGCTGACAACCCTTGAACGCGTGCCTCTCAATTCCACCATCAGGAAGATTAAAGCTCTCTTGGGAAATGGTTTAAACGACATTTATCTGGTCCGAGTCTGGGTCACTTGGCGAATACTTCCATTAAGCCACCGCCCCGGCTTAATGTGTACTTATACATGCGAGAGGAATGATCCATTACGCCATAGCCCTGTCAACTTACCAGATGACATGGTGGATGCTACGACCCAGTCACTGCTGAAGGAGGGCACCGTGACGAGCAACGCCTTCGGCTTACTTCCATTTTGCAAGAATAACCCGACCCCTGCAGTAAGTTATCAATTGTAACAAATACTTTTGTTATATTATACCTTTCTTGGTACTCATAATTCCTTAACTTTTTCCACAAGCCGATGATGACTTCTGGAAAGCCAAATATGATCATGAGGCTGCCAAATAAGCCAGGACGACCAAGAAAGCTGAAAGGAAAGCCGCCAAGGCAGGAACCTCAAAGAAGAAGAAACCCAGCGCCTCCGACTTACTCAGATTGGAGGATAGCTCTTGGGATGATGAAGATGTAATCTTTAAATTTCCTTAAGTCCCTTGTTATTGCCTGTCTGACATTCTATCCCTTCAGGAGGATACGGGGAACACTCGAGCAGCTTGTTATTGCCTGTCTGACATTCTATCCCTTCAGGAGGATACGGGGAACACTCGAGCAGCCAATGAGGAGGTAACTATAATCTCTTCCGACTCAGAACCTTTACCAAAACGAAAGATCCGAAGGGTGACCCAGAAAGTAAGATTTTCACATGCACTTGCTTATCAAGATCCTCAATTTCTTTTGAAGCAACAACAGCTTGAGAACCGGAGGCAGACCCGGAACAACAAGGATGCAGAACTCTCCTCCGGCTTACCTGACGTAACCAGGAAGCGTCGGACTGAGGTTATCTCCGATTTATGTTTTGTTTTACCTTTAGCGGGTTTAATTCGTCATCCTCTCAATTCGTCCGACTCCAATTATCAGGATACTTCTCCTTCTTCCGGTGAATCCATGCAGTCAAACATGCCGACTTTCAAAACTGCTCCCGGGTAATGTAACCTTATGCACTTTTACTTTACCCATGCTTGCATATTCATCCTTTCTGCTTTTGTTAACAGCATGGAAGTGAAGACCAGTAAACGGGCAAAGAAGAATAAGCCATCCGAAGAGCCGGTCGTAGCTGAACCGGTGATTAATGCATCTGCTCCAGACAGCTCTGCCCATCAGCCACCGCCAGATCCAGCTTCTGATATTCTAATGCCAACTTCTGATCCACCTGTCGAAGATACTCTCCACACAAGTGACCCGGAAACTCCTAGCACAGTCAAAACAAATGAACCGGAAGTTGAAATTGTGAAGTCTCAGTTTGTTGAACCAGGACGGCCTACCGTCCTTGCCAAATGTACCGCCAAGGAAGAATTTGCCCAACACCGAAAAGCCAAGCAGGACATTACTGATTATACTCACTTAAGCATTGGTGATATAGTCTTGGGCTATTTGAATCAAGTGCATAACAGCTGTGACCTGGAAATTGACATGCTGAAACAAATACAGCACAAATGTGAGGTATTACTTATACTTTTTACCTGAGTCTTTACATACTGTACCAGCCCCCAAGTCTATTGCTTATTGAACAAATATGTTGTAGACTTCAGAATTTTGCTTTACCTGTTTAACTTATCCGGCTCAAAAAGAATTTACTTAACCCGGTTATAACATAAGGCTTTTGAATTTGCAATACACATTAGCCCCCAAGTGTCAAGTATCTTTACTTGTAAGGTGCTTGAGACTTAATATGTGTGACCCGGCAGGATAAAGTTAAAAATTCTTCAGCATACATTAGCCTCCAAGTGCCAAGTATCTTTACTTGTAAAGTACTCGGGACTTGAATGTTACCTTACTAGAATCCTTACCATAACCCGGTGTCAATGCAGGCTGCCATAAGTCAATTTGAATCAGAGCTTTCTGCCCTGAAGAGTCGTCTGGAAACTCAAGAGCTTGAGACGCACAAGGCTAACTCCAAATTTGAATTTAGTGTCTCTGAAAATGAGAAGCTAAAGAAGAATTTTGTGTCGGAGAAGAAAACTTGGGCTGATGAGAAGGCTTCCTTGGTGACTCGTGCCGAGACAGCCGAAGCATCTCTTGCAGAAGCAACAACCAAGCTGTCCAACTTAAAACAGTAGATATCCCAAATGGTCTCAGCCATCTTTGGTAAGTTATTGTGAAACAGCCTTAAACATTGTAACCTTAAAGTGACTATTGTAATAATTACTTCCGGCTGACTGTTATGCTTGTGCATGTACAGGTTCCAGGAGTATCAACCTTAAACAGAACACACTGATCAAGATTAAAGCAGTTTACACGTTAGTGGAACAGCTATACTCCGGGACACAACGTGCCTTGGCCGTTGTAGCCTTATCAACTCCACATCCCCGCCTTTTGCAAGACGTATTGAAGAGCCTTTCCTTTCTTCCTCAGCGGATCCAATACTTAAGGCGTTCATCCTCAGGAGCTGGGGCCGTAGCAGCATTGAGCCGGGCCAAAGCATGGCTCCCAGAACTAGACCCGGCAGACCTTGCTCTTGGATACCCAAGTTTAAAGGAAGACGGCAATGCCTTTGATGATCATGACTTCACCGCCTGCGTCAGAGCCATACGTCCGGTGGCCACCCTTATTGGAAACTACACTGACCTTAGCAAGTATGCGTCGGCTTATGACAGTGAAAACCGGAGAATCCCAAACGCTCCATATGATCAAATCAGCCCGATCCCTCCAATTCGTAAGCATACTTTTGCCCCTGAAGTGGACCTGGCCGGTTTAATAGATGATGAAGCTGAGTTTGAAGCTTTGAGCGGCATTGACTGGGCCTCGTCAACTTTCCAGGACAAAACTGCCGACGGAGAAGTGGAGAAGGATAACCCAGAGCCTTCAAGCCCGCTGAAGGAATGAATCGCTAGGTGTTTGGCCGTAAAACAATGCATCATTTATTCAGACTCGGGGAGTCTTGCAATAGGGTAGAAAGAACTTCCCAATGCTCTTCATGCCTTCGTGCATGTTCTTATCGCTTAACACTTTCCATAAGCCGCCATGGCTGTATATTTCTGGCTATTACTTCCTTGGCATTTTAAATTTTACTTGCCTTATTCTGCATAGAAAGTATTGATAACCCAGAACACAAACCAAAAGGCTTATATGCAGGCTCGTTTAAGATTATTTTGTTAAACCTAAGCATAATAGCATACCTGCGATCCTTTGATAATCTTCCCGGCTCATATAATGTTCACCCGGCACTTAACAACCTGGGGTGATGAATATTAAACCGACAAGACAAAAAACATCTCAAAATGCTTTCCACAAGGGTTCAGGATAATCAAAATACTTTACAGGCTTCTGATTCGGATACGATCAGTAAACCGTTCCAAAGGGGATAAGCTAAGATTCGGATACGATCATATAGCCCCCAGTGGCTTGGCGATGCCGATCAAGTGGGTATCGACAACTATGTTCTCTTTGGTTCGAATACGACCTATGTTTGAACAGGAAGCCCCCAAGTGACAATAAGATTTATTTAATGACGCTGATTCGCATACGATCCACGTCAGACCTAAAGGGGTTAAGCTGTGATTCAAATATGATCAAGAAGCCCCCAAGTAGGTTTGGCAAGTATGCCGATCAAGTGGGTATCAACAACTATGTTCTCTTTGGTTCGAATACGACCTATGTTTGAACAGGAAGCCCCCAAGTGATCATGGCTAGATTCAGATATGATCATAAGCCGGACCAAAGGTAAAGCCGGATTCAGATATGATCCAGTCCCTATTGGTTGTTTCCACCTCCTATCAAAAAGACATATACACTTTTTTGAGGGTGAAAAAAGGACAGAGGTCCTGCTTTATTACTTTATATAATATGTACATTGTCAAAAAACATATATATCATAAGAGCTGGTGGCTCAAGTATAGTAAAACCGAAGATGGGTTATATCCCATGGCTGGCGGGGCAAATCATGCTGGATATCACTTAGCAAAGCCGCCTAGACGCCATAAACTATGAAGAAAGGTGAATAACCCACCGGATCGAGGCCACTTACTCTTACGTCTCTGATTGTTACCTTGTGTATTAACGTTGGCCATAAGTTCCGGGTTGTCGTCCGCCTTACGCTTATTGCTACTTTGATTCTCCGGGTTGTGCTGTTGGTCCTTTCTATTGTCGTTCCGTTTTCCCTTCCCTGTCTTTTCCTCGTCAGACTTGGGATCCTTGGTATTATCAGAATCGGTGTATTTGACCAGAGCCACCATTAGCGTACCCATATCCTTGCAGCCACGTTTAAGGCGCCCTAATTTCTGCCTCAGTGGCTTGAAGCTGCAATTCTTTTCCAATATAAGGACTACAGAGCCAGCATCCATCTTATCAGATGAATGAATTATCTCCTTAACCCAGCGTACCCAATGGGTGGTAGATTCACCTCCCCCCTACTTACAATTCATCAAATCCACGACCGTCATAGATTGCTTACAGGTGTCCTTGAAGTTCCGGATGAAACGGGTTTTTAGCTCTTCCCCCAAACCAATGGAATCGGGTGGTAAGCCTTTAAACCAAGACCGGGCCGTTCCATCTAACATCATGGTAAAATATTTAGCCATTGCCGCATCACTAACCTCCAACAGTTCCATGGCCATCTCATAACTCTCGATCCATGCTACAGGCTGTAAGTCGGCCGTGTAATTCGGCACCTTTCGAGGTCCCTTGAAGTCTTTGGGCAAGCGCATGTTGCGCAAAGCCGGTACCAAACAAGAGAAACCACCGGCTCTGGTGACTATTCCCATCTTATTAGAAGTCATTGGATACTCTGGCATATCCTGACGTGTTGCATGTTGAGCCGCCAGCTGAGCCGCTCGCTCGTTCTCCTGACGTACTCGGTCTTGCACCGGGTTATAGCCTCCATGTTGGTCACGGCATTGGAAATTGCGTGACAAAGCCTCAGACTCCATGTGCCTGCTGTAACTCGAACTCCGGTTCTGACGAGGCAGTGCTAACCAAGGTGGAGGAGTTGAATGAATCCCATCCCGTTTATACGAATAGGTCTCTTGCTGAGCCAGGGCCGTCTGAACAAGTTCCCTGATCCTCCGGGTCTCCACTGCTGTTGGATCATCACCATCTACTGGAAGACCCGCCAGAAGCGCTGATGCTGCGATTAAGTTCTCCATGGGGTTGGAAAAGTGACCCGGCGGTATCGGCACATAACGTGGCGGTTCCGTGTTCATATGAGGAGGTGGAATCTCTCGACGTTGAGCCGGTCCTCCTGCTCCGGATGTCATAAGTTGATTGGCATCTGGCGGGTTACTTGGGCCCGCTCCGGGTGTAGTAGACAGAACCCGAGGGTCGTAATTCAAAGGCAACGGAGATTGGATCTTCTGGTGTCTCCTCCTCATTACTTCGTTGGACACATTTAAGCTCATTGCGAGCTGGTAAGCCTCTGTCTGCAACCGCTGCGCCCGGGCGTCGAGAGCCGCCCGCTCTGTAGCTGGTCTAGTATCCTCAGCTGCTAAGGCCTCCTTGTCCTGAGCTATCTCCTCACGTACTCTTGCTACCTCTGCGTCATGCTCATCTTTGTTCGCAGGGATAACCGTGGCGGTTAACAGGGCCGTAAGCTTGTCCATGAGATCTATCAACACTTGAGCCGGCGGGCGCACAGGGCCCCCTGCCCTAGCCGCTCCTAACCCGGACGAAATTGCTGTAGCAGCCGTAGAATTTTGACCGGGTTGAGTCCCAGGCATGAAGACTCCTGCCCAATTCGGCGACTCACAGGGGTCCGGAATACTGAAGCCATCGGAACAGCCCCCGAGCACACTGTCTTGAACTTGATATAGATAATCTGTTGAACCGGCGGACGAATCACTGTCAGAGTGGATGGCCGTCTCACCACCATCTTCAGGTCCTTCAGAAAGCTCTTCTCTGTGGACACAGCCCACAAAGACACGCTTCATGCCGGGTTGAACTCGGGCGGGTTTCGCACGCTGAGCCATCTCGACGAGGTCGGTGTAGTTGTCCGGCTCAGGCCCCGGCTTACCAATACGGCCGATGAAGACGTGGATCCCTCCAAAGGGGACCCAGTACCCGTACTCAATTGAGCCGGCGTCGGGGCCCCAGCCTTCGTCGTCGATGTAGATCTTGCCGCGACGACTCTTGGTCATTCGGCCTACTACGTATCCCTTGAGCCCTTCGAAGTTGCCCTTCAATAACTCAAATCCACCGTACGCTGGCCCCATGGTGGGCGCCAACTGTCGTGGAATTGTCACGTCAGATGTCCTCGTGAAAGGACTTAGTTGTGGAGCCATCGCAACTAGGAAGCTTGAAGGGGTTAATCGGGACAAAGGACACGAGGGGTTTTTATACTAGTTCGGCCCCTTACGGTGAAGGTAAGGCCTACGTTTAGTTGGGTTGGTATTGATGTTTCGATGACCAGGGAGCGAGATACGCTATGCCTGGCTCTCAATGAGTTGTTTCTTGCCCTAAGCCGCCAGCGGGTCGTCCCCTTATATACACGGGTGGACGCCCTGCGGCTTACAGAGTCCCGGCCGGCTTATAAACAATGTCCGGCTCAGTGACTAATTAAGTCTACCTTATGATACAAGTAATATTCCTATAGCAGCTTATTACAACGGGCCTTAAGTCGCCTGTGGGCCTTAAGCTCTCCATGAACCGCCATCTTCTTGCTTTGATCTTGGGCTTCTCTCTGGTGAATCCTTTTTGCATAACCCGGCCCCTCCTGGGCGGCTTACACAAATAGTCATATCCCCAACACCCTCAGTGGCTGGCGAGCAAACGAAGACGACGAGGCGCAGGCAGCCGCGTTTTGGGAACGACATTGGAGGTAGGCTTGACGCCGAAGAGCGGGCACACGGCAGGGGTGAGCACGCCGACGCCATAGAGGGTTCTGCTGTGGATCTCGGGGTGGGGGGAGCTGGCGATGGAGATTGGGTGGATTAGTTGAGTGAAACGCGGGCGAGACGTGGGGGTGTTGGCGGCCTAGGTGAAAAGGGTGGAAATTATCCCCGGTCACCGTGCAGAAAGGCCTATGCAAACCGTTTCTTCTAAGCGCTTGTGTGCATAAAGAGAATAATTTCGTTTGAAATGAAGATGTACTAATTTTGAAATGAAGACGTGAGTTCATCGTTTCGCCTCTAATTTTTTTGCACGTTAAGCAATCACCATTATACCACGGGTTTGATTTGCTGGCGCATTTCAGGTCTCATGTGCTTTATGTAAGACATTTTTTGGCATTTACCATGAATTTTGGCATAAGTCAATTCCTAGCCGGATTGCATTTCCTGTCGAAAGGGATGAGGATTGTCGTTCGATCTGGGAGCATCCAATGGTGCAGACGTACAATGCGTGGGGTTTGGGATCTGGCCAATCAGAACGCACGACTCAGATTGCGCGTGTAGCAAAGGGGGGCATCGACCACGGTTTGGTAGGCACACGGCTTTCGTGAGTGAATTGTGTGCTATTTGAAAACATTTGCATGAACTAACATCATATTTTCATTTGAATGAAAACAAGAGTTTATCATTGTGCCTCCAAATTGTTTTCCACAGTAAGAAATCACCATTGTACCCTATGGTTCGATTTTCTCGTGCATTTGAGGTTTTGTTTGCTATATTTGAGTCGTTTGCTATATAGTCTCAACTACACGTGGGTGCTATCTAGCTAGCAAGATCATTTGTGTGTCGCTTTGGGAATTTTCATTCATTGTCCAAGAAATGGGAAAAATTCAAACTATTCGGCCGCAGGGTGCGGCCAAAGGCGTGCCATGTTGGTATTATAATTACAGGTAATGCATATAGAGTCCAGAAATAACGAAAATCGGTGTGTCATTGTGCCGTGTTCTCAGAATCACATGGAATTTTTTTGGTAAAGATGGCACGAGTTTTAATGCTCACACCTTCCAATCGGAGAATCTCACAAGAAGGATCATAGTTTCCAAAAGGAGACGCGGCACTTTGGACTCCAATCGTCACTGACTACATCATTCTGCTTTGAATTATTTTCACAGTAAACAATCACGTATATACCATAGGTTTGATTGTCTGGCCCATTTCAGGTCTTGTTGCTATACTCAAGTCATTTTTTGCACTTACCTTGCATTTAGTGCATATAATTAAATTCAAAACCGTTCTATACTACACATCTGGGTGTTACTTAGCAAAGAAGGTTAAATCATTTGTGTGTCGCTTTGCCAGTTTTCATCCGTTCTCTGAGAAACGGGAAGAAGTTTCAAACATTTCGGCCGCGATGTGTGGCCACCGGCATAGGCCTAGTTGGTATTTTAATTACTGGGAATTCAGATGGAATCCAGACTTGATCAAAATTGGTGTGTGCCCGTGGCGTGCTCTCATGACCCCGAGGAATTTTTGTGGTAAAGTTTGGCACATGTTTTGGTGATCGCTCCTTCCAAACTGGAGCATCTCACATGAAGGACCATGGTTAACAAAAGGAGACGTGTCAATTCAAACTCTAGTGGTCGATGACTTCATCGTTTGGCCTTATAAAAACTTCCACGATACGCATTCACCATTATACCATAGGTTTGACTTTCTAACGCATTTCGGGTATTGTTTGCTATATTTAAGACATCTTTTGAATTTAACGTGCAATTTGTGGATGTAAATAAAATCACAACTGGAACTGCATGTGTTGTCGAAAGGGATGACGATCGCCATTCGATCAAGGAGAATCCAACGGTGCAGACGTACAATCCATGGGGTTTGGGTTCAGGCCAATCAGAACACACGACTCAGATCGTGCGCGTGGTAGAGGGGGGGGGCATCGGCCACGGTTTAGTGGACACACGGCTTTCGTGAGTGAATAGTGTGTTATTTGAAAACATTTACATTAACTAACCGCATATTTTTGTTTGAATGAAAACACGAGTTCATCGTTTCGCCTCCAAATTTTTTCCATGGTAAGAAATCATGATTATAGCCTATGGTTCAATTTTCTGGTACATTTTACCAGGCGGCAGGCCTCACTAGCAATCTCAAACTTTGAATATGCAAAAAGAAAATAGATCTTGTTTATATATATATATATATAGGGCTGGACTATTTTGTTACCGGTAACAGAATATTATTCTGTTACCCTCGGTCCCTATAAGGGCACGACGTGCAGACGACAGGAGAAACTCCCCGACCTGTCCCCAATCGAACCCGCCTCCTACCGCCAGAGGCAGCCGTCGCGGGCGAGCGAGCGACGACGGCAGCCGGAGCGAGGGAGCCCGCGACACCGTTACGGGTAGCTCCTCCGACACACGCATTGCCGCCGGCTGGCCGTCCGCACGCCTCACCACCGACGAGCTCGCCGGCCCCTCCCCGCGCGCCTTTCCTCCGACGGGCGCCGCTCCCTCCATGCGCACCTCCCCGTCGACGGCTGTCGTGGCCCGTCCCCACCTCCGGCGGCTGCCGCGCACCGTCCCAGCCTCCCTCCGCCGCCGCGCCCCGCGTCGTCCCAGCCGCCGGCCAAATCCAGCTACGCTCTCGAGATTTGTCTTCTTCCTCACCGAGCCACCCCAGTTCAGCCGTAGTAAGTACCTCAGTACGAGTTAAAAACGGTGGTCCGTTCGGAATAAAAGAAATGGCCGAAATTCAAATTATAAAAATTCAAGCAAAAAAAGAAACCCCATGAAAATCCTGCTTAGTAAGTACGTCAGTACAAGTCATAAAATGAGAGAAGTTAAAAAAATGTTGAGTTCAAAAAAGAAGAAGTGTACAGACTGTAGCTTAGCATTTGATAATTGTTTGCAACATGTACAACCACTGGATGATTATGTAATTGTTTTCATGCGTTACCATATGTCCAATAGTTCAGTATGTATTTTATAATCAGTTCAAAGGGCATATCAAATTCGGTATGGATTGTTGTATCAATGGTTACTATCACAAAACACAAAAACATTTCTTGGAGAAGAAAATTCGGCCAATTCAAGTATATAAACCATGCAGTTCGATGATAATGACACGTCGAAACACATTTTAAACTAAATTTAAAAGTTACATTTCTACAAGTTCAAGTGATCAACCCCCTGAACATTCCAGATTGTGAAAAATAGCTCAGTACAAACACACACATATGTCAGTACGAGTACTTTATTTATCAGACGGGAAAAGAACAGGATGTGTCTTGCCGTATTGAAAACTTTTTAAATAAATACAAAGTAAAGTATAGTATGTGGAAACACGCTCAGTACAAAATCATATAGACATCCATTTAAGTACTTTTTTTGGAACCATTCAAAACTACTGTGAAAAATATCTCAGTACCAACGCACAAATATATCAGTACGAGTACTCTGTTTTTTGGAGGAAACACACCATGATGGGTGTCACCGTAATCCAAATTACTCTTCAACGGCTGCAAATATGAGAAAACGTTCAGCATGACTAAGTTTCGCATTTTCGATAGCTATCCAACAGTATATTATTTGCCCCATTTCGACAAACTTTTAAAAAAATCACGTTCAAAATCAAATTTAACCGTATTCGATTTTTTTAAACCATAAGGAATTAGAAAAACATTTCAGTACAAAAAGTTGCGCATTTTCCGTAGCTTTCCAACGCCATATTATTTGTGTCAATCCGACAAACCGTTTGCAAAAAATCGCGAAAATACGTTTCACCCAGAATTTCACCGTTTTTTCAAATTACTTTTAAATCATATTGAATTAGAAAAAACAATACATAAATGGAAGATGCGGACTTTCACCAGCTTTCCAACGCCATCTTATTTGTTCAATTCTGACAAACCGTTTGAAAATTGAGTCCAAAATACGATTCACATTTTCGGTTTTGAAAAAAATGGTTTTGTCAAAAGTGCTTTTAAAGCATAATGATTTTGCAAAAACGTTCAATATACTTGAAATATGGTTGTCAAGAGCTTTCCAACGATATATTACACGCCCCGTTCCGACAAAAAAATTAGAAAAAGTTTTTGAACTAAAGAAGACGATTTGTTAAACGCAAGTGAAAGCATCAGTTCAACTTCTTCGAAAACATTAGTACAACCACCTCAAACCGTCAGTTTAAAAAGGATAACAGAATAATATTCTGTTACGCGTAATAGAATATATACATCTGGGCTATTCTGTTACGCGTAACAGAATATTATTCTGTTACCCTTTTTGAACTGACGGTTTCAGGTGGTTGTACTGATGTTTTCGAAGCGGTTGAACTGATGCTTTGAGTTTTGTTTAACACATCGTCTTCTTTAGTTCAAAAACTTTTTGTAATTTTTTTGTCGGAACGGGGCGTGTAATATATCGTTGGAAAGCTCTTGACAACCATATTTCAATTAATTGAACGTTTTTGCAAAATCATTATGGTTTAAGAGCAGTTTTGAAAAAATCGTTTTTTTTCAAAACCGAAAATGTGAATCATATTTTGGACTCAGTTTTCAATCCGTTTGTCGGAATTGAGCAAATAAGATGGCGTTGGAAAGCAGGTGAAAATCCGCATCTTCCATATATGTATTGTTTTTTCTAATTCTATATGATTTAAAGGTAATTTGAAAAACGGTGAAATTCTGGGTGAAACGTATTTTCGTGATGTTTTGCAAACGGTTCGTTGGAGTGATGCAAATGATACGGCGTTGGAAAGCTATGGAAAATGCGGAACTTTTTTGTATATAAATGTTTTTCTAATTCCTTACGGTTTAAAAACGAATTCGAATACGGTCAAATTTGATTTTGAACACGATTTTTTTAAAAAGTTTGTCGAAATATGACAAATAATATACCGTTGGATAGCTATCGAAAATGCGAAACTTAGTCATGTTGAACGTTTTCTCTACTTCGCAACCGTTTAAGAGTAATTTTGAATACGGCATGACGGATCATGCTGTTTTCTCATCTGAAAAACAGAGTAGTCATACTGATATATGTGTACGTTTGTACTAAGCTATTTTTTGTAGAGTAATTTTGAATGGTTCAGAAAAAGAGTACTTGTAGTGATGCTTGCATGGGTTTGTACTAAGCGTGTTTTCACTAACTAGACTTTGCTCTGTTTTGCTCATAAGTTTTCAATGATTTATTGTATCGTCCCCCCTGTACTTGCATGGTTTATATCATCGAACTGAATGATATTTTTTTCAAAAAGAAAATGTTTTTTTATTTTTATTTTTGAACTAAACTTTTTTTACAATGATGTTGTGAACTTCTCTTATTTTACAACTTCTACTTTTCTCATTTGAATTGCATGGGGTTTCTTTTTGCTTGAACTTTTACAAGTTGAATTTCTGTCATTTTTTTTGTTCCGAACGGACCACCATTTTTAACTTGTACTGATCAATATTTTTAATTCAACCATTTTTCTTTCTAGAACGGACAAATGTATGTTCGAGAAAAAGAGTACTTGAACGGATGTATGTATGGTTTTGTACTGAGCGTGTTTTCACATCCTGAGCATGTTTTGTGAGAATATTCTAGACTTCTCTCATTTTGAACTCAGCTCCTTAGCGACCGACCACAAAACAAGAAGTTGTACTGTTGAGAACGGCTCCTTGAGCGACCGGCCACAAAACAAGAAGTTAAGTTTGTACTATTGAGCAGGATGTCCTCGACCCCAACCGCGTAAGTACTTAGTATGACGATGTATTAGTACTTAGTATGAGACATGTTGTGTTGTTTGCCTGTCAGAAAAAACAGAGTACTTGTACTGATGTATTTTTCATAGAGTAACTTTGAAAGGTTCAAAAAGAGAGTACTTGAACGGATGTCAGTATGAATTTGTACTGAGCATGTTTTAACATACTAGACTTTACTCCGTTTTTTCTGTATGGTTTTCCTCCTAACTTTTCTATTCAACTTTTCTTTTCAACGGTTCACGGTATCTTTTTGTTTGAGCTTTTTTCCCAACCTCATCTCGGATGTCATGTTGAACTTACAACTTTTTTAATTATAAATATTTTATGTTTTTACAATGCCAAAGCTAGCAAATAGTAGGACATTCACCCAAGTTTCTTAATCCAAGCTGATTATTCTTTTTAATTTGAACTGATTATCCGTTTTTTAAATCCAATTTAATCATAGTTGTTAATTCAAACTAATTTTTAAATTCAAACTGACCATTTTATTATTAATTTGAACTGATCATTGTTTTTAATACGTACTGATTAATTGATTTTCATGTAAACCACTTCTTTCATTCTTGGACGCACATCAAACGGTCATGTATAATCTCCTCGGAAATGTAAACCACCTAGCATATATAGAGTTGTGGAAGCTTGAAGGTCAGAACGAGTAGAAGGTTGACACTTGAGAAGAAAGACAGGCAGTGGATAGCATCTATTGCAAGGCAATGATCTGGAAGCAACAACTTTTACATCTCCTCGGAAATGCAAGGAAGGAAAAGAAAGTCCCAGGGCACAAGCAGGAAGAGGTAGGTTTAAACTTGAAATACACCAAAATGCAGGCACATACATATTGTGAATAATAGATTTTTAATTATAAATTTAGCTTTTAACTTTTTATCATTCATTGTAATTACATAACACACAGAGGGAGGGGGAGATGAAGGACGATAAGGAGGATACATCAAATAGAGCACGCAGACCTCTGTGTGTGGGGCGGGAAGAGATTCTTGCATCATGCTTATTAGATTAGGGTCGTACATTGTTGTTTTTTCTCCCGTTGCAACACACGGGCATGTTTGCTAGTATATATAATGCAAGTGCACGTCATTCTTTGAACCAAGTGTGCTGCAGTACTCACCCGAGTGAACTTCTCGTCGAAAAAAACTGCACGCGTTATTTTTTCGGTACTGTTTTTGCTATAATTTTTTAACCGTTTATCGGAATGAGGCGTGTGATATAACGTTGAACATCTATGGATTAGGCGCAACTTCGCCATGTTGAACACTTTTCGAGATTCCACACGGTTTAAGAGCATTTTTAAAAACGGCGCGGCGGACGACGAGTGGCAGCGAGCATTTTTTCGCGATTTGTTCCAAACCGATCGTCGGAATGAAGCAAACGATACGCCGTTGGATAGATATCTTCGAGGCGCATCTTTCTCATATATAATTTTTTCTCTAATTCCTTACGGTTTAAGAGCAGTTTCAAATTTACTAAATCGTGGAATTCTGTTTTTCAAATTTTTTCAAATTTTCGGTACGTTTTCGCTCCAGTTTTTGAACCGTTTGTCGAAACGAGGCATGTGATACGCCGTTGGAAATCTACGAACGAGGCACAAATTTCATATGTTGAAATATTTTTGAAATTCCTTACGATTTTAAATTAATTTTGAAAATCGTGCGGCGGACGACGAGTGGCAGCTGCCGTTTTCTGTGAAATTTTTGCAAACCGCTCGGCGGAATGATGCAAATGATACATCGTCGGAAAGATATTAACGAGGCACATCTTTTTTATGTAGAACACGCTCTCTAATTCATTACGGTTTAAGAGCGGTTTTAAAATTACTAAAATGCGGATACTTTGTTTTTTGCGAGACCAAAACCAACGTGTGTACTACATCAGGAAAAAGAACGCACTGCTTCGGACAGAAACCGCACTGCATCAGACAATCAAGCGAACTTCATGATTTTTCTTATCAGGCTAAATTTTCTTAGATGAGCTTTTTTGTGAGTTTTTGTTGTCATTTTTTTATGAACAACAAAAAAAGGCACTGCTTCGGATGGAAAGCCGCACTGCATCAGAGAGTCGAGTAAACTTCATGATTTGTCTTGTCGGGCGTAAACTTTTTGTTGAGCTTGTTGAGCTTGTTGTGAGTTTTTGTTGTCATTTTTTTATGAAATACAGAAGAACGCACTGCTTCGGACTGAAAAACGCACTGCATCAGAGAGTCAAGTAAACTTCATGCTTTCTTTTTAAGTTGTTATTTTTTGTATTTTTATTTTCACTTCAGATGAACCAAACTGCATTTGACGAGCAACGACACTACATCAGACGGAAAACTATACTACATTTGTTTTTTGATACGAGACTAAGTGACCCGCATGAATTTTTTGTCCTTTTCTAACTAATGTATCTTATGTGGACCACATGGTCAATGTTAATGAACCACACGGTGAAGACTAGAGAACTGCATCTTGTTGGTGAAAGTAAACCCCGGGACAGAAACTATTGAATTACATCTACACAAGTGCACTTCACCCATACACACAATGCATTTGCAAGCATACACAAAACGAGCAAAACCGCTACATGTGACAATACAAAATGTTCTGTCAAAAAATACACATGACCGAAGGGGTGGACTGCACACATACACACACCGCATTTTGCAAGCATACACAAAATGAAATGCACGCACACGACTCTTGGGTTACTGTCTCATCGGCGAGTGGGTTTGCTCCTGGTGGATCGGGGAGTCTCCGGTTGGATCTCGCATACCTCGTCGAGGTGGAGGACGTCTGCCTCCTCTGGACGACTTTGCACTGACGGTGACCTCGCGCGGTGGCCATGGATGAACCACATCAGGGCGAGCAGTCCACTGCTCGCGGGATCTAGCTGAACTGCACATGGAAAATCCAGAAAAAAAAGGGAGAAAAAGATAAGGGAGGAAACTGCTCTAAGCTGCACCGCACGGTGAGGTGCGCTGCACCTTGCATCCCTAGCGAACTGCACTGGTACGGCACCCACGTACTACAGCCGGAGGTAGTGAGAAGAGAGGGGAGCCGGATGGCGCGGGACAATCTAAGGGCGGTGAGCTGCAAACGCGTCGCCAGCGGACTGCAACGGCATGCTGCCGATCCACACGGGACGGCCACCGACAGTAAAAAAGAACCACGGTGGCACAACAGCGCGGGGGAACCATGGTGGCTCGCCGTCGTTCGGATCTGACAACGAGGGTCCTCGTCGGAGGTTACGGCGCTCGCGCCGCGGGGAGGGGTCATGGCCATGTTGGATCTGGCGCAGGGGAGGGTGGGCGGCATGGGAAGGGTCGCGGCCGCGTCGGATCTGGCGAAGGGGAGGGTGGGACAGCGCGGGAGGGGCGGGGACGGTGCGAGGCAGGCCGGGGCGCGACGGGCGACCTGCTGGTGTAGAAGGGAAGGGGGAGGTAGGGAGGACAACGGCGAGAGTGGCATGGCTCGAGCTCGCTCGATTTGTGCGAGAAGAGGAAGATGCAGGAGGGGAGAACCCGGATCCGGCGCGGGGATGCATGGATCGGTGCCCTGGGTCACCGTACCCAGCAGCATGGGTCAAGGGCGGTGCGCCGTAGAGGCATGGTGCTACGCCGCGTCGGTGCAGGAGTGCAGCACCGGCAGTGGAGTGTTGGTGGCGCAAGAAGGGGATGCGGGTCACATGGAGGCGGTCGTGGTTGCCGGCGGCGTTGAAGGAAGGCTGGGGCCGCGGGGCAGAGGAAGGAGGAGCGGGGCGACAGGGGGGCACGGCCGCTCGGGGGCCTGGGTTTGCGGTTGGGACGTGGCTTTGGGGGGAAGGTGGGTGGCTTTTACCGGGGAAGAAGGTGGGTCTGGTAGGGGTGGGGTGGGTTTTTTCTTTTGGTTTTTGCAGTTCGGTGGGTTCTAGAGCTGGGGGCGGGGTGCGGGGTGTTCAGATTAGGTGTTAGCAGAATAAGACGTTTCGGTGTGCAGAATAAGAGTCTTAAGGGTGTTATTAGAATAGACCCACCCTATATATATGGTACTAGTGTATGATACTACCCTTAATTATAGCGCATAGTATAATACATAGAGTATATATATTATCATAGATCATATTTATTGCCATGCATGACACAAATTAGCATCGCATTTAATATGATATGGCATCTACCTATATGTTACTCTAACCCTCACTATATTTAATTCTTTGCCACATCAGCATACTTGCTACTTTCCAAGTGCAAGATATTGTCGGCTATGATACCACCATTATGGCCAGCCTTGTATAGTGGCGAAGTATCAAATACTATAGTATCATGCATATATATAGTATTTAGATGGGGCTACGATACTAGTGTATGATACTATGCACGTACCTTCATAGTGCATATATATAGTATCTAGATGACCGTATTTATGGCCATGCATGATACTCATAACATTTATATTATATATGTTACGGTATCTATGTTACTGCTTCTTCGCCACATCATCATATTTTCTATTCCCGAGTGCATGATACATGTCGGTGTCAAAACCAGCAGATCTCTGGTAGGGGGCCCAAGCTATATGTCTGAGGATTGGTGGTAACTATGATCAAAATGACACATTGTTTACTCAGGTTCAGGCCCTCTTAATGGAGGTAAAACCCTACTCCTACTTGATTATATTCGAAGGGTATAGGGGTTGCAAGAGTTGATCTACCATGAGATCGTATTGGCTAACCATAGTTTGGCTAGCTTAGTAATGTTGTGATCCTGCCTCCGATCTAACCCTCCGGTTTATATGGACACCGGAGGGGCTTAGGGTTGTACAAAGTCAGTTTAACAGAAAGAAAATAACATGTATACGGGAGTCCCCACCAGACATGGGAGGCGATCTTTTGTCTTGTATCTTGACGGCCCATCAGTCCGGCCCACATCCAATAGACCGGACGCCCAAGGACCCCCTAGTCCAGGACTCCCATAGTAGCCCCTGAACTAGTCTTCAATGACGATCTGTTCGGCGCACGGATTATCTTCGGCATTGCGCTGTTTTACATAAGGGAAAGTCTAACACAAGGCCTAAAAATAATAATTCAAAAACTATAGTGATGCCCTATCGCACATCTACGCCGTTTCTCCTTAGTAATAAGTCCTTTGACAGGAGTATTTGATGGTTGGGAAACGCTAGCCTTAAAAGGATCTCCTAAAACAACCATATAGCAAGTAGGGCTCTTGATGAACCTGCAGTGAAAAAAGGTATATGCAGTCCATGTGGGGTCAAGCCGTACTATGGACCATTTTCGCAGTGTGCCTACGGGGCCACCCACGTTATTTTTAGTGTGTAGTTATGTACGCACGGTACGTAAGCCGCAACCTGATGGGGCGATCGGCAGAGGCCGAACTGCTAATCAAGGTCTGGTTCCGTTGATTTATCACAATTATGTGCGGTCTGGACTCGTTTAGATACATCATTGGCTTTATTGGCCGATGAACTATTCGGCTTGATAAGGCCGCCATACACCTCGGCTACGAGGGCCACGGCGTGTTCTTCAGTACGGAGGGACCGCTCCATATTTCCATTGACTGTAATAACGCCCCGAGGTGCAGGTATCTTGAGCTTCACGTGAGCATAGTGCAGGACTGCATTAAAGCAGGCGAAAGTAGTTCGTCCGAGCAGTGCGTGATAGCCACTGCGGAAAGGGATGATGTCGAAGATTAACTCTTCACTGCGGAAGTTGTGTGGGGAGCCGAATACTACCTCTAATGTCAGTGAACCTGTGCAATGGGCCTCCATGCCCGTTATCACGCCTTTAAAGGTAGTGTTACTAGGCTTGATTCTTGATGGGTCAATGCCCATCTTGCGGACGATGTCTTGATAGATCAAGTTGAGACTGCTGCCCCCGTCCATAAGGACTCTAGTGAGATGGTATCCGTCAATAATTGGATCGAGTACTAGGGCGGCAGAACCCTCGTGATGGATACTGGTGGCGTGATCCCTGCGATCAAAGGTGATCGGACATGCTGACCATGGGTTAAACTTGGGGGTGACAGGCTCTACAGCGTAGACGTCCCTTAGTGCGCGCTTGCGCTCCCTTTTGGGGATGTGAGTGACATAGATCATGTTCACTGTTTTCACCTCGGGGGGAAACTGCTTCTCACCCCGGGTGTTCGGCTGACGAGGCTCATCATCGTCTTCACTTGGAGGTCCCTCTCCCTTGTGTTCGGTATTTATCTTACCAGCCTGTTTGAAGAACCAACAATTCCTGTTGGTGTGGTTGGCAGGCTTATCGGGTGTGCCATGAATCTTGCAGGGCCTCTCAAGTATTTTATCCAAACTGAATGGACCGTCCTTATTTCCTTTAAAAGGTTTCCTCTGCTGACCGGATTTAGAACCACTGAATTCGGCATTGACTAACGTATCGTCTGCGTCGTCGTTGTTGTTCCGACGCTTATTTTTATTGTGGCGAGTGTCGGTGTCAAAACTGGCGGATCTCGGGTAGGGGGTCCCGAACTATGCGTCTAAGGCTAATGGTAACAGGAGGCGGGGGACACAATGTTTACCCAGGTTCGGGCCCTCTCGATGGAGGTAATACCCTACTTCCTGCTTGATTGATCTTGATGATATGAGTATTACAAGAGTTGATCTACCATGAGTTCATAGAGGCTAAACCCTAGAAGCTAGCCTATTATTATGATTGTTCTTTTCCTACGGACTAAACCCTCTGGTTTATATAGACACCGGAGGGGCTAGGGTTACACAGAGTTAGTTACAGAGAAGGATATCTACATATCCGAATTGCCAAGCTTGCCTTCCACGGAAAGGAGAGTCCCACCCGGACACGAGACGAAGTCTTCAATCTTGTATCTTCATAGTCCAATAGTCCGAACAAAGTATATAGTCCGGCTGTTCGAGGACCCCCTAATCCAGGAATCCTTCAATAGCCCTTGAACCAGGCTTCAATGACGATGAGTCAGGCGCACAGATTGTCTTCGGCATTGCAAGGCAGGTTCCTTCTCCGAATACTTCATAGAAGATTTTGAACACAAGGATCGTGTCCGGCTCTGCAAAACATATTCCACATACCACCGTAGAAAGTACAATATTCCACAAATCTAATCTGCTGGCAACTTTTCATAGCATGACATCACGCCACGGCCCGATCATTATTCGAACCATTTTTCTGAACCGGCTACTGCACATATTGCGAGGAGGTTTCCTTGGCACGTCTTGTCAAAGTAGAGATCGTGACCCCTTATCACGGGATTCTCATCAATACGGGTGTGGGTAACCCAACCGCGCCATCAAACACGGTGCTTGGGGAATAAGTGATTTTACGGGGCAAGTGGGGAGGCGCACAGTTTCTAACGCCTTTATAAAGGGATAAGGATTCCTCTTTTTCACCCATGCCTTCTTCTTCCCGTGCCCATCCATTCTTTCATGCTCGAGCTCTAGCGCCCAAGTTCTCACCTTCTCCGCAAAGCCATTCCAAACATGTCTGGAGCGGGAGGCAAGTGGATGGACTAGCACTACTTGTTGGTGTGTCCCGTCAACTCGCAGAACGAGGAGAACCTTGCAGGACAAGGTGTGCTCGCTTACGCCTTTTGACTAATGCAACATACCTCGCCCATGTGGTGGACATGCATCAGTTCATTCGGCGTCAGATTGCCAGAGGCATACACTATAGTACTGAACATGCAGAGTACCATCATTGTTCGACTTTACAAAGAGGCGAAGAGCCAAGCGCAAGGATTAGTAGTATGAGTAGTACTACTACTAGAACCGCATGGTGGAGCTTCTGTACTCTTATTTTTCTTAATCTTTGATAAAGTACACATTTATTCCGGAGAAGGGCGGAAAACGGCAGCCCGACATGTAATGCTGATATCGATCAACCATGCTCGAATATATCTTGGCCTCCGTCCGAGCCTGTTTGTGTGTTCTCGCTCCTCGTCTCTCTCAAGGAACAGTGGGTTGGCCATTTTGCCATCAATTGAGATTGGTTTGCTCACACTCCAGTCCCACATGTCAGTGATATGCCAAGACGAGGTGCGTTGACCGACTGGCCATACACGTACTTGGTTTTGCACCTTCATACTACTACTACTCCTTCCGTCACAGTTTACAGGGCACACTTCATTATGATGCATTTCTCTCAATGCATTTCCACCACCAGAGAGACTTTAGACGTGTTTGGTTTAATGCTCAATTAATTAGGGCGTGGTAACCGCAATTTTCTCTCGAGTAGTACTACGGAGTGGAGTACGTGCATGCATGTGTCTACCCGGGATGGAAGCACTGCATGCATGTGTGTACGCATTATTTCCTCTAGTAATAGACGCCGTGCTATAACTACCAATGCTATTTTTCAGGTCGACCGCTAGTCGCCTTGGTCCCAGAGATTTTTCTTTTTCTGAAGCGCGCTCTATAAACAGTGATGGATGGAGTAGTATGAGCGGATTCAAAGAAGAACGTATTGATGGTTGCTTCTTCCGAGCAACTTACAGTGGGAAAGATGGGGCTTATGATTTCACTGCTCATTACACACTACTAATGCGGCACAATGACCGGTCTGAGTCTCCCATGCGGCTGTGCACTACCCCCTCGATTCTTAAATATACTCCAGAGTATTTGTCTTTCTAGAGATCTCAACGAGTGACTACTCAAATATTTGTCTTTTTAGAGATTCAAATGGACTACTACATACGGATGTATATAGACATATTTTAGAGTGTAGATTCACTCATTTTGCTCCATATGTAGTCACTTGTTGAAATCTCTAGAAAGACAAATATTTAGGAACGAAGGGAGTACACATACGAAGCAAAATGAGCGAATCTACACTCTAAAATATGCCCATTTGAAATTTGTAAAAAGACAAATATTGTTGATGACAGTTGTGACGACAAAAAAGAAGCATATTCCTTGTCCTAATGGAAGATAACTACACGGTTGTGTTTGTCTAAAACGGTGTGAGGACGAGATTGGAATATGGAAAGTACGCCAGACGAGCTACATTTTGTGCAAAGAACTATGGAAGATCCACATGTAGCAATGTGGGAAGATGGGCAGTGGAGCAAGGCCGGAGGGGATACTTGGAGCTCGTCGGGATGTAACTAGGTGAGCGGCGGCGGGCGGAATCTGCCCATACTGCGGCAGAGAGTAGGTGGCGTAGGCCCTACCGCGCGGGAGCTTGGTCAGAGAGAACGGCGTGTACCGCAGATCAGGACGTGCTGCCTCGGCATCGTCGAATGGAGAAACGATGCACGTCCTCCCTTTCCACCGGCGGACGGGATGCGGCCGGATCAGTGACCAACGATGAGAGAGAGATAGAGGCCACCGCAGCCTTGTGTGAGATACTCTGAAGAGAGACAAGCTAGGCAGGGAGGCTCCATTGTATATATTGGAGCGGACTACCTTTTTCTCCATAAAAATTGGTTTATATTCTGTGTACGTGCCATTGAGCGATATAACTTTATTTAAAAATAACGCGCCAACGCATCAAGTCGAACTTTGTTTCGTGCACGCGTGGTACACGACCTCCGTAGGTAAACAACCGCTACACGTGTTCAAATTAGCACGTGGGCTGCCATTTTGTATAGAAATGAGCTCCACCATGTACCCGCGCGGGTGTGGCTGGGCATGAAGCGTGAGTACATGCACGGTGCACCTATTCTCTTCCTGTATACGTACACCACCTACGTGGGGTTCTGTGAGAGAGATACAAACATAGAGGGATATAGTGTGTGGGTTCGTGAGAGTTTTTTAGGGGGCGGGGGGGTCAACCAAAAAATGTAACATATGCAATGTGTGTGAAATAGAGTCCTGGATATATCATATATATAGAGGGGGCGATCCACGAGAAGAGAGTGCAGGTGTCATCGACTTGAGGTGTCCATAGAATCGAAGAGAGGGATGATGTGTGTGTGTGTGTGCGCGCGCGGTCGATAAAGAGTGCCATCAAATTTGTGTGTGCCCACATCAAAGATAGATTGGCTGGCCTACTAGAATGAGAGAGGGGACATGTGCGGGCTGTCTCTGTGGCATGGATACCTACCTACAGCGCTCGACTATCGGTGTGTGGTGGGGGGGGGGAGGGAGGCCTAATTAACTATGGAGGTACAATGGCTGGTATATGTGTGGAGGAGGAGAGAGGCCTACCTCATGTATTAAGGGAGATCGATCTACCTCATGTATGAAGGGAGATCGATCGGCATCCATGCATATGTGCAGGACAGGAATAAGGTTGGGAGAGAGACAGAGCTAGAGTGTTGGAGGGGGTGGTAGTGGAGTTGCTTCTAACAAATGGTGGGATAAGATTGCTAGACAACCAGAGGGCACACCTGCAATATCAATAGGAGAGGGGATGGCAGCCTGTCTGTGCACGTGCGTGTGAGAGACGGGTCAGGAGGCATGCACGAATGATGAGGGGGGGGGGGCGATATGGCTGTGGTAAGAAGACATAACTACATAGGAAGATCAATCGTCCTTTGTCAGAGAAAGGAGAGACATAACTTGTGAGGTACGTCGATCGATGGGGTGGGGCATAGTTAAAGTCGACCTAGGTATATGTTGGGAGATCGATCGGTATACATGCATGTGTGTGTTAGAAGGAAATGAGGCACGAGGAGAAGGATAGAGAGAGAGGGATGCATCTAGGAGGTGGTGCGAGAGTCATATTATATCGAGGGGGAAGGAGTGTGCGAGTACGAGATCGATGAAAAGAGTGGTGGGAGTGAGGTATGGTTGGTGATAAGAGAAGACGGGAAGCTTGCGTTTGTGCTAGGCACACCTGGCTAGAGAGGCATATCAATCAATGTGTGCGTAAAGGAGCTGGGGGGGGGCTACACACACACCGTGGGTGAACAACCTAAAGTGAAAAGACGAATTTGCGCGATGGAGCTAGAGAATGCTGAGGGAGGGTTAGAGGGATGCGGGTGTTGTCATGCAAGAGAGAAAGTTAGTGCTAGCTAGCTACAAAGATAAGAGGATTGTGTGGGTGTAAAAGATGAATAGAGATCATACTTCATTATAAACAGCAAATTCGGATATTTGAAGAATTTATCATAGTGTTTTAAACTGACGCATGTATGAATATATATAATGGTGATACACATGGTGTGGTTATGAACATATTATGCTACATATAATATATTTTATCTCTACTCTTATAAAAAACGGAGTTGTTGATGATGGTGCCATCCTGCAATATAGGCCGTCCGATTTATATCTGACGGATAGGAAGGAAACTATGGCAATTTTGAAAAAAGATACCCACACCCCTCTCCATATTTGCAAATTAGGCCTCCCCTTGATCATGTTGATGTTCTGTGGAACGCATGGGCATCTTGCTAGTACTACGTATAACATATAGAACATTGATCATAATTTGGGCTAATGTGTGGCTTTTGCAGCTCAGGTCTAAATACTTGTCATAATGTAGGGGGCGGGGCACTATACTATGTGTGATAAACATGGTGTACACGTATGGAACATGGTTTAGATTATGAATATATAGTTAGTACATCAAATGTATTATTATTTGGAATCAACATCAAGTGTATTCAAAAATAGAATTCGAGTGCATGTAGTACATATAGTTCATATCTATCTCTATAGTAATCGTGTGGTGTGTTATTAAGGTAATGCACGAATGATGGTTGAAGTTGGAAACAATCATGATTGTAGATTTGTTATTGAAATAGAGAAATGAATTCAAATTCAGTTCGAATTGCAGCGGTAGTATAGACATTTGGAATGCACTAAAATGTTGGTATGAGTAGGTTACATGCATTATACAGCAAGCGAAAAAATTTAATTGGACATAACATGGATTCAAACTACCGAATAGAATTTAATTGCACTAAATTGTTGGTATGAGTAGCTTTAAATAGCATTTTTATAGTAAAACGCAGCAAGACTCTCTCTTTGTGTGGTGTGAATAGTTTTATTTTTTCCTTTTCTTTTTGGTTGAGGGAAGCGCGAATTGATTTGGTACGTACAAGTACAATATTGCACATTAGGCTTGTCCCTAAAATTCAACCCGAGCCTTGTTATATCCTGAAAATTCAGATATTGTGCTCCCAAAACGGGCGCCTTCACAACCCGCGCCTTGCTATCCTGAAATTACAATGCACGCAAAAACTTCCTCCAGCTGCCAAATCCCGACATGTGAAATACCCCTTCTAACCCTGAGCCGAAAGGGCCGCTAGTTCAAATCAGTGCGGGGTACTTTTGTAACATACCCTACATTTTGGACAAGCGCGTCCCTAGGTCATGGTTCACCCCCTCCCATCGCCTCTTTTTTGCCATTCGAAATCACAGGCCGCAATAACCTCTCTGCTCTAGCCGCGAAACCCCAGCCTCCTCCGTCCGCCACCTCACCGCTACCCAGCCGGAGCCTCTTCCCCGACGATGTCGTCCACTGCAATAGCTCGACGTCCCTGGTCCACCTCCCTGGATGAGGATCCGTCGTCCATCTCGTTGTCCCGCCGGTTCAGCCGCCCCGTCCTCCATCTCCAAGGAGCTACTCCGATGATTGCCTCGTCTATCGCGACTTCTCCATCCCCACAGCGCTGCCTTAACCTGCTCCATCGGAACCGCAGCATCCTCACCGACTCCTCAGACGAAGCCGAGGCCTACTTGGCGCCACCAAAGAGGTTGTGCACTCATCGCATCACACCTTCTCCTTAGCTCGACCTCCCGGCACCGACGGTGCTCCATCCCGCACCCCCATGGAGAGGCTACCTTGAAGCCGGCGCCACGGGCGACATCTCCATGGCGGCTCTCCCCCAGTGCGAGGCCCCTTCGGTGGCAGCGTCCATACTAGTTGGATCTGCTGCTGCTCTGGCTCTCGCTCGCTCGCTCGCGCTGCTACTACTGCTCCAGCAGTCGCTCGATCGCTCGCTCGCCTAGCTACTGCTGCTCCGGCTCTCGCTCGCTCGCATGCGCTGCTGCTGCTGCTCTCCCCCTCGCTCGTACTGCTGCTCTGCTCCGATTTAGCTACACTTCAGTCGACTGAATTGACTTTTGGGTCAGTCAATTTTTAGGGGGTGGGAGGGTGGGGGGGATCGCCGGAGTTAAGGAAGAACCACCCGCAGTAGGGACGGGTGCTCGCCGGAGAGGTACCCCACTATCTATCTTAGGATTCATGGTGGGTGCGGGGGGCCTATAGGTCTGGCCGAGGCGGCGGCAGACCGGTGGTGGGGAGTTGTTTCGGGGCGGCGAGGCGGCACTGGGGCCGGCGGTTCGGCCGGTGGGTCGGCCGATGGTGGCTAGCGGCTAAGGGGGGTGCAGGTTGAAGATGAACTGCAGTGCCTCCCTAAACTACATGTCAAGTGCCTCTCTGCTACCATTGCATTCAGTTTCGACAGTAACATTAAGATTCCACAGTAAATTTCAGTTTCAACAGTTAAGTTCAGAGTCAACAATTTTTACCTCATTTGTTGTAGTCGGGTGGATTTTGGTGATGTAAATTTTACATCAATTTTACATCATCTATTGGAGATGCTATTGGAATCCCACTTGAGATTGACGATGTCTGTCTTGTGCTGCTTCAGCCTTGACGTCTTATGGCTCACCGGGGCTGCTCCAACAATAGAACGATCCAGATTGTAATCTAGAGGAAGCTATCTATTTTGAGGCGGATTCAGACGCCGCTGACCACTCCTATTTACCCCCCAAGGTGTTTGCTCTACCTTGGCATGATGATGTTATTCATATCATGCATATGTTACCTTGCAGTGCCTACTTTTGAAATCATATATGTCATCTACTTAGTTTAGACATGTTCTGTAATGCCACCTGTTTAGTTTCTATATCATATATGGGAATTGTGCAGTCTCATGTCTTTTAGCCAGCCATAATATACGTGAAATCTGCAATGCCATCCTGTTTAACCAGGCATCATATATTTGAATGATATCTTGCCCATCCTTTTCTTCATTACATTTCCATTTGTCGACAATGTTTGTACATTAAACTACTTTTCTTGTAAATCAGCCATTTGGGTGGGAGTTTGAAAAATCTGGAGTGAAAACAAGGCCTTCTGAGCAGACAGGGCTACCTATCGAAGCAAATCTCTTGTTGGGTTCCGATAGGTCCTCAGAGATGGATTCAGAGACAGATGACCAGTCCTATTCCCCCACCGAGGTGTATGCTCTAACTTGTCACGGTTATACTGCTCATATCATGCATATGTTGTCTTGCATTGCATAGATTAGATATCATATACACAATTTTCATGTTTTTAGTTCAGACATCATATCTAATGCCCTCTGTTTAGCATATAAATCACATATGTGAATTAAATGATGTGATCCTGATTACTTAGATAACATGTAGGTGAATTATGTCAGGCGATCCTGTTTAGTTATTCATCATATCTTTGAATTATGTTATGCTATGCTATCCAGTTTAGATAGATATCATATATGTGAAATTATGTCATGCTATCCATTTTATTTAAACAATATCCATGTCAACTATTTCATGCCCTCTTTTTCCACACTATCTATTGCATCTGTCTCTCATACAATGTCTGTACATTCAACTATGTTTTCTGTTTATCAGTTATTTGAATTGGAGTAGGTGATGCCAGCATCTAGCGGACTAAAAACACGGTCTTCAAATAAAATAGTGCTACCTCTTGGTGGAGATAGCACCCCGGTTGTACATGCACAAGAACCAGCCCTACCACACATAACACAAACTCTCGCAGATTGTACCCCTACTACGATGGACAGAGAACCAGCTTCACCCAATCTAACCCCAACCCCAGCAGATAGTAACCCAGCTCCTGTTGACACAGCACCATCTCCACCACAGAGCTCCCAAACAAGAGCAGTTAGTAAGGCAGCTCTAGTGCCCAAAGGGCCAGTACTACCACGGCGAACCCCAACTCCACCAGCTATTACGCCTATTCCTGTGGAGGAAGCACAACCAGCTAGTCGTAGTTTAGCATCTATCGCATTTGATGTTGTTAAATCGTATGTGCGTATCTTCCCATCTTGGAAATATTATACTAAAGATCAAGGAAAATGCCAGTTGCAGGTGTTTGTCCAGGAGTTATGTGTAAGTAATGTTATTCATGGCAATTACTTTGCTTTGTCCCATACATCCTACCTCCATGATGGTTATAATAGAACAAATTTTCCCATTTTTCTATATAGAGAAGGACCGATTTGGAAACTCAGGATGAGGTAACCTGTGCTAATACATCTGCTATCTTCAAGAATGCTTGGTGGCAGTATTGGAATTACCTGAAGAAAACGTACTTCACCAGCAAAGAAACTCATCAAATTCCCTTACGTTCTCGTGAGACACATTTACTGGACAATGACTGGGAACGCCTTGTTCTGTACTGGTCCCGAACCAAGAATGTGGTAAGGTCTATGAGCTCATTTTTTATTTTGAAGTACTATATTCTCGCGTCTTACTGTACTCTATTCATGTAGAACAAGTGCCTAAACCTAAAGAACAAATGTTCTAATTTAAGATTCCATTGCTATCATAGTTCAAAAAAGCGTAGGCGTTAATTGTGTGTTTTTCCACCGCCTTGTGCATTACTGAGCAAAGCGCATGCTTATGCGCAGTTATGCATAGATTAAGCGTATTTATGCGCAATGCGTTTCGCCAACGCCTAGAGCCTAGGCGCGCTTACGCGCTCGCTTAGGCGCGCCTTTTTAACTATGATTGCTATTGTGCATACTCCTTTGCTCTTGTGTCACTGTATTTACTCATACAAACTTATTTTTAAATTGAAGGATCCAATCGAAACTGCAATGGCACAGCAGGTATGTTCACTCATGTTTGTTTAACAGGCTTGCTCTTATCAATAGCTCTGTTGATTTCAATTTCAATTGTGTATACAGCTGACTTCTCATATCATGCACATCACTAGCATCACAACAGAGCCAATAGTGTTGTTGTACATGTAGACTCGTGGTACCCATCTAAAATCTTGTTGCGCCGTGTAGTTTCCAACGCTTTGTATTCTTTCACTGCTGCTTTGTCTTGAACTGATATGATTTGAACCGTGTCTCTATTTTGATTTGGCAAGACAATGTAGTGACCATAGGACATATATATATGTTTGTTTGATGCTTTTATTATGTACAAGTACTTGGCAATAGAAGACTTGGTAGTTTAATCCTGTCCACCTTACTAATGAACTGGTTCACCGAAATGAGTTTCATATACTAGTACATGCTAAATTGTTATGTGTCTGCTTGTTTCTTCTTTTAGAATGCTGACAGTATATTCGAGATGAGTGCCTTATTAAGCAATGGTAAAGGAAGTAATGCAGATAAGGTTCAGGATAGTGACACATCCTTGTTGGTCTCCAAAAAAGCTGATAAAACAGCTAAGGAAAACTATCTCGAAGACAGTGAGACAACCCCAAAGTCCTGTCTTGGTTTAGTGTTGGAGTTACTGGCCACTACCGCTTGCACAAGCTATTCAAACTCACTGTCTAAATCAGTTCGGTTTCTTGAGTCTCAAATACAAGCTGAAAGACATCGATCAGCTGTGCTGCGACAAGAAGCAGAAGGACTGCGGAAGTCCTTGGAGCATTCAGATGCATACTTTCTGGTGCAATAGCAAACGTTGGAGGATTTTAGTGCCAAACAGTACAAAGCTAATAAGCTTTCTAAGCTTATTGCTAGCATGGTGGATACCACGTTTCTTGAGTTCTTATGAAGTTGTTTCAGTTATGCTCTTGTTTTGCTGCCGCGTTTATTTGAACTGGTGGCCAATTTTGACGGCCAGTGTATGTAATATGCTGCTTTGTTCCCTATATTTGCACTGGTGGCGAACTTTGATGCCAAGTGGATGTAATATGTGTAATAGCGGTATTAGGCTAGCATTAATTGCTTGCTTATTTATTTCCTTATTGTCTTGTTTAGTTGTTTGCTTGTAGTCACTACAGTTCTTTTTCTGTGTTTTTCTAATAATCATGGAAACACACGGACTATCGTAACCATGGGCCTCCTGCGGGTCGTATGACCCATGGGCCTTCTACGGGCTGTAGGATCCATTGGCCTTCTATACGGGCCATAGGATCCATGGGCCTTCTATGGGTCGTACGATCCATGGGCCTTTTATGGGCCGTACGATCCATGGGCCTTCTACGGGGCATATCATCATTTCGCCAATCATGGGCCATACTATTCATGGACAATAACGGGCCTTTTATTGGTTGTATTTGATAACTCTATGAAAACATCCCAACGGGTTTATTTCAACCTGAAAACGGCCCAACATATTAACGGGCCGCAAATGGGCCGACTGTAACCACGGGATGAATTTGGCCCACAGGCAGAAAATGACAATAACGGGCCGTAAGTAACCGAATGATGGAAATGAGCCCAAGATTAAATGGGCTCTAAGAAGGCCGAAAGATATCATGGGCTGGAAACGGCCCAACAGAATAATGGCCCATTAATGGGTATAAAGTGATACATTGTTCATTACGGGCCAGTTTTACCACGGGCCGTTAAGGGGCCGAGGGTTACTAAGGGCCTCATATGGGCCGAAAAACATCATGCGCCATACATGGGCCAGTAGTTAAAACAGGCTGAAATTATATTGGACGGCCCAGATGACGCTACTGGGCCTAATTCGGATAGGCCATAAACGGGCCCTGGGATAGCGGGCTGTAAATGGGCTATATGCGAACATGTTGTTAACAGGCTTGCCGTGGGCCGGCCCGCCACCTTTTGACCAACTCAAACGGGCCGACCTTTTCACACGAATGGGCCTCTGTTGGGTTGTGCCACGTGTCAACGTATCATAGGCGCTTTGTGTCCAATGAGTGGATGACATCTGTCCTAACAGTGAGCCGACACGTGTTACCTCCAGCCAATGATGATTTTACACGTGGAAAGTCCCCATTGGTCGGGGCTGTTAACGGCTTATCGGATCCAAAACCGAACCCGATAGCTTAACGGTGTTCCTTTATGGAGGATGCCACGTGTCGGTCACCCTTGACGAAAGCACTTCTGTGACACGCGATTTATCATCATGGAAGTGGACACTTCCGTGATGATTATTTTGGTAATGTCATGGAACACTTCTACGTCAGCACAGGTATGACTATCTTGATTCTGTCATAAATTTGTCATGGATGTACATGCATGACAAAAAACGCGACCTACTGTGACAAACACGTATCATCACTGAAGTGTATTTTTTTGTAGCGAACGTATCTATAATTTTTGATTGTTCCATGCTATTATATTATCTATCTTGGATGTTTTATATGCATTTGTATCCTATTTTATATGATTTTTGGGACTAACCTGTTAACCTAGAGCCCAGTGCCAGTTTTTATTTTTTTCCTTGTTTTTGAGTTTTACAGAAAAGGAACACCAAACGGATTCCAATTGACGTGCCAATTTTTGACGATTGTTTATGGACCGGAAGAAGCCCACGGAGCATCGGAGATGGACCAGAAGAGTCCCGAGCAATCCACGAGGGTGGAGGGCGTGCCCTACCGCCTGGGCGTGTCTCCCTATCTCGTGGACGACTTGGAGACCCCCCTGACGTGAAACCAATGCCAAAAATTCCTATAAATACAGAAACCCCCAGAAAGAAATCTAGATCGGGAGTTCCGCCGCCGCAAACCTCCAGAGCCACGAAAAACCAATCGGGACCCATGTCCGGCACCCTGCCAGAGGGGGGATCCATCACCGGTGGCCATCTTAATCATCCCAGCGCTCTCCATGACGAGGAGGGAGTAGTTCACCCTCGGGGCTGAGGGTATGTACCAGTAGCTATATGTTTGATCTCTCTCTCTCTCTCGTGTTCTTGATTTGGCACGATCTTGATGTACCGCGAGCTTTGCTATTATAGTTGGATCTTATGATGTTTCTCCCCCTCTACTCTCTTGTAATGGATTGAGTTTTCCCTTTGAAGTTATCTTATCAGATTGAGTCTTTAAGGGTTTGAGAACACTTGATGTATGTCTTGCATGTGCTTATCTGTGGTGACAATGGGATATTCACGTGATCTAATTGATGTATGTTTTGGTGATCAACTTGCAGGTTCAGTGACCTTGTGAACTTATGCATAGGGGTTGGCACACGTTTTCGTCTTGACTCTCCGGTAGAAACTTTGGCGCACTCTTTGAAGTTCTTTGTGTTGGTTGAATAGATGAATCTGAGATTGTGTGATGCATATCGTATAATCATACCCACGGATACTTGAGGTGACATTGGAGTATCTAGGTGACATTAGGGTTTTGGTTGATTTGTGTCTTAAGGTGTTATTCTAGTACGAACTCTAGGATAGATCAAACGGAAAGAATAGCGTCGTGTTATTTTGCTACGGACTCTTGAATAGATCGGCCAGAAAGGATAACTTTGAGGTGGTTTCGTACCCAACAATGATCTCTTCGTTTGTTCTCTGCTATTAGTGACCTTGGAGTGACTCTTTGATGCACGTTGAGGATAGTTATATGATCCAATTATGTTATTATTGTTGAGAGAACTTGCACTAGTGAAAGTATGAACCCTAGGCCTTGTTTCAAAGCATTGCAATACTGTTTCTGCTCACTTTTATCATTAGTTACCTTGCTCTTTTTATATTTTCAGATTACAAAAACCTATATCTACCATCCATATTGCACTTGTATCACCATCTCTTTGCCGAGCTAGTGCACATATACAATTTACCATTGTATTGGGTGTGTTGGGGACACAAGAGACTCTTTGTTATTTGGTTGCAGGGTTGCTTGAGAGAGACCATCTTCATCCTACGCCTCCCACGAATTGATAAACCTTAGGTCATCCACTTGAGGGAAATTTGCTACTGTCCTACAAACCTCTGCACTTGGAGGCCCAACAACGTCTACAAGAAGAAGGTTGTGTAGTAGACATCAAGGGGCTTATAGTTTCGCCTCATAACATACTCACCTCAAGGGTGATGTCAACAATAATAACTCATGCTATCTATATTCAACTGGACATATGTGCCCAGATCTTTTCTCACCACATGATGCTTGCCAAAGGAGAAAATAAAAGGAATAGAAGGAAAACTCTGACTCTTTGCATAAAAGTAAATACATAGAAGTAAAGGATAGGCCCTTCGCAGAGGGAAGCAGAGGTTGCCATGCGCTTATTTGTTTGTATGCTCAATCCCTTAGTGCAAGAGAACGTCACGTTACATTGCCCCTTAAGATGACAACCTTTATTATGCAGCCTCTCACTTTTATTCTTTGTCATCCAGGTTCGTGCAACACTCAATTTTCTCTTACACTAAATGATCTCACGTTTTTAGAAGCAATTTTTATTGCCTTATTGCACCGATGACAACTTACTTGAAGGACCCGACTCAATCCATAGGTATGTATGGTGGACTCTCGAAAGTAAGATTTGGGTTTAAGGGTTTCGGATGCACAAGGTGGTCTTAAAAATCTCATTACGCCCTATATAGATGGAAGGAGGGAGTATGAATCCAAGTAATGTCCGATTAAATTTTTTCGCTTGCTGTATAATGCATGTAACCTACTCATACCAACATTTTAGTGCATTCCAAATGTCTATACTACCGCTGCAATTCGAACTAAATTTGAATAAGAATCTACAATCATGATTGTTGCCAACTTCAACCATCATTCGTGTATTACCTTAATAACACACCCCATGATTACTATACAGATAGATATGAACTATGTGTACTACATGAACTCGACTTCAATTTTTTGAGTACAATTGATGTTGATTCCAAATAATAGTACATTTGATGTACTAACTATATATTCATAATCTAAACCATGTTCCATACGTACACCGTGTTTATCACACAAAGTATAGTGCCCCGCCCCCTACATTATGACAAGTATTTAGACCAGAGTTGCAAAAGCCACACATTAGCCCAAATTATAATCAATGTTCTACATTATGATATCTTCTTCAAGTATCCGTATCCACTTTTTATAATGAATTATGATCTTTGTTTGTCTTTTACACCTTCACGATCCTCTTCTATTTGTAGCTAGCTAGCGCCAACTTTCTATCGTGCATGCACACGCCCGCCCCCCTCTCACCCACCCTTAGCGTCCCCTCCATCGCGCATGTTCATTATTTCTCTTTAGGTCGTCCACCAGCGGTGTGTGTAGGCCCCCATCTCCTTCTTTCCGGCACACACCGGTCGATATACCTCTCTAGCCAAGTGTGCCTACAACAAACACATATACACTTCCCCTCTTCTCTTCTCACCGTCCATGCGCCCCTATGTACAATACGATTCCATGCAGGTGCACACTCCCGCCCCTCTTTTCATTGATCACATACTCGCACACTCCTCCCCCCTCGACATGGTAGGCCTCTCGCACCACCTCCTAGCCACACCCTCTCCTCCTATCTGCCTCTCCGGACCTTATTTGCTTCTAACACATGTAGGCGTGTATATGAACTGATCTCACTACATATAGCCAGGTCGACTATAATTCGTTTTCACCAAGCACCAATACACTTACCTCGCTAGTTATGTCTCTCCTTTTCTCGGACACACGACGGTTGATCTTCCTATGTAGTTACGTATGCTTACCACAACCATATCTTCTCCCCTCATCATCCTTGAATACCTCCCGACCCGTCTCTCACACGCACATGCATAGACAGACAGACATCCCCCGCTCTCTCTTATTGATATTGCACTCATACCCTACGTTTGTCTAGCAGGCCTCTCCCACCATTTGTGAGACGCCACTCCACCACCAATCCTCCGACGCTCTACCTTTGTCTTTTTCCCAACCTTATTCCTCTACAACACATATCCATGGATGTCGATTGATCTCCCGCAATACATAGCTAGGTCTCTCTCCTTCCCCACACATATACTAGTCGATCATTCTCTGCCCCTCCCCCCCCCCCACACACACACCGATAGTCGAACATTGTAGGTAGGTATCCATGCCACGGAGAAAAACTGCACCTCTGCCCTCTCAAATTCCAGTAGGCCAGCCACCCTGTATCTTTGACGTGGGCAACCACAAATTCGATGGCAGTCTTTATCGATCGCGCAGCCGCACAATTCATCCCTGTTTTCAATTCTATCGATATCTCACGTCCATGACTCCATTTCACACACATTGCATATGTTACATTTTTCTGTTTGAGATATCATCAACGCATTGCCTCTGTTTCGCACAAACCATCTCTCTCACACCCACCCACGTACGTACCTGCACCTAAAGAAGAAGTGCATGCAGGACGCACGTACTCATATCTCGTTCCTGGCCACACCCGCGTGGGTACACGGTGGAGTTCGTTTCTGTATGAAAAGGCAGCCCACGTGATAATTTGACGCGTGTAGCGGTTGTTTACTCGAAGGAGGGTCGGGTAACACGCCTAGACAGAACAAAGTTTGACTTGACGCATTAGCATTAAATAAAGTTATATATTCCTCAATGGCACGTATAGAATATAAAATGATTGCCGTGCGGAAAATGGAAAATGGGTTTGTCTCTCGTCACACCATCTCACACAAGGCAGTCGTGGCCTCTCTCTCACCGTTGGTTAGTGATCCGGCCGCATCCCTTCCGCCGGCAGAAAGGGAGGATGTGCATCGTCTCTCCGTTCGATGGCGTTGAGGAAGCACGTCTCGATCTGCGGTACCCACCGTTCTCTCTAACCAAGCTCCGGCACGGTAGGGCTTCGCCACTTGCTCGCTGCCACAGTATGGGCAGATCTTGGCTGCCGGCGGCCTCCTAGTAACATCCCGATGACCCTCAGGTACAACTTCCTCCGGCCTTGCTCCACTGCCCATCTTCCCATGTTGCTGCATGTGGATCTTCTTTAGTTGTTTGCTTAAATTGTATCTCGGCCGGCATACTTTCCATCTTGCAATCTCATCCTCAAACCATTTTTGATAAACCACCATGTGCTATCTTTCCCTTATTACATGGAACATGCTTCTTTTTTGTCGGTGTATGTGTCTTCAGCTCGTGTTATTGGGCAGTAATTTTTTCCTTTCGACCTCCTTTTGCAAACAGGGCTATCCATTTTCACCTCGTTGCTGTTGCGACCTTTTGGTGAACTACACAACTCACTTTTTTCTAAAGAGTGTTTTGTGCAGTTCCGCCAAAATGTCACACGGGCAACATTTTTACATTTATGTGGGACTGCGGAAAGGGAGATTGGTTTTGCTATCCTCCTCATCCAACTCCGTGCCTAATCTTCTCCAACAACAAGTTAGTCCTGAGAGATCGTAGAGGTGATCGGGTTCTATTTACGTGTGTTATGTTTCATCATCTAGTTCCACTTTTATTGTAATCACACTCACTGGATATCTTTGCAAAAAGGGATGGTCCACTCGATTTTAGTGGAGCTGCACAAAATGATCGGATTGTGGTGTCCTTCATACGCCTCTTTTTTGGCTACAGAGCTGGGTGAAACTAGCTGCCAAGCAATGAACACTGTGCCAAGGAAATGGAGCCATGCCTACGAACACCATCGATCAATTATATTTTTTCTTTATTTGTACACCTTCTCACAACTTTTTCTTCAGTTGTGATGTGAATATTGGCGCTGATCTGCGAACCATTGAGATGCATTAGCCATGGTAGTTTCATTTGTATTTGATGGAATGTTGTAACGAGATAATCTCGAGGCAAGACACATGAATCCTAAGTTGAAACCTTTTTTTCCTGCAGGAACCAAAGTTGAAACCTTCATAGCATCACAGTAGAATTTCATCAAAATTATGCGTACATATAAACAAATCCTAAAGGATTGTTAGCAAGGCCAGAAACAATTCAACTTCGTTTCACCGACATGTTGGACATCGTTCATTCGGCTCCACCTGCCATGCAGCAATATTGAGTGCACAACACAACTTCAGGGAAAGATTCACCCCGGTCGTTGCGCCGCAATAGTAATGACTAGTGAGCAGTCAAATCACAGAGCCCCACCTTGGCCACAGTAAGTTGCTCAGACGAAGCAACCATCATTTCTCTGTTGAATCCACTAGTACTCCCATATTCCCATAGTAATAAGTTGCTCGGGCGAATCATCCATCACTATATCCGCTCACGTGTGATGACCACAAGAGCTATCCATTCAGATTGCATGTTAAAAAAATAAAGGTCGATAACTAATGCGGCAAACTTTTAAAAAAAACTAATGCGGCACCTCGGGCCAACGCGGCCAGATCACATTTTGCACGAGAAATTACACACCATTATTCGTTGACATGTGGTCCCGTTCCAACATATCAGTGAGACGACGGCGAGTCCTTTTCTACTAGTATTTCTGAACAAACGTGTACGCCGGGGCGCCTCTTCGTGTACCGTGGCAAACTGGCAACCGTCCACCGACTCTTCGGCTTTCCCTCTCAATTTGGAACTATTGTCGCACGCTCTTCCTCTCGCTCCTACATTTTCCTTCAGCCCTTCACCCTTCCTTCTGCCATTGTTTGATCGTCTTCTCCATGGAGGGAACAGGCTGGAAACGACCCCATTATTCTTGCCCCGATCTGAAAGATGACGTGGTGGAGGAACTCATTGATCGGTGCAACGTCATCACCTCGGCTAGCATGGCAGGTTCGTTCAAGACCATTCTCAACTCAACTAATAACATCATTACAAGGAACCCAAGAGTCAATGAGCGGTTTGATCTCCCCTATCTTCTTCGCGGTGACCCTGATGACTACTGGCGCGGGGACGACGAAGGCCTCGCCTTGTGCAAGTTGATGCCGCTTGATAATGATACGTATGATGTTAAGATGCCATCGCTTGAGGGCAAGGATTGGGCAGGCGCAAATGGAGATTGGGTTGTTTATATTGGGTACAACTGCGAGTGGCAACTTGTGAATGTGTACACTCGTCATCGGGTTCCACTTTGAAAAATCTCAGCAGACTGCCCAGAGGTTGAGTGCACCGGTATTCTATGCACGTCCAAATACGATCATGGTGACAGTCTTCTATGGAAGATAGCAATTTGTCGAGTTCCCAACCACTCTTGGAATTACAACAACTGTGAAGTTGTTGCTATCTTCGACAAGCTTGTTTCCGTCCTTTGTGGTTCGACTCGATGGATATTGCTTAAAAATCAGTTTCTAAACACGGAACGGATGTGTACTGTGATGCAATTCAATACGAGGGTCTTGTGTTTGCTTCCACCGCTCATGGCACTGTTTTTGCATGGGATCCTTGTAGTTTCAGTACGTTTGTCTTCCACCGTAATTATAATTGTTTCATCCACATGCATGCGGGTTAGCAAGTTTCCCTTTACTAATTAACCTTCTTCTTGTGTTTCCAAGGCCCTATGAACATTCCACCACCTATACTTGAAAAGTTTTATAACCAAGGGGGAGATGACGATGGTGATGATCACGAGCATGAGGACGAGCAGAACGTATATACTCAGTGGTGCCTGGCAACTAATTCCGATGGATCACCTCTTCTTGTCCGTATACAGCGCACTGAGTTTGTTACTACTGAGGGAGCACGTGTTATCTCCCATGGTCGCACTCTCTGGACCTATTCCAACACCCGTTGCATCGTATTTGGGATGGATACTAGTGTGCTAGCGCCAACACCTTCTCCCTGGTACAGAATTGATAATCTTGGACAAAACTCGCTCTTCCTTGGACAAAACTATCTGATGGTGGTGAAAGGCAATCCAACTGCTGATGACACAATGTTACTAGTACCATTTATGAGAAGCAACTGTGTCTATACCACAGACATTTGGGTGGTTCCCTACCCTGGTACTGATATAGTAGGCCGCTTCAGCCTGGATGATCAGTCCTGCATTGGTTTCGATATCAACAATAGATGGCCCGTCCCAGAGAATCACTAGTTGTTCAAAGCAAGCGTTTCCAACGCCGAGGATTGGTTGAGTTGAAGTTCATTTCATTGCTTGTTATTTGTTGTGTGATGAAAACTTTAGTATTTATAATGTATCCTCATTGTCGATATGGGTTGATGACCTGTTGTATGTAATAAAATGATATGCATGTGATAAACTTACTAAATTTATGAATGGCTTTCGAGTTGCTTCTCTGAGTGAATGGTGCGACGAGGCAATTTTTTTTTCAAATACATAATTGTACGTGCATTCCAACAGGTTATCGGATGAGGCCAATCAACAATAGTAGTACACTATTTGTACTAGCTTCACATGCTTCGCGCGTTGGGCGGGTGTTTTTACTGTAGCCATATGTTAATGTGTTTGCTGTACGTAATGAGCACCTCGAATCCTTGATACTAGTACTATATAGTAAGTAGTAGGAGTAGTAGGGTGGCATGGGCCAGAACAAGCATTCACGTCCAGGAGTACGGCACACGCCACCAGCACGAGTTCCATCTGACACCATATTTCTTGGAGTCCAAGCTAGAGCAATCTCTTCAACCTCATCGTTTCTCTAACTCAGCCATCGCGCGGCGGGCGAGGTGGGGGTTTGTCGATAGTCGGTTTCCTCAACTGCGGTCCCACTTGTAAGGCCAACTCCAACGCTCTATCAATATATCGATGTACTCTTCTTCCCAATACCAAAACTTGCATCCATTCTACTACCTCCATTCCACAATACATGCCTTCTATTTGTCAAAATAGATGTATCTAGACATGTTTTAGTATATAGGTACATCCATTTTTGGACAAATGGAAGTCATGTATTTTGGAACGGAGGGAGTACACAACAAATGTTTTAAGTTAGCACAACTAGTCTAATCCGAGAGCACAACCGAAGATTTGGTCAGGTTCTTCCTCCTTCTGCCGACACGTGGGACATCCAGCATCCAGGTCATGTCATGCAATGAAATAGAGTGGTAGTTGAAGCCACGTGATGTGCATCTTGGTTAACTGTAAATAGAATCTTACTACTCTTGAGTAACTCCAAAAACGGCCACTGAAGATCTTTATTGGATTTGTTTTTCATCACCAGCATGTCGAGGTGAAAGATGTGCAGGTTCAGTGGGTCCTCTTGCGTTTTCACAGACGATGGGCTCCGCACGTCCGCTGGCTGGCTGAGAAGAGAGATAGAGGAGGGCTGAGCACGGACTCGAGGAAATTTGTTCTACGTTACCAGCACCTTGATATTCGCGTGTGGTTGTTTCTGGAATAAAAAAAAGGAGGTACCCCTACTTATGTTACTCCCACTACGCCTAGCCTAAGGTTAGTAGGTGACCTTGCGCTTGGCTCTTCGCCTCTTCCGGAAGTCGATGGTTCTACAGTAGTGCTTCTGGCAATCTGACACCAAATGAACTGCTGCACGTCCACCGCTTGTAAGCAAAAGTTTCTCCTCGTGCTGCGAGCCACAGCGCACGCGTTGGCGAGGGAGAAGGCGTAATCAAGCTTCTCGTCGTTCTGCGAGTTGACGGGACACATCAAAGTTATTTAGTACGTACTCTCTCCAAAAAAGGACTGACCGTGTCATTGCTACCATCCCGTGATCCGTCATTGAGTACGTGCACTATTCATGTGCCATCGAGGAGAAAAACTATTGCGTAGGTGCAATCGAAGTGCACGACTCACTTACGCACTACTTATCTAATTATCTCCATTTTCTAGCATGACACGTGCACCTTGATGCTAGTTGTCTCAGATGTTGGGAAAAGGATGAACAAAGCTCACATAAAATAAAAGAGTTGAAGAGCATAGATTCCCGACGACCGAGAAGGAGCAAGGAACCTCGCGGTGGAGCGTCTGCAAGGAACCTTGCGTGTTTTCCCCTGTTTTTGTCCGCCTACCCACCTATAAACAAATAAAAGAACATGAACTTTTTGCTAACCACTAGAAACGGTACATCAGGATGCTAAGTTGAAGATGTTTTATACTCCCTCTGTTCCCAAATATAAGTCTTTTTAGAGATTTCAATAAGGGACTACTTACGAAACAAAATGAGTGAATCTACACTCTAAAATATGTCTAATACATCAGTATGTTGTAGTCTATTTGAAATGGCTAGAAAGACTTATAATTAGGAATGGAGGGAGTAGTTTATATTGAATTATTGATAACCATGCAACAAGCCACACATGTACAGGACGCATGCAGCCATGCATGTACACAAGCCAACGCACTAGCTCCATCTGATCCAACTCATGCACATACATGCACAGCATGGAGCACACAACGCACGTACACAACACGTGCATGCACACACGCTCGGCCGCAGAATGCACATGAATAACACATGCATGCACACACACTCGGCTGCATGGAGGCATGCGCCATCCGCGGCGACGTCCGGTTCGTCGTGCTATGGCGAAGCTCGCATGGAAGGGCGCATACGCATCTCTTGTAGCACCTCTTTGCCCTCGTTGCTCAACTACTAGTCGGAGACAAAGACGACCGCAGCCTCGGCCTTAGAGCTAGCACCGATGAAAAAACACGGACGCTGCACACACACGAGTACGTACAGAGTGCCCACGACATGGTGGTGGTGCGTCCCTAGTTGCCTCTACTCCTTCTGTGCACGTTGTCTATCAAGGCGGCTGCATGCTAATGTTGATGTGGGTCAGATCTTCTAGGACTCAGATGATGACGAGGAAAATTATGAGACACAAGGTGACGTACACCGTCAAGGTCCACGGTCAAGGGGGTGCTAGTAAGTGCTTAGATGTGCTTAGATGAGGTGCTAAGTGCATTAAATGGCTGAGTAACTCAAGTCTTCAATGCATAGGTGCTTAGTTTATTGGTGCCACATCATATTTTTATACCTACGTGGTAGGCTTAGCAGCTATACATGGTGGAGCACCGGGAGAGGCCAAGGCTGGTCATAGTGGGAGTGACTTATACTGTAACATATTACTATGTTACTCTAAACATCTCTATAAACCGGAAAGGAGGGAGTAGTAACATAGACTAGTGTCATATGCAGAGTATGGGAGCACATGATATTTCCCCGTTCGGACCGATCCCAAGTTGGCTTCTCACCTTCTTGGCCCAACAACCCCCCCTCCCGCGCGCGCTTCCCGCCCGGCGCCAGCTGAGCCCGCCGCTCCACATTGATGGCAAGTCAGGGCGACACGACCTCTCATTACTTCCGCCGTTGAAGCGGCGCGTCGACCGAGGGCACCGCCCGCTGCACGCCCGGCATTTCAGACTACACAGTGGAGAGTAACTTTAGAGCAAGTACTACAATTAGATGACATAAGCAGGCTATAAGGATTTAAATATAGTATTTGTGCTTAGTTGAAGGAGAGAGAAGAGGAGAGAGAAGAGAAGTAGATTGTAAACGTGTAGCCGGTTGTTCTCCAACATACTTTGTGAGACAAAAGGTGGGGCCATTATTAATGATATAGTATTTATACTAAAGGTACTAACGGACGCCTTAATTACTCCATTTTTTTGAGAAAAACCTTGGTGAGGCTATTATTATTTTTTGAGCTATTATTGACTTGGACATGGGGTTTGGGGGCCAAAGGCCTACTATTATACTCGCACGACCGACCTGACATGCTCTACCCTAGCCGCCGCTGTATCATATGGTTTCGCACCATTCCAGATCTTAGCGCCGCCACGCAATTCTTCTCCATCCCTCCTTCCAACGTGCACTGCGAGAAGGGACAACAGTCCTCCAAGCCCCGCCTTTCGTGATCCTGTACGGGAGAGGAGCGATCAGGTTTTTGGGGAGCACACTCCTAGGAAGCTGCCAGCGACGACTTCCTAGATGACAGCCTTCTTCCCCGACCTTGGTAACCTCTTCATCAACGACATGAGTGACAACATCAACCACATTGTCGGTGTCAAAACCGGCGGATCTCGGGTAGGGGGTCCCGAACTGTGCGTCTAAGGCTAATGGTAATAGGAGGCAGGAGACACAATGTTTTACCCAGGTTCGGGCCCTCTTGATGGAGGTAATACCCTACTTCCTGCTTGATTGATCTTGATTATATGAGTATTACAAGAGTTGATCTACCACGAGATCATAGAGGCTAGACCCTAGAAGCTAGCCTATGATTATGATTGTTGTTTCCCTACGGACTAAACCTTCCGGTTTATATAGACACTGGAGGGGGCTAGGGTTACACAGAGTCGGTTACAGAGAAGGAGATCTACACATCCGAATTGCCAAGCTTGCCTTCCATGCAAAGGAGAGTCCCATCCGGACACGGGACAAAGTCGTCAATCTTGTATCTTCATAATCCAATAGTCCGGCCAAGGTATATAGTCCGGCTGTCCGAGGACCCCTTAATCCAGGATTCCCTCGGTAGCCCCTGAACCAGGCTTCAATGACAACGAGTCTGGCGCGCAGATTGTCTTCGGCATTGCAAGGCGGGTTCCTTCTCCGAATACTCCATAGAAGATTTTGAACACGAGACTTGTGTCCGGCTCTGCAAAACAAATTCCACATACCACCATAGAGAGCACAATATTCCACAAATCAATCTGCTCATAGCTTTTTATGACATCATGCCACGGTCCGGTCTTTATTCGAACCATTTTTATTAGCACGTCTTATCGAAGCAGAGATCATGTTCCCCTTATCACGGGATTCTCGTCAATACAGGTGTGGGTAACCCAACTGTGTTTGTTTAATAGGATTCCTCAATTTTAGGCAAGTCCCAAACGACCACGCGGGGGATGTTTTATATTCATCCTCTTTATAAGGGGGACAAGGCCTGTCCTTTTCTTCCCATGCTTGATCTTCCCCTCCTCGAGTTCCAACACCCAAGGCTTAAGCTAAGTGCTTTAGACCTTCAGCCATGTCCGGATCCAACCTTCAAGGCCGGTGGATGGCCTCCTCCGTCACAGAGGAGGACATCAAGAAGCTTAGGGAGGCCAGGTATCTCACCGCCGAGATTCCGCACAGGCTGCCTACTCAAGGGCAGGTCATCCCTACTCGCGAACCCAACGAGAGTGTTGTATTTATTTCCCACTTTCTCCGAGGGCTAGGTTTTAGTGTTGATCCCTTCGTGAGAGGGCTCATGTTCTACTACGGGCTAGATTTCCACGATCTAGCTCTGGATTCCATCCTTCACATCTCATCGTTTATCGTCGTGTGTGAAGCCTTCCTTCGCATCACCCCCCACTTCGGTCTATGGCTCAAGACCTTCAATGTGAGGCCGAGGGTGATTGACGGGCGTCACATGGAGTGCGGAGGTGCTATAATAAGCAAAGGCACCGACGCCCCATGGCCAAAGGGTTCATTCACAGAAACTTCTGATTTATGGCAGCAGGAGTGGTTTTATATCACAGCTCCCCGAGGTACAAAGCAAGCGGCCGCTCCAGCGTTCCGCTCGGGCCTTTTGCTGCAACTGGCAGCATGGGTCAACAAGGGGCTAAACTAGGGGCCGATTAATGACATGCTGACAATGCAAAGCCGCATCCGAGACCTCCTCAAGAGAGATGTCAGTCTTGTGAAGATAATGCAAGTAATGCTGGTTCGTCGGGTCCTGCACTGCCAACGTCGCCCTCTTCGTATGTGGGAGCTCAACCCGGAAGGACCGCGAACCATTCAACAATTCTTCGGCATGGCACTCAAAGAGATGTATGGGTTGTTCTTCGGATCACGAATAAAGTGTCCGGACACCACTGAGGACGTGGGTCTCAACTGAAACCGCCCGGATACCCAAGTAAGTAATGCCGCTACCGAACAAACCGTCATTTATGTTTATTATAACATCATTCTGAAAAATTGCTCTCTACCAGGATTGATAAGGAAGGTGGAGAGGATAAGGTGTTCGGCCCCTCTTCCCAAAGGCTCGCCGGATCCTTTGTTTACCAGGATGCTTGAGCACGCGCCATATCAGGTGCCATTAGGAGAAGAAGAGGGGAGGAATAGAGAAGCCACAGGTGGGCCTCATATGTTATACATCCAAACTGGGGGAGTGAGTGCCTCCATGAAGGAGGATAATCGGGGAGGTGAACCTAAAATCCCCTCTCCTCAAGGTAGGAAAAGGGTTGCCTCTGAAGACTTGGAAACGGAGGCTTCCAAACGAGGGAAGAAACCCTCGCCAAGGGACCCTGCCCAAGAGGGCGTCCTTACCGTACAGCACCCGCAAGGGGACCAACCCTCCACCGAGCCATAAGTAAAAGAGTACTTTGGTAAATATATCCCGTTTTGTCTCTGAGAATAATAGCCGAAACATATTTGTTGCAGTCTGGCTCGTAGCCCTTCCCCACAGAGTTCATCTTCGGGGGATCTTCTTTTGGAGATGATGGAGAGCGAAACGCCTCCCCCTATCTCCCCGCCACATGGGGCGGACGACCCCGAGGTGTCGTCACAGATGATTTCTCCTGATCCGCCCAGGCCAGAAGTTGACACTTCGGCTGCCCAAAGTTCGGAATATTCGGCTCTCAAGGAGAGCGATAGAAAGAGTCCGAGATTGTCCGGCATACAGCCAGACACACTGATGGGTCTTCTGGACCGAGCGGCCATCTCAGAGACACATCATACCTTAATGGGTACGGTGATTGAGAGGATTTCATTCGCCAAAAGCGGTTTGAATAAAGTCTTTACAAGTCTGCTGATCGGCTTTGAGGTATGCAAAATAATATATGTATTTCTGATGGCACCGCACATGCTAGGTGTGCTCTGTATAGATAGTAGCCCCTGAAACTCTGGTTGCCATCCAGAGGTGTCAAACAGAGGATCGTAATCCCAGGTAATAATCGTGTTGCTTTTATGTGCAGGCAGCTGATTGTCCGGCGGCTGACCGGACTGCTGATTTTGCTAAACTGAAGCGGCAGCTTGACGTGGCGGATGCCGACATCGCGATTGTTAACAAGCGGCTTGACGAGGCCCAGGGTATGTATGTTCGGCTTGTTAGTAATTTGTAAGAGGGGCATTATGCCAGTATCTATAATATACTGTGACTGCAGATGGAGCCGCTGCAGTAGAGACCCTTCGGGCGGAGCTTGCCCGAGCCAAGGAACAAGCTCGAATAAGTGATGCGGCCTCCCTGAAGGCGGTCGAAGAGTTGAGAGCCGAACAGGCTGCTCATCGCCAGAGCGAGGAGAGGATAGCCGAGATGGCTGTTGAGTTGAAAGATGCCGCCGAGCGGTATGAGCTCCTTGAAAAGGATAGCCAAGCGAAAGCGGCCGCCTGAAGAAGGCCCTGGAGGCAGCCAAGGAAACCTGCTCTGAAATGAGAGGGATACGGGAGGAGCTCTGTGAAGCCGGAGATGTCATGGATGGGAGGCCCTATTTGTTGCAGATGAAGTTCGGGGATCCGAAGTATGCCCCTCTAGATCAGTTGTGGAGTGCTGCAGACGTGTTTGTGGACCTGGCAAAGAGTGCTACTGATCCGGCTGAGTTTTACAAAGATCGGAAAGACCATCAGGTAGAAAGGTTATTCTGGTCGCAATTCAGTGCCCCAACGCGTCCGCTGCCGTTGTATGAAAGGATGGCCGCATGGGCCGAACTCCACCGGTTGTCCAGGCTTGCTATGAGGTCTGTCATGGATTATCTTTGGCCATGTGGACCAAGGCCGGACTTTTATTTTGGATTAGTGCAACAATTCCTTGGTGCTATGTTGCATATCGATGTTGTGAAGAGGTCGACGTGCATAGAGGGTGCGCGGATAGCTCTTGCCCGTGTTAAAACATACTTGGCTGGAAACCACTACTATTGCAACCCGGGGTGCGGCGGAAGGCCAGGACCCAGCCGAGCACTATTTTGAAGAAGTCTTAGAAGGCGCCCATTTAATAGAGGCTCAGTGCTCGAAGACTGCCATGTTCGAGTGACATGTATCTCAATTGTAAAAACAATGCTATTTTGATTATAAAGGTTGTGTTTATACTTTTGCCCGAAAGTATTGTAGTGCCTCCTGTGCGGCCGTTTATGTATGTAACCTCAAAGTTAGCAGTCGTCGACTTCAGCCCCCACGCATATAATGCGGGGGTGTTCGAGAAAACATGTAGCCACACTTGATCCAACGTCTTGGTCCGTTAAGGAGGTGGTAGCGCGACAAACTAGGCAATCGGACTATATAGCTTTAACACTTTCACTTAGCCATAGGAGTTTGATGGTGGGGCTACTATATAGCCCCTGGTACTTCCGCGTTTATCCGAATATGGTGTGCGTTCGTACATGACCGGGAAACCAGTCCTTCGTTAATGCTGAGGAATCGCGAAGATTCCGTTGAGTCATCGAGTGGTTGACCAGTCTCGTGCTGTATCATGACAGTCAGTTTTTGGCTTTCTCTACTGAGGTGCTCATCCAGATGAACCAGGGCACAATCGCAGTAGTTCTCCTGGTGCCGCCTTAGCCGATACAGCGGAACATAAGGTAGCAAAACACGGGAGCCGGGCAAACCCAACATTTGACCAAAGACATGATTCGGAGCTGATGCATATAAGGCCAAACTCGCGACTCCGAACACTCCCTAAGGTATTCGGACTTTACAACATGTACTGGGCTGACTAACGCCCTCGATGGTAAGCCCTAAGTTTCCAGGTACGTGCATTAGTCCGGTGTGACAAAAATGCCGAAAACGCCAGTATCCCTCCCGGTTGTATTAGGTTTCCAGAGGGGAAGAAGCAACAAGAGACATTAAAAAAGGTTTACACAGGGTCTTAATCTAAAGAGAAACCTTTGAGCGGGGCCCTGCTGCATGTCTGCGCATTTATCTTTGTTGTGTCGTATCTTGGAAGGGCGGAGCACGATGATCATCTATAAAGAGGAAAAAACCCAGGTGAAAGACTTCGTGTGAGGAGTTGGTTGATCTGAATGAACCATGAAAATGTAATATGTTATTGTATTAATAGGGTCGAGCCAAACTATGGGCTTCTTTTTTTGCGAGCAGCCCCTAGCACCACTTATGGGGATATCCCAGCTGGGCTGTTACATCTGGTGGAGCACCGTACTCGTCTAACCCCATGGTCTTAATGACCGACTGTTTATTCTGGTTGTTTGGGCCGCTCAGTGTTCGGCTGCTAGAGCCGCCACATATTCTTCCGCACGTATGGAACGCTCTGTATTTCCGCTAACTGTGATGACGCCACGTGGGCCGGGCATCTTAAGTTTAAGATAGGCATAGTGCAGTGCTGCATTAAAACGAGCGGAGGCCGTTCTTCCGAGTAGTGCGTTATAGCCGCTTTGGAATGGAGCGATGCCAAAGATTAGTTCTTCGTTTCTAAAGTTGTCGGGAGAACCGAATGCAACCTCTAGTACTAGAGAGCCCGTGCAGCGGGCCTCGATGCCTGGTATCACTACTTTGAAGGTAGTGTTGCTTTCGCTTATCCTTGACGGGTCTATCCCCATTTTGCAGACAATGTCCTGATATATGAGGTTAAGACTACTGCCGCCATCCATAAGGACTCGAGTGAGATGGTATCCATCAATTATTGAGTCGAGCACCAAGGCAGGCGATCCTTTGTCCCGGATACTAGTTGGATGATGCACGCGATCAAAGGTGATCGGGCAGGTCGACCAGGGATTGAATTTGGGGACGACGGGCTCCACAACGTATACGTCTTGGAGTGCGCGTTTGCGCCTTCTCTTTGGAATGTGAGTTGCGTAGATCATATTCACTGTTTTGACTTCTGGTAGGAATTTTTTCTGTCCCCCAGTGTTCGGCTGGCGAGGCTCATCCTCATCTTCACTCGGCGTCTCCCTCCCCTTGTGTTCGCCATTTAGCTTGCCGGCCTGCTTGAAAACCCAACACTCTCTCTGGGTGTGATTTGCAGGTTTTTCGGGGGTGCCATGAATCTGACATGATTTTTCTAGAATCTTATTTAGGCTGGATGGTCCATCTCGACTGCCTTTAAATGGCTTCTTCCGTTGACTGGGTAGAGAGCCCCTGAATCCGACATTGACCGTCGTGTTATCTGGGCTGTCTTCATTGTTTCGACGCTTGTTTTTATTGTGTCATGGCTTTCCGTTGACATCTCTGACTTCGGATGCGCCTGGGTCCCTGGTGCCACTATGGGCCAGCCAGCTGTCCTCGCCCGCACAGAAGCGGGTCATGAGGCTTGTTAAGGCTGCCATTGTCCTCGGCTTTTCCTTCTCGAGGTGTCTGGCAAGCCATTCGTCCCAGACACTGTGCTTGAAGGCCGCTAAGGGTTCGGCGTCCGGGCAGTCGATGATTTGATCCTTCTTAGTAAGAAATCTGTTCTAGAGTTTTCGGGCTGACTCTCTGGGCTGTTGAATTATGTGACTTAAGTCGACCGCATCCGGAGGTCGGACATAGGTCCCATGGAAATTGGCCCTAAAAGCATCTTCAAGTCCTTCCCAACTTCCAATTGAGTTTTCGGGGAGGCTTTTCAACTAGTGACGAGCTGGTCCTTTCAACTTGAGGGGTAGGTATTTAATGGCGTGGAGATCATCTCCGCGGGCCATATGAATGTGAAGGATAAAATCCTCAATCCAAGCCCCAGGGTCTAACATTCCGTCGTATGCCTCAATATTCACGGGTTTAAATCCTTCCGGGAATTCATGGTCCAGCGCCTCATCGGTGAAGCACAGGGGGTGTGCGGCACCCCTGTATTTGGACGTGTCATGGCATATTGTCGACGGTTGTTGATTCCTAGCTGGTATTCGATCAATATGATCGCTCTGGTAGCTCTGATCCTATGCCAGAGCGTGCTTCCTAGATCCATAGATGGACCTGGCCATACCTTATTTTTTTGTCCAGGAGCTCATGTAGATCGTGTCCTGACTTGTGTGCGGTATCATTGGCCGCCCTGTCGCGGCCACGGGGTGGTCGGTCCGGCTGATCGGCTATTTTCGGCTGAATGGGCTCAATGGCCTCGTCATCAAATTCGGGCAGCAGCTTGCGCTTTGGATAGCTCTTTGTGTGGCGATCGCCACCGTATTTCTCTTCAGTGTCAAGCACCTTGTTCCATCTACGGTTGAGCGTGTCCTGCGCGGCCTTAAGCCTTTGCTACTGCTTCTTTAAGCTCCTCGCGGTGGCAATAAGCCTTCTGTGGAGGTTCTCCTGTTCCAAGTATTTTTCTGGGACAATGAGTGCATCATCGTCTGGACTGTTCTACTCTCCGGAGACAGGTTGATGAATTTTACCCTCGGGATCAGCGTCATCTGTAGTCGGCTCCGGACTATGTTCACCGTCCCCTGGCTCATCCTGCTCCATCGCTGGGTCCATGGGGTCGTCGTTTCCTGTGGAGTCGACCGGGGTATTGTTCTTTCTTGCGCTATTGTCGCTGTTTTTACTATGGCAGGATTTAGAGCGGCACCTACAGCGTCGCTTTGGTGGCTTATCGAGGGGATTATCCTTTGTTGCATCATCGCCATCGCCTTCTTTTGGAGTGTCCACCATATATATATCATATGATGAGGTGGCTGTCCAGTGCCCAGTGGGCGGTGGTTCCTATTCTTCTCCTGTGTCATCATAAATACCGTCGATGTCTTCGGAGTCAAAATCGAGCATGTCGGTTAAGTCATCGACAGTGGCTATTAAGTGGGTGGTGGGTGGGGAACGAATTTCTTCGTCGTCCGCTTCCCACTCGAGCCATACGTAGTTTGGCCAAGAATCTCTTCATAAGGAAAGAGACCTTAATGATTTTAGCACATCACCCAAGGGCGAGTGCTGAAAGATATCCGCGGGGGTGAACTCCATGACCGGTGCCCAATCAGATTCTATAGGCACGGGCGTACGCGGTTCGGATCCTGTAGCCGGAGACGAGTCCGGGGGTCCGACAATACCGACCTCATATGAGGTGGGGTCAGTGTTCGGCTCCAAGGTCGATGAGTATGCAGCTTCCGTGGTAGGGTCCATCCACCCATCCTCGAAGGGCGCGATCTGCTTTGGGTTGATTCCAGGGGCTGCGGTGGGTGCGATCTCTCGAACACTGTCTGATGGAAGATCTAAGTCATGCTCGTCACGACAGTTCGGCGTACCTGACATGGGCTCGAATCCATTGAAGATCAAGTCTCCGCAGATATCGGCAGTGTGGTTCAAGCTTCCAAACCTGACCTGATGGCTAGGGGCGTAGCTATCGATCTGCTCCAGGTGGCCATCCGAGTTGGCCCGCAGTATACAAAGCCACCGAATACGAAGATCTATCCGGGAAGGAAAACCTCCCCCTGGACCGCGTTGTTGAAGATGATTGAAGGAGCCATCAAGCCTTATTGTGACGGCACAGTGGAACTCTCAATTAAAGCACCAATGTCGGTGTCAAAACCGGCGGATCTCGGGTAGGGGTCCCGAACTATGCGTCTAAGGCTAATGGTAACAGGAGGCAGGGGACACGATGTTTTACCCAGGTTTGGGCCATCTCGATGGAGGTAATACCCTACTTCCTGCTTGATTGATCTTGATGATATGAGTATTACAAGAGTTGATCTACCACGAGATCATAGAGGCTAGACCCTAGAAGCTAGCCTATGATTATGATTGTTGTTGTCCTACGGACTAAAACCTCCGGTTTATATAGACACTGGAGGGGGCTAGCATTACACAGAGTTGGTTACAGAGAAGGAGATCTACACATCCGAATTGCCAAGCTTGCCTTCCATGCAAAGGAGAGTCCCACCCGGACACGGGACGAAGTCTTCAATCTTGTATCTTCATAATCCAACAGTCCGGCCAAGGTATATAGTCCGGCTGTCCGAGGACCCCTTAATCCAGGACTCCCTCACACATCGGTTCTGCTCCTGCTGTACAGTATGTGATTCTGTCCTCCTAGTTTAGTCCGCATCATTACTTTGATGTTTGGAATTGTCGGCATGATCTATTTACTAGTGATTCAGATTAAATCCCATACTAAATTGATCATATATTCAACAATCCAATCCAAAAACCTGATTACAGGCAATTTACTCCGAGTGGTTTTGCTGCACTTTTGAAGCCGCCTACTTTTAAGGGGGTGCAATATAAAAGGTGGCGCACAAGAGCAGTATGTTGGTTTAAGATCATGTACTGCTATGACGCCACTAAGGGTAAGCCTGAGGGCGATCTTAATCCTACACAACAGGAAGCTTTTCAGAACATGGATACCCTCTTCAAAGCCGCCCTGCTGAGTGTTCTTGACGATTCCATTGTGGATTCATATATGTCATTTGACAGCAGCAAAGACATGTGGGCTGCGCTCGAGGCCACGTTTGGGCCCTCGGGCGCTGACAACGAGTTGTACGTCATGGAGGAATTCTGTAACTACAAGATGACCGATGAGCGCTCTGTTGTTCAGTAGACTCATGAGATACAGTCACTCTCTAAGGAACTTGAGTACTTTAAGTGTGTGTTGCCGGACAAATTTGTTGCTGGGACCATCATTCCCAAGCTTCCACCTTCGTGGAACAATTTTGCTACTTCTCTAAAAAACAAGAGACATGAGTTTTCTGTTTTGGATCTCATTGGCACTCTTGATTTTGAGGAGAAGGTGAGAGTAAAAGACACACGTGCTTGGGTCGCTGAGGGAGCTTCTAGTGCCCACATGGTACACGAGAAGAACTTCCAGCCCAACCAACCCCAAAACTACAAGAACAAATCTCAGGGGAAAGGCAAGTTTGATGCAAAGAACAAGCCGTCACATTCTACCAACTTCAAGAAGAATTCTCATAACGGGGATGGATACAAACCTCAATTTTGGTAGCACCGCACAAAATTTATATGGCTGCATCTACCTGTTGCCAGCTAACCTCATGGTGCTCCAGGTATTCCTACATTCATAACTAGGTACAATGACCACCGCAAGATGAAATTAGCTTATTAGTACGTTGACTTGATGAATGCAGTGCGGGACGATCCTGTCATGTGTGGAGGAGCAAACAAGCAGTGCAGCCGAAGGTGGAAATCAACCAAGGACTTATGAAATTATATATAATCTTCCTCAGGCAGGCCAGTATCCCCTTCGTCCATATGATCGTGTTTTGTCATGCCGAGCTATTGATATGTGCTACTGTTTTGCAACATTGTTTAAGTATAGCTACTGTGTTCCTATCTTTTTAGATTCAAGACAATGAATATGATTTCAGGGGAATTGCACAGTATGGACCCATGTTGAGTCATCTCTATTGCCTCATGTGTTTGTTGAAAATGTGTCAGCATCAATTGCAAGATGAGGCAACTAGCTAGATGTGGAGTTGCCAACATGCTGAAAATGCCTCACTCACAACATCATCCACTCCAGTTGCCCTGCCCTCGAGCGCTTGCTGATTGTTTTGGGAATAGAAAGAGGTATTAGTTGTCTCCAAATAAAGTCACCTCACCTTAAAAGCATTGGAATTTTTTTTAAAGGACAACAGCTCATCATCGAAGATGCCCTTTCACTTGAAAGGTTGCTCCTTCATAATTGTTATACACCTTCAGAAATAATTGTCGTCTCTGCGCCCAAACTGGAGACCTTGGGTGTAATTCGTGACCCGTTTAATAATCACAAGGAGTTGGTGTTTGCCTCCTCACTTTTTCAGGTACCGTATATTATCATCTACACATTTGTAATCATATGTTGCATTTTTCATTTGTGCACATAAGTTTTATATCACCTTGGAGTACACTTTGGGTACTAATATTATGTTACATGCTCAATCAAGAGTTCGTCCATTGATAGCCTATCAATGTTGCTGGATTCTGTCATGATCATTATATCAGAATGTATAGTTTTGATCTGGACATAATTATTGGCTTGCTGCGATGCTTTCAATCTCTGGAGAATTTATACATAGAGGTGATGATTTCATGCACATTGAAAGCCCGTATATATTGTACTAGAATTAACTGTTCAGCTGTCGTTCTTTCGACATACTCTTTTTTTAGACCTTAACTGTTTTCAATCTTCATGTCTACTTAGGTAGAACCACATGAAGAAAAACATATAACCAATCGGTGGCATAATAAGCACAAGGATTGTCTCAGTTCTGATGACATTCGTTTGAGGACAATAACGATGGGACAATATGCATCCAACTAGGAAAACGGAAGCTTTGTCACATTCTTCCTGTTGAATGCGAGGTTACTATTGTCCATGAGGCTTAATTTTTACAGCAAGAGATTTCTCATGGACGAACATGTTGAACAGCAAAAAAAGAAGTTTCAGGTGGACAAATGGGCTTCTAAACGTGCTCGACTTCTATTTACAACAAGTTGTAGATATCCTGAAATAATTTTTTTTGCACAGGATGTTGATTTTATGGATCAGACAGATCCATTTGTTTGTGACTGCAAAAAAGAGTGGTTGGGTTACATGTTACTATCATGTTCAATCTGGGTTTTGTCTAAAAATTTGATGAACAATTAATCCCTGGGCTTTTTGTACCATTTGTATGCTTGACTTGCATGTTGTTGCCCTCTTACTCCCCTCCACCTACCACTACACTGCCGCATCTTCCATGGCTGCTGTTCGTTCCCGTTTGAGGCCTTGCCGTCGTTCTGCGCCTTGGTTCGCTCGCTGTGCCTTCCGCCGTCTGGCATTGTCAACAAGGTCAACAACCAAGAGGAATCAGGAGATGACCGTACGTGGAGAGGCTGACAGTAGGGACCCACCAGGGTCATTGCATTTTGCAAGCAAGTGCCTCGTTATTACAAGCCAAAAAAATACTTCCTCCTAATTGTTTGACAACTAGGTCCCACTCCATTGTCAATGTAGTCAATAAATGAGAAAATTACACAACGAGCGGATAACACCAGGGACCCAGCAGCTCGCCCAGTTGTTTTTCAGTTTCAGAGATGGAGCTCAACTGCGCTCTATGCGGGGACTGTGGCCCGTCTAGCCCACGCTTACGCTTTTATTAAGCACATGATGAGCCGAGTTGATATATTTTTTCTTTCTGAAATTGGCTAGCCCAGTTCTTTTTTTTGGATAATACCAAAACTGAGGCCTACCTGCTTTTCTCAGCCCTGTTGGGCTGCAAATCTTTCAAGACGAGGAGGGATGTAAGTAGTAAGAAATGGACTTCCCCAGAAAACGGGCTATAAGTTGTAAGAAATGGGCTGTAAATGTTTAAACCAAAGCCAACCGGCAATTGCATTAAAATATCATTTCTGTAGGATTTCTCTACTCTCTACTCTTATAAAAACCAAAGCCAACTGGCAATTACATTAAAATATCATCTTTTCTCCCACAAGATAAACTACTCATACAAATGCATCTTCATGTTCCGTGCAATGAATGGGCATCTTGCTAGTTAAGATTCTAAATTTCATTCATTTTTTTGCGGAGAATTGTTTTTTGAATTTTATTTTGATATATTTTTTTGAAAATTATTTTTAACGTGACTCAAAATTTCGTGATTAAAAGAGTTCGGACCCCACTGAAATATGCAAAATTTCGCTGAATTTTTTAGTAGTGCCCAGAATATATGGTCTGTAATGCTAATAAAAATAATACGGGCTTCAAATATCCTTAAGAATTAGCAAATGGCCTGTAAACTATTGAAAATAATGGCTAATAGGTTGTATGCTGTTTTCCATAGATTTGGAGGCTCACTTCTGGGCCTATTAGGTTGACGATGATGCTGTCCTAAAAAAAATTTGACGAGTGCGCAAGGCTTTGTCAACTTAGTCAACACACATCAGTGACTGTTGGATGTCCATCCAACGGCCGCCGTGCTTCTTCAATCTTTGATCTTCCTGCTCCAGCCGTCCAAACCAGCGCCGGCGGGACTGCCTGCTCCCTCCTCCCGTAGCTAGCTGTGCTGCCGCCAGGCCATCCCTCTAACCAGCCACACATCCTGTTATTTTCCGGTGACATCAGCCTCACCCTGCAGCCGACCAGTCAGCGCTCGTACTCCCCTCGGCGTGGGCATCGGCTGCGGTGGCTTCACCGGCTCCGGGTGGTTCTCTTCCTGGCCTCACCCTCGTCCACCGCGTTTGTGCTCTCGGCGCGGCGAGGTTAACATGGTCAACAAACAACAGCCATCGGAAGAGGCTGACAGTAGGGGCCCACACAAGGAAATGCCTCCTTATTAGGCGCAAAATAATGATTCCTCCACCTGATAGCTGGGACCCATCGGAAGGGCCTCTGTATTTCATGAAAAAAACATTCCCCCCGCTATCAGCTCGGACCCACCAGAAATGCCTCCTTATTACGCACAAAAAAATGAATACTCCCCCTGCTAGCTAGGACTCACCTTGGTGGGAGGCTGACTTGTGGGCCTACTAAGTTGACGGCGACGGAGGGCTTTGTCAACTTAGTCAATATGAACGATTCTAGCTCCAGTGACCGTATAATGTCCATCCAATGGCCATAGTGCTTCTTCAACCTCTGGTCTTCGTGCTCCAGCCGCCCAAAGCAGCGCCGGTCGTGCCTCATGCTCCTGCCTCCAGTGGCCGGCTGTGATGCCGCGGCTGCCTCACCGCCCCTACTACTCCCACCGCTGGCCAGGCCATCCCTCTACTCACCCACACCCCCTGTTATTCGGAGGCGACGGCAGCCTCACACAACATGCGAATTAGTGAACCCTCGTACTCCTCTTCGCGTGGGCATCCACTGTTGCGTCTTCCCCGGCTCCGCATCGTCCCCTTCCTAGGCCTCACCGTCGTCCACCGTCGTGGTGCTCTCGGCACGGCGTGGTCATTGTGGTCAACGATCAACTTCATCGGAAGAGTACTGTACGTGGAGAGGCTGACAGCTGGGTCCATGGCAGTCGCAAGGAAGTGCCTCCTTATTACGCGCAAAATAATTATTCCTCCACCTGACAGCGGGGACCCACCGGACAGGCCACCATATTTCGCGAAAAAATGAATCGCCCCCTAACTGCTGGGACCCACCAGCTACATCTTTGCATGCAAGGAAGTGCGTTCAAAAATACGATTCACCCTCCTGACTACTGGGACCCACCAGCTACATCTTCGCACGCAAGGAAGTGCCTGACAGTCGGAACCCACCTGGTCGAAGCGTACGTAGCGTTGTCATTCTGGTCGCGAACGTGTACGTACATATATACTAGTCGTTGTAGAGCCGCGCACGTGTCGTAGTAGGGGCGCACACGTAGCATGTACACGTACATACATCGGCCAGTGTGCAAGAAAGAAAATATAGCCACGTACGTGTACATACGGGTGGGGTCTCGAACGCCTACTCACGCATACGTACGGCCAGGGCTCGTGTACATGGCTGGGTCAGAACGGAGAAACAACGTCATCGTCGTGTTCATGGGGAGCCAACCAGATGGCTCGTAACGGAATGCATCGTCGTGTTCATCGGGAGGGCTTGGACAGAACAGGCGATGGAAACGAGGCCTGGCGTACCGTAGAACAGAGGAAACGGCCTTGTGTTCGACTGACCATGTTCGAAACGGGATCCTGTTCATCGGGAGGGGTCTGGCGTACCGCAAAACGGAGGAAATGGGCCTCCTACGGTCGAAACAGGGGTCCTGTTGATCGGGAGAGGTGTGACGTACCGCAAAACGGACGAAACGGACTTGTGTTGGAGCGCTACGGTCGAAACAGGGGTCATGTTCATCGGGAGGGGTGTGGCGTACCGCAAATCTCCACGGGGTACTGTTCATCTCCACCATCGACCTCCTCCAGTCTCCACGGGCTACCGTCGAACTCCTCCAACCTCCACGGGCTCCTGTTCATCCAGCCTCAACCGCGCGCTACTCCACTGGCTGCTGTTCAATCACCCCTCCACGGGCACCCCTTCACCATCTACTGTTTATCCAGCCCTCCACGTGGTCATCCTGTTCATCCAGAGGCAACGCCACGGGGTCCTGCATCCACCCCCACCGATCACTGTTCATCCACCCCCCCCGCAACGCTCACTATTCATCCCAGAGGCAGCATCGATCGGCTTCAGTTAATAGCAGTAGCGAAGGAATCGCTCGATCAGGTTCAGTTAACAGCCATCGATCGATCACTCGGGTTGAGTAACGGTAGCCTGCAGTGCAATCGCTTGGGTTCAGTTAGAGCCCAATGCCTTGCTCGGGTTCAGTTAGAGCCAACGCCTCGCACAAACGCGCGTATGTGTACAAGAGAAACGCGCATCGCTCGGCCCCCGACCACCCACCGTAACCGGGAACTCCCCGAAATTTTCCTCGCCCTCGCTTCTACCATAGTTTTTTCCTTCATGTACGGCCCAAAGAATGTCATGCAGTTGCGTCTTCGGCCACCTCAGGATGAAAAACCCATTTCCTGTCATGATTTTTTGTCATAGAATTAGGAGCCCACCACATCTATGATGATACCGGGTTTTGTCACAATAATCGTCATAGAAGTGTCATATGTATGACAGAAAAAAAATTCGTTCGGCCCAAAATGTCACGGATGTGTCTTTTTTTTGTAGTGAGGATTCCCCCGCCCCTTCCCTAGTTGGACTAGGAGAGAAGGAAGGGGGAGAAAGGAGGAAGGAAAGGGTGGCGCCGCCCCCCTTTCTAGTCTAATTCGGACCAGAGGGGGAGGGGCGTGCGGCCTCCCCTGGCTGCCCCTCTCTCTCCACTAAATCCCATTAGGGCCCATATACTCCTCGGGGGGTTCCGGTAACCCCCCGGGTACTCCGGTATATGCCCGAACTCTCTCGAAACCTTTCTGATGTCCAAACATAGTCATCCAATATATCAATCTTTATGTCTAGACCATTTCGAGACTCCTCGTCATGTCTGTGATCATATCCGGAACTCCGAACTACCTTCGGTACATCAAAACACATAAACTCATAATATCGATCGTCACCGAACGTTAAGCGTGCGGACCCTATGGGTTTGAGAACTATGTAGACATGACGGAGACTCATCTCGATCAATAACAAATAGTGGAACCTGGATGCTCATATTGGTTCCTACATATTCTACGAAGATCTTTATCGGTCAAACCGCATAACAACATACGTTGTTCCCTTTGTCACCGGTATGTTACTTGCCCGAGAGTCGATCATCGGTATCTCAATACCTAGTTCAATCTCGTTACCGGAAAGTCTCTTTACTCGTTCCGTAATGCATCATCCCGTAACTAACTCATTTGTAACATTGCTTGCAAGGCTTATAGTGATGTGCATTACCGAGAGGGCCCAGAGATACCTCTCCAACAATCTGAGTGACAAATCCTAATCTCGATCTATGCCAACTCAACAAACACCATCGGAGACACCTGTAGAGCACCTTTATAATCACCTAGTTACATTGTGACGTTTGGTAGCACACAAAGTGGTCCTCCGGTATTCGGGAGTTGCATAATCTCATAGTCATAGGAACATGTATAAGTCATGAAGAAAGCAATAGCAACATACTAAATGATCAAGTGCTAAGCTAACGGAATGGGTCAGGTCAACCGCATCATTCTCTAATAACATGATCCCGTTAATCAAATGACAACTCATGTCTATGGCTAGGAAACTTAACCATCTTTGATTAACGAGCTAGTCAAGTGGAGGCATACTAGTGACACTCTGTTTGTCTATGTATTCACACATGTACTAAGTCTCCGGTTAATACAATTCTAGCATGAATAATAAACATTTATCAGGATATAAGGAAATATAAATAACAACTTTATTATTGCCTCTAGGGCATATTTGCTTCAGTCTCCCACTCGCACTAGAGTCAATAATCTAGATTACAGAGTAATGATTCTAACAACCATGGAGTCTTGGTGCTGATCATGTTTTGCTCGTGAGAGAGGCTTAGTCAATGGGTCTGCAACATTCAAATATGTATGTATCTTGCAAATCTCTATGTCTCCCTCCTTGACTTGATCACGGATGGAATTGAAGCGTCTCTTGATGTGCTTGGTTCTTTTGTGAAATCTGGATTCCTTTGCCAACTAAATTGCACCAGTATTGTCACAAAATATTTTCATTGGACCCAATGCACTAGGTATGACACCTAGATCGGATATGAACTCCTTCATCCAGACTCCTTCATTTGCTGCTTTCGAAGCAACTATGTACTCCGCTTCACATGTAGATCCCGCCACGACGCTTTGCTTAGAACTGCACCAACTGACAGCTCCACCGTTCAATATAAATATGTATCCGGTTTGCGACTTAGAGTCATCCGGATAAGTGTCAAAGCTTGCATTGACGTAAACATTTACGGCGAGCTCTTTGTCACCTCCATAAATGAGAAACATATCCTTAGTCCTTTTTAGGTATTTCAGGATGTTCTTGACCGTTGTCCAGTGATCGACTCCTGGATCACTTTGGTACCTCCCTGCTAAACTAATAGCAAGACACACATCAGGTCTGGTACACAGCATTGCATACATGATACAGCCTATGGCTGAAGCATAGGGAACAACTTTCATTTTGTATCTATCTTCTGCAGTGGTCAGGCATTGAGTCTCACTCAACTTCACACCTTGTAACACATGCAAGAACCCTTTCTTTGCTTGATCCATTTTGAACTTCTGCAAAACTATATCAAGGCATGTGCTTTGCGAAAGTCCAATTAGGCGTCTCGATCTACCTCTATAGATCTTGATGCCCAACCTATAAGCAGCTTCACCGAGGTATTTCATTGAAAAACTCTTGTTCAACTATCCTTTTATGCTATCCAGAAATTCTATATCATTTCCAATCAGTAATATGTCATTCACATATAATATTAGAAATGCTACAGAGCTCCCACTCACTTTCTTGTAAATACAGGCTTCTCCAAAAGTCTGCAAAAAACCATATGCTTTGATCACACTATCAAAACGTTTATTCCAACTCCGAGATGCTTGCACCAATCCATAAATGGATCGCTGGAACTTGCACACTTTGTTAGCATCCTTTGGATCGATAAAACCTTTGGATTGCATCATATACAACTCTTCTTCCAGAAATCCATTAAGGAATGCAATCTTTACATCCATTTGCCAAATTTCATAATCATAAGATGTGGCAATTGCTAACATGATTCGGACGGACCTAAGACACTACAAAAAAAAGACACATCCGTGACATTTTGGGCCGAACGAATTTTTTTCCTGTCATACATAGAACACTTTTATGATGATAATTGTGATAAAACCCGGTATCATCATATATGTGGTGGGCTCCTACTTCTATGAAAAAAAATCATGACAGAAAATGGGCTTTTCATCCTGGGCGGGCCGGAGATGCAGCTGCATGACATTCTTTGGGCCGTCCATGACGGAAAAAACCATGGTAGAAGCGAGGGCGAGGAAAATTTCTGGGAGTTCCCGGTTACGGTGGGTGGTCGGGAGCCGAGTGATGCGCGTTTCTCTCACACGCGTACGCGCTTGTGTGCAAGGCGTTGGCTCTAACTGAAGCCGAGCGAGGCGTTGGGCTCTAACTGAACCCGAGCGATTGCACTGCAGGCTACGCGTTACTCAACCCGAGCGATCGATCGATGGGTGTTAACTGAACCCGATCGAGCGATTCCTTCGCTACTGCTGCTAACTGAAGCCGATCGATGCTTCCTCTGGGATGAACAATGAGCGTTGCGGGGG